>NC_139582.1:26052917-26650417 GCF_946808225.1 Silurus aristotelis | reverse complement strand
ATATGTAATAATGTACTGTATGTATATGCGTGTGTATGTAATACTTTGCCCTACTAGTACAATAAAATCATTTTAAAAAGCTATTATTATTAGTATTATAATTAGAAAAGTAATAATTATTATTTCTCTCTCTTATCATTATCATTATCGTTATTATTATCATCATCAATAAGACTTCATAACCCAATTTATTGGCCAATTTGATCATTTCATTGTCAGTCTATAGAGTTTGGTCATTTTATCAAATACGAAACTACCCACTATTGTACTTAGTTGCTTTATAAAAGGTTGTTCAACCTTAAGAGCATTTTATTTGTTTCCATTAACATGTCCACTAGCCATCAGATCTTAGCTCGGTGACTCAAATCTCAAAACTATGTTTCAAACAGTGGTTAAATCAATTAGCAAATAATATGACTCCAATTTAGCATATTAAATATCAACCAGCAGTGTTTATTGCATATGGTCTGACTTCAGCTTAGTCAAAATGGTGACTTTCAGTGCAGCTTAATTCATGTTTTATAATGTATCATATTGCCCCCCTTATTCTGTATACAGTTAGAGCTTTAATACAAATATGAGGCCCTCTAGTGGACAGCTACAGTACAATAAATACAGTAAAAACAAAAACACCCATTCTCATCCCAGTGAATTGAAATCAGTCTAAATTGACATCTCTGATTTTCCACCTGATGAGGACTCAAAGAGAAGACGATTCACCCTAATCGTCTTCTCTTTGAGTCCACCTGATGAGGACTCAAAGAGAAGACGATTAGGGTGAATCATGCGGGTCTACAGAGAAAAAAAGTCAGAATAACTGGTATCTTTAGAGATGCATGTGTGGATTTAATCATAGACCTCATGTACTTATTATTACCCAACACTAAAACAGAATTAATCGTTTTTTTTTTTTTTTTTTTTTTTTTATGAAAACTTGCAGAACACAATTATAAACCATAAAACAGGTAACAGAGAACTGGAGACACTCTAGGCAAGTTGACACTGGGTAAATTGTCTCATTAAACTGAGGAAATGGACTATTTTAAGGAAAACAAGGTCAATTTTTAATTAAATGGCTGCAAAATAAAGGGCAGCAAACGACTTGAAAAGTACGTGTTACTAAAAAATATACAACTGGTGTAACATTTTGCAGCTAATTAAGCTAACAGGTTAAAAAGTGAACAGGTCAGTAAAATGACTGGGTATATAAAAAGTATATTAGAGAGTCTTTCAGAGGTAAAGAGGCAAGAAGGTTCACCAATCTGCAATGAAAAAACCCTATATCTACAAATTTGGGAATTTTAGAGCAATGTTCCTTGACATAAAATTGTGAAGACTTTAAATATCTCATCATTTATATTAAATAAAAAAAAATCTCTGTGTGCAAAATCACTATCGGATGTCCGTAATCTTCTGGCCCTCAGGTTGCCTGCATTCAAAATAGGTATCATTTTGTATTGGAAATCACTGCATGGTCTCAGTAACACAGCTGTACATATGTACATCTGTCAACATAGATCATTGTGGCATCCACAAATGCAGACAAATCAAAAAGTGTAATTCATTTGGAAAAGTATGGATGCTGCATCTTCTGGGCTAAAGAGGAGAGGGATCATCATGCGTTGACAGTGCTCAGTTCGAAAGCCTGCATCTCTGATAGTATGGGGCATGGCCGCAGGAAGTGGGGGTGCTGGGGGTGCTGCAGCACCCCCTATTGGCGAGAGAGAGATTTTTTTTTAAATGTAGGCCTATTAAAAATATTTTGCACAATTTATAAATTCCTTATGGATATTTTAGGAAATGATTTTGACACACGTAGGCTATTAAGTGTATTTTGGATTTTGATTTAATTATTTTGATTATTTTAATTATATTGATTTTTCAAGTTCATTTGTAAAGCTCGTTTCACATGCGCGGGTGATTTTAGTTTGGCTTTCTCTGGCAGCGCGCAAACATAGCCTAAATGCCTTGCCCTTGTGGAAGATAAAATTAGCTCTTCGTACCTTTTACAACAACATGAAGATATCAGAGAAAGAGATTGGTGGTCTCTTTCCTGCTCGTGTTCCACATCCCTCTCAAAGCGCAGAGCGGTAGGCTATAACGCGTCTTTGTGTGGAAATATAAAACTGTTTTTTTTTTTTTTTTTTTTTTTTTTATTAAATGGATTCAACTTTATTATATTATGTAAGTTACCAGTATTTACTGATATTTATTTCAATGCGTTACAGGCTTTAGTGTGCTGTTTCTTTGGGTTTTTCTTTTATTTATTTCAAAACAACCCCCCAACCACCGCAACACCGCCGGTATTTGGTCCATTACCACCGCGGTGGTAAAAAAAGAAAGTGCCATCGTCACAGCCCTATGTATTTATTTTTTTAAATGTATTCTAAATAGGCCCATAGGCTCACAGGTTTTTTGTCCAAAACCCCCCTGGTATGGGGTGCATTACTGTCTGAGATATGGGCAGCTTTCACATCCGGAAAGGCACCAGGTCAGCATTAGAGCTGAAATGTAAATACAAATTTTAGAGCAACAATCCAGAAAACAATTTTTAGGGAAGGCTTTGCATATTTTAGCAAGACAATGTTTAACTGAATACCGAATCTATTACAACAACATGGCTTCGTAGTATAAGAGCCCAGGTGCTCACCTTCCCTGCCTGTAATCCAGACCTTTTACTATTAAAAAACCTCTGGCACATCATGAAATGAAAAATATGACAAAGAAGACCCAGGACTGTCGAGCAGCTAGAAGTAGCTAGAGTATCAAGCATTGTTAACATTCCTCCTCCAAAACTCCTGCGAATGGTCTTCTCAGTTCCCAGACATACTGTATATATCACTGTTGTTAAAAGAAGATGCAACACAGTGGTAAACATGACCATGTCTAAACCATGTTCCAACTATCTAATTTTCATTTACATTTCACACAGCGTCCCAACTTTTCTTTGTACTGATCACAAGAAAATTAGAACACGAAAATACCAAGAGATGAAATTCAATGCATAATAAGCAGTTTTTTCCTCTCCATTTTATTCATTACCATTACCTACAGTAGGTTCCCCAAGCACCTTGGCAGCTATGTTCAGCTTTTACTAGGCTTCTAGGTTCCTGCTCAGTCATACGTTTCACTATTTTGCAATACCAGAGGATATTGTGAGCATAAAACCTAGTCTACATATCATTAATAGAGGTCTTTCATAAAAAGGTTAGAAACAAATTTGAATTTCATGTACAATTTGGTACACAGTGACAGTCAGTACATTTCCCAAAAACAATAATTTCTCCTACTGCAGCAATCAGTTTTGGCTCATAACTGTAGTTCCAAAAAACATATATTGTCTTCTCTAAAAGTTTTCAGCTTTTGTCATGTTTTAGATTTTTTTTAGTTGTCTCTGTACAACTTTGGACTTAATATCAAAAAAGTCAAATGTGGATCTGATCTTTCTTGATAGTTATATATATAGTGCTGGTGACAACCCTGTTGTACTCTGGTAGATCTTGTCCCTCAGTAGTGTCACCTTTGCTTTTTTGCCATGCCCTCTTTAAAATTCTGAATAGCCCACTCTAGGGAAGTGTTTAATGAAGGTTGTTGTAAGCTATTCTTTCTCAAAAACATTTTAAACTCTTTGCTTATGAAACATGTTCGAATTTGTGTCTTTTGTGACAGGAAAAGCCTCTATTTATTTTCAAATGAGAATCAAACAGAACCTTAATTTTTTTTTTTCCCCATTGGAGATTCAAGCCACTCCTATTCATTTGATGGCGCTTGAGCAGGTAGTTTCTGGAATTGTTGACACGGCTCACACGGCTGCATTTTGTCTACCCTAGTCACCACATACAACGTACAACCATGCCAGACAGTTCATCTGGGTTATAGCAGAATATGTCTTGTACAACTCTCCTAGCAATTTTTTCCTTCCATGTGACACTCATAGCAAACCTCTTTTTAAAATAAGGAAGAAACTGTTGGGAAAAAAAATAATGCTCTAGGCAGTCCATTTCCAAAATTGAGTCTGTGCTGCATATTAGGACCTCATCCTGATTTTCATTAAGAAAAGAACATTTACCTCTTTTTCTTGTTTGTCTAGACAGAAGCTCATGATTTGATTAGTTGTCCACTCATGTCAAAATGTTCACAATTCAAATTTTTGCCATATATATATATATATATATATATATATATATATATATATATATATATATATATATATATATATATATATATATATATATATATATATATATATATATATTTATGTCCAGGGTGAAAGGTTTAACTATTCTCAAAACATAATTTTGTGCACATGTTAAAGTGAATGCTTCATCAAATTCTTTACGTATTTCATCCTTTTTATTCACCTTTGAAGTTTGGAAGGGCAATTGCCTTTTCCGCTTGCATGCGTCTACTTTGACCCTCTGGTTGTTTTTTGTGTGACAGGTTTCTGTGATGTCATTTGTTTTTCTATGGACGAGGCAAATTTGTAGTCACTTGTTTTATGTTTATTTCCATCAAATCTGTACCATAGACAGAATTATCTCTTTTTTTCCACATCTTTTCTTGAAAATTTTTGTTTTATATAACTAGTGGCCCCTGGTGGTCTAGTGGTTAGGATGCGGCGCTCTCACCGCTGTGGCCCGGGTTCGATCCCCGGTCAGGGAACCAACCCCAGCCGGTCAAAAGCCCGGATAAATGGGGAGGGTTGCGTTAGGAAGGGCATCCAGCGTAAAGACATGTGCCAAATCAAACATGCGGATGATCTGCTGTGGCGACCCCTAATGGGAGAAGCCGAAAGAAATATAACTTTACATTATTTCCGTGAAGGTTTTACAAGTCCAATACCTTTTTGCTTTTGTTCTCTACGGTTAATTTAACCTAAAACACATTTTCAAGTGTCTGTTTGTTTGTTTCCAGTCAAACATTTATCCCTTATCAATTGTTCTAAAATGTTCCCAAAGTTTTAATCAAATGGCAAAGCTTTGCTACACACTTTGTTAGGGTCTCTGTGGGTTTTCTGGTTCTTGAGTCAAAATTAAATACATGTACTATTTCACTGGGCTGTGAATTAAAATCTTTCTCAGCATTTCAGATAGTCGCTGGTAGGTCTTGCTCTGTAAGCATGTGATCCTATGGCAGTTATGAGTAAAGTTCTTTCTTTAATCTTCATCTTTGTCATGAAAAAAAATGTTTTATTAATACAAAAGTTTACTTTTTAATGTTTAGTAATGCAAAACAGTACTCTTCCCAATTATAAGATTTTGCTTGAAATGATTGTAATTTTTTACTTTCTCTCTCTCTCTTTCTTTGCAGGTTAATTCTGTCTCTTTGGTTCAGCCCCCAGGAGCTCGCTCTTTATCTTACAAAATCCAATGCTGCCATCTTATATTCATAATCACTACAGTGTCCTTATCTTCCAAAATTTGGTGTGATGGAGCATACAATCACCCCTACATTGTATTTTAGCCATTTTAGAATAAGGCTTTATTTTTTACATACATGGGCAATTTCTCTTGTCATTAACAACAAAAAGAACAGGTGAGAACTCATTAACATACAATATCCAGTGATGCCAACTAAGCACTTTAAAGAATGACTACAATTAACACTAGGTTTTCCTCAGGAAACCACAGCTAGTCAGCTCTGATCCTCCTGTTCTATCGGATTGTTTTATTTGACAGGCAACGGATCTTTCTGCATGTTGTTCTTTTTTATTTTAATAATTTATTGATTAGAAATAAAACGTTGTTGTTATGGAATGACATCAAATGTATTATTCATTTAATACTGATTAAGTCACAGCACTACAGAAGCGCATTGCATTCACAAAGAAAAAAAAAATAATTCACAAAAAGGATCTCATATTTATGACTTACTATCTCATAATTATAACTTAGTATCTCATCATTATGGGATAAGCTGTTCCTGATTGGGTAAGAAGACATAATAACTGGAGATGTCTAAGCCCAGATAAAGACTTCCTGTATACCTCACATACTCATATCGTAAAGATCATATAGACACTGAACAGATAACAGGAATGTGTTTAGAGAACCAGTGTGAGAACCATCTTAACACTAACATATGCAGTCATCAAGTTAAACCATATTATAGCTTCTACATCTCGATTGTTGCACAATGAGGTGCTTCCGAGCAGAAAATGCATTAACGTCTAAAACGTTACTGCGTTTATGCGCTAAAACGCTCCCCTGCCACAGACTGCCCCAACCTATCCCATAACTATGAGATACTAAGTCATAATGATGAGATGAGTCATAATTATGAGATAATAAGTTATAATTATGAGATCCTGTTTGTGAATTTTTTTTTCTTTTGTGAATGCAATGCACTTCCGTACACACAGATGCTTAGCTAGTTAAAAATGTCAGTACCAAGACTGTTTGCTCTGTATTTTCTATTCTGATTTGTTTGAAGTCGCATTGTCTGCCTGTCTATTGGTTTGGATTTTTTGCTATTCTTTTATCTGTCTGAGAGAAAAGTGAAGACGTGGCTTAGGACACTTTTTAGTCCGCTGATTGGGGCTGACTAGGGCTCAGAGGCGCTTTAGAACAGCGTCGTTCTTGGTCCGAGCCGATCGGTGCCACAACCAGGCCGAGGGAAGCCGAGATCCCGTCCTGCCTGTACAGGTGGGTGCTTGGGAACCTTGGCTCTAGCAGGCCGCGAGACTGGGTACTCGCAGGCATGATCACTGCTGTAGCTCTCGCCGCTGTAGCTGCCGTCTCTGCTTCCTACAAGGAAAAATAAACAGAAACCTTTCGTTAGTCTGGAGCCAGACATTCTCCAACTTGCTAACCTTCGTGGCTCCTTTTATACTCCACTCGGCCGTCGTCAGAACACCAAGGTAAACCTTCAAACCCAAGCCATTTCTGACAGCTCCCAAATGTCATGTGTCATCACGTTGATCCAGCGCAACAAGGCATACTTTTAGAAGTTCTCAGCCAATGTGTCACAATGTAATTGATTTCTGCTACAGAGTGTTATTTTTGTTATGTCTCTAGCAGTGGTCAACCAATATTTGTCTTACCAAGCTTTCAAGTTACCAGCCTAGATATGGTATTTAGGCATTCTCTCTGTCCTGACAACAAAACAGTCTCCTGCAACAGGAAAATGTATTGAACAAAACACTGTAGCCGGCCTCCACATCACCATCAAACTGCTGCATATTCTAAAAAGCTTTCAAGCCATCGAGAAAGGTCCAATAGGTAATGGAGTCATCACCCACTACAGCAAAACCACTCGCACGCCAGATCAGGACTCTTCACCATGAGTTTAACATGCATGTTGTCAACTTCTATTATTAGCTCCAAAGTATGGAATTCTGTCAGTGGTTCATCTCTGTTTATCTGACCTTATCCGGTAAACCGGAGTTACCACCATTACCATAGCTCCACCTTTGGTTGATTCTTTTTAAACTGTGGTAAAAGCTGTACTTGCTTGGATTTGGAGACCCTTGCAGTCCTCAGCTGAGCAGAATTTTGGTGTGAGGGCAATGGGGACGTAGCAGTCACACTTGCGCCTGAAGAATAATGGCAGGGGCCCAATCGTAATATTTATTGATCACAAGAAACGTATCTACTGTATGTTTATCAAAGTGACTTATTTTAACAATTTATATAGCATCTGCATTTATGCTGCATCTAGATCAAATTTCTAAGGAGTTCATTCCTCATTAAAGGCACAAAACTAATGATGGGGTAATGTCAAGTGAAAAAATACGTACAGTTTCCCTCTTATGTTAATATTAAATCTACATTCAACCAAGATCATAATTTTTGAATCATTATCTTGCTGTAGTATGCACCTCTAGCCAACAAGGTATATACCAGAGAGTATTGCACGGCCCTGAAAAAAATACAGGTATAATAATTTTGGTGTGTGTATATATATATATATATATATATATATATATATATATATATATATATATATATATATACGTATATATATATATATATATATATATATATATATATATATATGTATATATATATATACGTATATATATATATATATATATATATATATATATATATATATATATATATATATATATATATATATATATATATATATAGTGAGGAAAATAAGTATTTGAACACCCGGCTATTTTGCAAGTTCTCCCACTTAGAAATCATGGAGGGGTCTGAAATTGTCATCGTAGGTGCATGTCCACTGTGAGAGACATAATAAAAAAAAAATAATCCAGAAATCACAATGTATGATTTTTAACTATTTATTTGTATGATACAGCTGCAAATAAGTATTTGAACACCTGAGAAAGTCAATGTTAATATTTGGTACAGTAGCCTTTGTTTGCAATTACAAAAGGTTAAACGTTTCCTGTAGTTTTTCACCAGGTTTGCACACACTGCAGGAGGGATTTTAGCCCACTCCTCCACACAGATCTTCTCTAGATCAGTCAGGTTTCTGGCCTGTCGCTGAGAAAGACGGAGTTTGAGCTCCCTCCAAAGATTCTCTATTGGGTTTAGGTCTGGAGACTGGCTAGGCCACGTCAGAACCTTGATATGCTTCTTACAGAGCCATTCCTTGGTTATCCTGGCTGTGTGCTTCAGGTCATTGTCATGTTGGAAGACCCAGCCTCGACCCATCTTCAATGCTCTAACTGAGGGAAGGAGGTTGTTCCCCAAAATCTCGCAATACATGGCCCTGGTCATCCTCTCCTTAATACAGTGCAGTCGCCCTGTCACATGTGCAGAAAAACACCCCCAAAGCATGATGCTACCACCCCCATGCTTCACAGTAGGGATGGTGTTCTTGGGATGGTACTCATCATTCTTGTTCCTCCAAACACATTTAGTGGAATTATGACCCAAAAGTTCTATTTTGGTCTCATCTGACCACATGACTTCCCCCATGACCCCTCTGGATCATCCAAATGGTCATTGGCAAACTTAAGACGTGCCTGGACATGTGCTGGTTTAAATAGGGGAACCTTCCGTGCCATGCATGATTTCAAACCATGACGTCTTAGTGTATTACCAACAGTAACCTTGGAAACGGTGGTCCCAGCTCTTTTCAAGTCATTGACCAGCTCCTCCTGTGTAGTTCTGGGCTTATTTCTCACCTTCCTTAGGATCATTGAGACCCCACGAGGTGAGCTCTTGCATGGAGCCCCAGTCCGAGGGAGATTGACAGTCATGTTTAGCTTCTTCCATTTTCTAATGATTGCTCCAACAGTGGACCTTTTTTCACCAAGCTGCTTGGCAATTTCTCCGTAGCCCTTTCCAGCCTTGTGGAGGTGTACAATTTTGTCTCTAGTGTTTTTGGACAGCTCTTTGGTCTTGGCCATGTTAGTAGTTGGATTCTTACTGATTGTATGGGGTGGACAGGTGTCTTTATGCAGCTAACGACCTCAAACAGGTGCATCTAATTTAGGATAATAAATGTAGTGGAGGTGGACATTTTAAAGGCAGACTAACAGGTCTTTGAGGGTCAGAATTCTATAAATAAAATAAATTAGGAAATAGTTTAAAAATTATATATTGTGATTTCTGGATTTTTTTTTTTAGATTATGTCTCTCACAGTGGACATGCACCTACGATGACAATTTCAGACCCCTCTATGATTTCTAAGTGGGAGAACTTGCAAAATAGCAGGGTGTTTAAATACTTATTTTCCTCACTGTATGTATGTATGCATGTATGTTTTTAACCACAGAAGGTGGGGTAGGGAATTCAAGCATAGTTCAAAAAGGACAAGGACAACTTTTTTATAAGTTCAAGTTTTAAATTGCTTGTATGAAGTATTTATCCCTTGACAGTGTATTACCTGCAGCACAGCACGCTCCCTAATTGGTGATAATTTTAATGTGATCATTAGGGTTATAATCTAGATAGAATAAACAAGTCATGAAGTGGCTACAGAAAAAAATGAATTTGTTTACCGATTTTTACAGATTAGAATTCATAAACAATGTTTCTAATATCTGCAAAAAAAGCTAAAGGAAAAAAAAGTCTGACTTGTCTAATGAGAGCGACGCACTTTTGCAGCAAAAGAGAAAATCTTTTATGATGAGAAATTGCAAATGCAGATTTAGAATTCAGACAATGAGCACACGCAGTGACAAATCAAAACGCTTTAAACACTGCATTCAACAAAAGTGTGTATTTGGTGCCAATCTAATGCAACATCAACAGATCAGCTCTAAAATATAGGACTTTTCAAATGACACTTAAATCATGACACTGGGAATAGAGCTGCCGTCAAGCTGAAGTGACAATTTTGCCCCAAGTACCTGTTAATTTCCAACCGTGCAACAGGACAAGTATGTAAACTAAAAGGTATAAAGTCTTTGGAAAGTTTTTATTTCCCTATTTGCTCTGCATTTATCTGAGACCCAACAAGTACTTCTGAAGCTGTACTGCATGCACAGTAGCTTCTGGGGCATGATAGAGCTGTGGACCTCCCTCGTGTTTTTCAATTGTGAAGATTATCTTTCCACTGAAGAGCGTTGATTCATCTCAAGGTCATACACCAAAGTTTTATCGCAAGTAAATGATCAGACACGGTGGTCCTTCTGCTCCTGGGTCAGCATGGATGAGCTTCTCTGCATCAGATATAGATAACATGTTTTCTAGCTTAGCAATATTTCTAAGGTGAAAAAAGGCTGTTTTTGTAACATGGTTGATACGATTTTGAAAAGACAAGTTGCTGTCTAAAATAACTCCCAGGTCTTCTACCGTTGAAGTAGTAGTTACAGAACATCTGTGTAAATGCAGGTTGAAATGCTGGAGCTTCAGTGTAATGTTTTTTGGGCAGATGAGCAAAATCTGTCAACAGAATTTAATAAAAAGTTATAAGTCATGCAATCTTTTAACTCTAACACAGTTATCCAAGCTAATTGAGCTGTCTCACCTAGTATTGAGATATATAGCTGGGTATCAGCATATTTTCAAAGGGAAGCATGTACAGTGCCTTGTGAAAGTATTTGGCCCCCTTGAACTTTGCGACCTTTTGCCACATTTCAGGCTTCAAACAAAGATATGAAACTGTAATTTTTTTGTGAAGAAACAACAAGTGGGACACAATCATGAAGTGGAACGAAATTTATTGGATATTTCAAACTTTAACAAATAAAAAACGAAAAAATTGGGCGTGCAAAATTATTCAGCCCGCTTAAGTTAATACTTTGTAGCGCCACCTTTTGCTGCGATTACAGCTGTAAGTCGCTTGGGGTATGTCTCTATCAGTTTTGCACATCGAGAGACTGAAATTTTTGCCCATTCCTCCTTGCAAAACAGCTAATGCTCAGTGAGGTTGGATGGAGAGCATTTGTGAACAGCAGTTTTCAGTTCTTTCCACAGATTCTCGATTGGATTCAGGTCTGGACTTTGACTTGGCCATTCTAACACCTGGATATGTTTATTTGTGAACCATTCCATTGTAGATTTTGCTTTATGTTTTGGATCATTGTCTTGTTGGAAGACAAATCTCCGTCCCAGTCTCAGGTCTTTTGCAGACTCGATCAGGTTTTCTTCCAGAATGGTCCTGTATTTGGCTCCATCCATCTTCCCATCAATTTTAACCATCTTTCCTGTCCCTGCTGAAGAAAAGCAGGCCCAAAACATGATGCTGCCACCACCATGTTTGACAGTGGGGATGGTATGTTCAGGGTGATGAGCTGTGTTGCTTTTACGCCAAACATAACGTTTTGCATTGTTGCCAAAAAGTTCGATTTTGGTTTCATCTGACCAGAGCACCTTCTCCCACATGTTTGGTGTGTCTCCCAGGTGGCTTGTGGCAAACTTTAAACGACACTTTTTATGGATATCTTTAAGAAATGGCTTTCGTCTTGCCACTCTTCCATAAAGGCCAGATTTGTGCAGTATACGACTGATTGTTGTCCTATGGACAGAGTCCCCCCCCCTTAGCTGTAGATCTCTGCAGTTCATCTAGAGTGATCATGGGCCTCAAGGCTGCATCTCTGATCAGTCTTCTCCTTGTATGAGCTGAAAGTTGAGAGGGACGGCCAGGTCTTGGTAGATTTGCAGTGGTCTGATACTCCTTCCATTTCAATATTATCGCTTGCACAGTGCTCCTTGGGATGTTTAAAGCTTGGGAAATCTTTTTGTATCCAAATCCGGCTTTAAACTTCTCCACAACAGTATCTCGGACCTGCCTGGTGTGTTCCTTGTTCTTTATGATGCTCTATGCGCTTTAAACGGACCTCTGAGACTATCACAGTGCAGGTGCATTTATAGGGAGACTTGATTACACACAGGTGGATTCTATTTATCATTAGTCATTTAGGTCAACATTGGATCATTCAGAGATCCTCACTGAACTTCTGGAGAGAGTTTGCTGCACTGAAAATAAAGGGGCTGAATAATTTTGCACGCCCAGTTTTTCAGTTTTTTATTTGTTAAAAAAGTTTGAAATATCCAATAAATTTCGTTCCACTTCATGATTTTGTCCCGCTTGTTGATTCTTCACAAAAAATCTTTACGTTTGAAGCCTGAAATGTGGCAAAAGGTCGCAAAGTTCAAGGGGGCCGAATACTTTCGCAAGGCACTGTATATTGTGAAAAGCAGGGGTCCTAGAACTGAACCTTTGGAACACTATAATTTACTTGCATTAACCTGGATAGCTCTCCATTTAAGTCTACAAAATGGTAAAGATCAGACAGGTAGGATTTAAACCAGCTTAATGCCTGTCCCTGAATGCCTTAATGTAATTTTGTAAGCGATCTAGGAGAAGATCATGATCTATAGTGTCGAATGCAGCACTAAGATCTAGTAAAACTAACAAATGTAGCCTGGTTGGCAACTACACGTTGCCTATTCAAATCACACATGAACATTGCCTAGACTGCTCTTGTACACATACATTAACTTTAGTCTCTCCTCTGTAGGATCAGTGTGACAACATCCTTTTCAACCACAACTTTGGTCTGCCTAACAAGTAGGCACATTGTCAGGCAAATAATGGGGGAACCCACACTGAAAAAAGACAAAAGAAAAGTTAAGATCCCAAAGATTTATTGCATTTCTTACTGAAGTGTTATAATGCAAAGTGATTGCTTACTTACTGTGCTCAATGGGTGAAACAGTCCAAGCTAAGAAAACACCCGAGTTATATACAAAGTAACAAATAAAAGATTGGACAACGAATGAAACAAACAGAGCAAAAAATATACACGCAAACGACGCTATTGGTGCGAGCCACCTGTGACACAACAGAGGCATACTGACTAACTAACCAAACTGACGCTGTGAAGCTCTCCTTTATAGTCCAAGCCCCGCCCCCACGTGGATTAAACCAACCTGACTAATTAGAGAGGTAAGTATAAGAGATATGTACATATTTACAATAACACATACATATCTATATATAAACATAGCAACACCCCCATTAATACGTTTTTTATACTATAAAATAAACGAATGTATACCGAAGTAACAGGAAAACTAATTATGACAGCATTTTATAATTCCCCTTTTCGTCACACAGTGGACTCGTCGGCTTCCGGTTGAGTCGCGCCTGCGCATCGTAAATCTGTCACTAAAAACACGGCCGCTGGGTGGCGCTTGATTTGGCTGAACGTTTGGGGGAAGAGCAACGTGAAAACCCGATTACACAGACGCTGACAAACACCTAAACACAGTTAAGTATTTACAACATAAAACTAAACTATATAAAAACAAGAGACAATAACAAAATATGAATGTGTTTGTTGTGCGCAGTGTGAATTACTGTCAGGGAATTTGTTATTGGATATTGGTTAAATATGATGCTGCATTTGGAGAGAGAATGAGTTACTTTCTGGAAGCTGTAGTTTAGGTTCAATCAGAACTGGTTTTCAGAACTGGTGCAATGGAGTTAACTGCTGTTTTATGTGAATCACCATTAAAAAAAAAAAAAAGAAAATACACAGTTTTTCTAAAGAATCTTTCTCCTGGGATCCCCCCGAATGGGAACAGAGTACGGTGTAGGACAGTTGCCTGTTGATACACAAATTTGTTACCGTGAGGGAGAGTTAGAAATAGACACAGAAGCAGCCTCCTTTGCCCAATACACATCTTTTAAGCATTGCCTCTCTATTTCAGCCTGGAATCTGTACAAATAAAATCCCTATCTGTTCTTGTAGACACCTTCACAATCCCTATCTGGTCCTGTAAACATCATGACCGTGCAATGTGATGTGTATGTTGTCATGAAATGTGCAGTCTGACACTGTGTGTGCAAAGGAAGTAAGTTGCACTGAGAGTTCTGTAACAGTAGATGGCAGCAGAGACCACCCACAGAGAGAGAGAGAGAGAGAGAGAGAGAGAGAGAGAGAGAGAGAGAGAGAGAGAGAGAGAGATGGATGGATGGATGGATGGATGGATAGATAGATAGATGGATAGATATCGATTTTTCAAATGAATTAAATTTATTATTTCTTAGCAAATGGTTTTCTCTCATGGCACATGCTCACATTTGCAACATCAGCAAAAAAAAAAAGAGCAGAAAAACTTTTGCTTCCAGGCTTCAAATTCAAATATTGGCATTGAGGATTACAAACCCGATTCCAAAAAACTTGGGACACTGTACAAATTGTGAATAAAAAAGGAATGCAATAATGCACAAATCTCATAAACTTATATTTTATTTAAAATAGAATATCGCTAAAATATCAAATGTTGAAATGAAAGTGAGAAAGTGAGTGCATAATAGCATCCAATGATTCAGAGAATCTGGAACAATCTCTGTGTGTAAGGGTTCAAGGTCGGAAAACCATACTGGATGCCCGTAAACTTCGGGCCCTTAGACTGCACTGCGTTACATACAGAAATGCTACTGTAATGGAAATCACAACATGGGCTCAGGAATACTTCCAGAAAACTGTGTCGGTGAACACAATCCACTGTGTCATTCACCTCTATAGGTCAAAAAAGAAGCCATATCTAAACATGATCCAGTGTTTTCTCTGGGCCAAGGCTCATTTAAAATAGACTTTAACTAGAAATTTTAGCAAGATGCACACTCACAGGGAAATGTGGTATTCAAACCTCAAAGGACCAGTTGGACCCTCACATGGTCAATGTGCTCATAGGTATGTTTAGTTCCTGTAAAACATCCCCCTTTTTTATTACTTTGATCTTCTTACATGTAAAGTAATTTAACATTTAAAATTGTTGTACATTATAATACAGTAATTGTGGGCTGGGTATTTGTACTTAAGCACAGTTTATCAGCTTTGTTATACTGTGAAATGTTGTGTAGACCTCATAATGGTTCAGCAAGACTTAATGTTTTTGCTATTTTTCAAAAGAATTATATATAAACTCCTATTCTATATTTTCAGGAATATTTTATATTTCATGTCTAATCATGTTAGAAGTAAGTATTAAAAATGGGTGCAATGTAGAACATTTCCCTTTATCGTCTTGAAAAATTAGAAAATTCAGAGAAATATCATTATTTAATATTATATTTAATACAAAGTAAAAAAAAAGTGGTAAACTTTGCTTTTGTATTTAAAAAAAATAAACATTTTAGCTGTTTGTGCAGAAGATTATTCAATTAGTAGTATTCGTGAATTAAAGTTTTTGAGTTTTCTAAAACTGTGTGCATTTGATAAAATTCTGAATGGTTTTTTTGTACTAAAGGTGTATAATTGCACTGTATTTTTATATACAATAAAAATATATTAATATAATTCTGAATTATTTATCAAATCTGTTCTGCTAATACAATCCTAGTTATGATGTAAATATACTGGGAACACATTAATTTGAAGCTTAAAATATATTTCAACTGTACTTCAAGTATAGAATGAAAGTATATTATAAATATAATGTAAAGAAGTACACTTAAATGACACTAAATATACATAAAGTTGTTCCATTTTTAACACAAATAAGTATATTAAATTATATTGCAATTACTTTTAAATTTATCTTAATCATAGATTAATTATCATTTAATATACTTGAAGTTGTTCCAAAGTAACACATTTAATATGCACTTAGTATAATATAATAAAAATATAATAAGTGCATCCAAAAAATTACAACTTAAGTATATTTCTTTTTCACCTGGGTGCTTATATGCCTTTCCTGCTATTCCAGTTCAACTTTTATCACACTTTATCCACAACGGTAAATGTTCATCCTTAAATTAAGCATGAAAGCAAAGAACAAAATTAAAGCTTTCAGCACCTGGTATTTCTGCTCAACTCAGATAAGACGGAAGTACTTTTACTAGGACCACATGCAGCTAGAAGCAAACTTTCCGATTACGTAGCATCTCTGGATGGTGTTTCTGTTTCAGCGTGTACGGCTGTCAAAGACCTTGGGGTTAATATTGACCCTAGTCTTTCCTTTGAGGCTCATGTGAATAATATTACCAGGATCGCCTTAAAAATATTTCTAAAATTAGAAATATGATGTGGTTACAGGATGCAGAAAAATTAGTTCATGCTTTTGTTACATCTAGAATTGACTACTGTAACGCTTTAAGTCAAGTCAAGTTTATTTCTATAGCGCTTTTCACAACAGACATTGTCTCAAAGCAGCTTTACAGAAATCAACAGTCAAGGTGAATGGTGTGTATTTATCCCTGACGAGCAGCCGTGGCGACTGTGGCAAGGAAAAACTCCCTTAGATGACATGAGGAAGAAACCCCGAGAGGAACCAGACTCAAAAGGGGAACCCATCCTCATTTGGGTGACATCAAGAGATTGATCATAAATCTTTCAACAATACAGAACACTGGAGAGTGAGAACTAACATGAGTACTGGAGTATAAGATTATAAGTAATGTTCTTTCTACAGTCTTTGGTATAAAACTAGGAGCTACTGAGCTCAACATTTGTGATCATCACAGATCCAGCATCAGCTTCTCCATGCCAGAGCCTTTAAACACTCCTGGAGGTCCAATGTCAAAACTCCACACATGTAGTGGGATCCAATTGGCACTGGTACGAGTAAGTGCATTAATAAGCTTCAGTTAATTGAGAATGCAGCAGCAAGAGTCCTCACGAGATCTAGGAAATATGAGCACATTACCCCTGTTTTAACAGTCTACACTGCTCCCAATCAAATCTCGCATTGATTATAAAATACTACTACTGATGTATAAAGCACTTAACGCTCTTGCATCGCAGTATCTGAGTGAACTTCTGTACCAGTATGATCCTCCACGCCTACTTAGATCAAAAGGTGCAGGCTATATGTTGGTTTCTCAAATAATGAAGACTACAGCAGGGGACAGATCTTTCTCTTATAAAGCCCCAAAGTTATGGAACAACCTTCCAATCAGTGTTTTGGACTCAGACACAGTCTCAGTGTCCAAGTCGAGGTTGAAAACATATTTATTTAGTCAAATAGATCTGGAGGGAGCATGGATATCGGGTGTTTGGTGAACTGGGATATTTATATTCTGTCGTCCCCTCACTCTCACACGTTCACACAGGTTTGTTGACGGTGGTGTGGGTCGTCTCTTATCCCAGAGATCCCTCATGTCTGTATTACCTTCTGGTTTTCCCTTTTAGTTATGTTGCCAGAGCGAGTCTTGCCGGAGTCCAAACTGCACAGTGATATTAACTTTCATACAACAATAAAGACACTTAATAATCCATATCCTTCTCTTCCTGTCACCCTCTTCTCTTTCTCTCTCTCTCTCTCTCTCTCTCTCTCTCTCTCTCTCTCTCTCTCTCTCTCTCTCTCTCTCTCTCTCTCTCTCTCGCTCGCTCTCTCTTTGTCGAGTTAAACATGCTCCTAAGGCTCCAAAGACCACTGTTCCTGCCCCTCTCCCCTCCGTAGATCTACCCACTTCGTTCCAGGTCTGCCTCTGGATGGTGTTCTCTTCGGCTGGAGGCCGCTCTGTGCAGCTTGGGACGGTTTCTCATCAACACCTTGGGTGGTTCAATGAAATTTCGGAGTGAGAGCGGGTGCTTTTGAGGATGGATTGGACTGTGGTTGGTGTCGACAGTCTGCTACATTGACTTGGGACTACTTTTCGCTTCTGGTCATCATCACTGTGCCCCGCGGCATTGTGTATCTGCTATGGATGGACATTCGGTGCAACCCAGATGAGGATGGGTTCCCTCTTGAGTCTGGTTCCTTTCAAGGTTTCTTCCTTATGCCATCTCGGGGAGTTTTTCCATGCCACAGTCGCCACCAGCTTCCTCATCAGGGACAAACTTACTCATAAAGAACATATTCACTTTTTATTACCACATCATCTGTGTAAAGCTGCTTTGAGACAATGTTCATTGTTAAAAGCGCTATACAAATAAAACCAGAATCCAACCATCACAAACCAGCATCCAACCATCACAAACCATCATCCAACCATCACAAACCAGTGTTCAACCAACACAAACCAGCATCCAACCATCACCATAGTTGAAAGAAATTCATCATATTGTAAAAGAAAGTTGAGGTTTGTGCAGCCTAAAAGCTTAAAAAAAATTTTCACAACAGACATTGTCTCAAAGCAGCTTTACAGAAATCAACAGTCAAGGCGAATGGTGTTCATTTATCCCTGATGAGCAGCCGTGGCAACTGTGGCAAGGAAAAACTCCCCTAGATGTCATGAGGAAGAAACCCCGTAGAGGAACCAGACTCAAAAGGGGAACCCATCCCCATCCGGGCGACATCAAGAGTGTGATCATAAATCTTTCAACAATACACAACACTGGAGGGTGGGAACTAACATAAGTACTGAAGTATAAGATTATAAGTGATGTTCTTTCTGCAGTCTTATACAGTCTTTATGGTTAGTAGCTTCTAGTTTTATGAGCTCAGCATTTGTGATCATCACAGATCCAGCATCAGCTTCTCCATGCCAGAGCCTTTAAACACTCCAGGAGGTCCAATGTCAAAACTCCACACATGCAGTGGGATCCAGTTTGCACTGGTACGTCTCAAGATGGTACGGGATGTTTGCGAGTTCGGCATCTACTTCTTCAAAGGTCCGTAATCATTACGAGGTGGGACGTGACTGGAGCTGGAGGAACCTCAGGGTGTCTCGGGATGAGTAGAGAAAGAGAAGCAGTGGAGAGGAATTAGCGTAGCTGCTGTTCATGATATTAACAGCACAAGTTAAAAATGTGCATGTGATCAGATGTTCTGGAGCACAAGCTTATGATGTGAGACGTATGTTATGTGTAGGCTTTGCTAAAAAGATATGTTTTTAATCTGCACTTAAACTGGGAGAGTGTGTCTGAGCCCCGAACACTGTCAGGAAGACTATTCCAGAGTTTAGGAGCTAAAAGTGAGAATGCTCTACCACCTTTAGTGGACTTTGCTATATAGGAACTACTAGAAGTCCAAAGTTTTGAGATCTCAGGGAGCGTGACGGATTGTAGCGTGTTAAAAGACTAGATAGGTACGTTGGAGCCGAACCATTTAGTGCTTTATAAGTAAGAAGTAATAGTTTGTAGTCTATTCAAAACTTAACAGGAAGCCAGTGTAGGGATGATAAGATTGGGGTTATGTGATCATATTTTCTTGATCTAGTAAGAACTCTTGCTGCCGCATTCTGAACTAACTGAAGCTTGTTTAATAATGACGCAGGACATCCACCTAGTAATGCAACATGACACTGTCTGATTGTTTATGGTTTGGTGTAACAGACTTTAAGAAACTTTGAGAAACACATCAACCTGTTTTTTGTTATAGTGTGGCTTTTTCAACCTTCCACTGGTGTATCATTTCCTGGCTCTTTAGCAAATTCCTTTTCTTTTGCCTTCATTTTGCACACAGTTTGAACGGCTCTGCATAAAGGGCTGTGTTGGTCCTTGTTTGGTGATGAAAATGATTTTTCACTGGATTTTTTAAATTTTTTTCATATCTGTTAGTATTAAGATGAGCCCCACTCTGGTTCTCTAAACACATTCCTATGTTGTCTGTTCAGTGTTTATAGGATCTTTATGATGTGAGTATGTCAGGTACACAGAAAGTCTTTGTCTGTGCCCACACATCTCTGATTACTATGTTTTCTTACCCAATCAGGAACAGTTTTAGCTCGGGGTTTTTTCCAGTGTGTATATATACTTGTCTGTTATCTGCATTAAACTGAAGAAGAACATATGCACCATTCTGTGTGCTGTGTGATTCTTCCCTGATCAGAAAAGACACCACGGGCATCGTAGATTGTATGGAAAACCTCTCCAACAATGATGATAGAAATCTAACAATATCTGAGTAAAAGAAAGGATGTCGTGTATAAATGTGTGTTGTGATAAAGGTTTTTTAATTTCGCCTTTTTTGTTATAATATTTATTTATTTATATTTTTAATAAAAATGAAGAAATGCGTGCTGCATTAATTGCTCATTAATTAAATGTGTGCTGTTAAAATGAATTTGGGGTAATGTGTTATTAAAGCGTTCATTTTGAAAGTTTTTTCAGTATAAAGGACATTATATAAATGTCAACCAAAAGTCGTTAAGCTTTTTCATGAGCAATTTATACTTTTGCATTTTCTTTGTAGAATCTGTACAAAAACACACAATTTAAAAATTGTCAAAACACCATGGAATTAATAGCAGTTATACCAGAGATCAGAGTAAATTAATAGCAGTTATACCAGAGATCAGAGTAAATTAATAGCAGTTATACCAGAGGTCAGAGTAAATTAATAACAGTTATACCAGAGATCAGAGTAAATTAATAGCAGTTATACCAGAGGTCAGAGTAAATTAATAGCAGTTATACCAGAGATCAGAGTAAATTAATAACAGTTATACCAGAGATCAGAGTAAATTAATAGCAGTTATACCAGAGGTCAGAGTAAATTAATAATAGCAGTTATACCAGAGATCAGAGTAAATTAATAACAGTTATACCAGAGATCAGAGTAAATTAATAACAGTTATACCAGAGATCAGACTAAATTAATAACAGTTATACCAGAGATCAGAGTAAATTAATAGCAGTTATACCAGAGGTCAGAGTAAATTAATAACAGTTATACCAGAGATCAGAGTAAATTAATAGCAGTTATACCAGAGATCAGAGTAAATTAATAGCAGTTATACCAGAGGTCAGAGTAAATTAATAACAGTTATACCAGAGGTCAGAGTAAATTAATAATAGTTATACCAGAGGTCAGAGTAAATTAATAATAGTTATACCAGGTCCCCTGGTGGTCTAGTGGTTAAGATGCAGCGCTCTCACCGCTGCGACCCGGGTTCGATTCCCGGTCAGGGAACCATCCCCAGCCACTCTTAGTGCCGGTCCCAAGCCCGGATAAATTGGGGAGGGTTGCGTTAGGAAGGGTATCCAGCGTAAAACATGTGCCAAATCAAACGTGCGGAGGATCCGCTGTGGCGACCCCTAACGGGAGAAGCCGAAAAGAAAGTTTATACCAGAGATCAGAGTAAATTAATAGCAGTTATACCAGAGGTCAGAGTAAATTAATAGCAGTTATACCAGAGATCAGAGTAAATTAATAACAGTTATACCAGAGGTCAGAGTAAATTAATAGCAGTTATACCAGAGATCAGAGTAAATTAATAGCAGTTATACCAGAGGTCAGAGTAAATTATTAATTGCAGTTATACCAGAGGTCAGAGTAAATTATTAATAGCAGTTATACCAGAGATCAGAGTAAATTAATAGCAGTTATACCAGAGGTCAGAGTAAATTAATAGCAGTTATACCAGAGATCAGAGTAAATTAATAACAGTTATACCAGAGGTCAGAGTAAATTAATAGCAGTTATACCAGAGATCAGAGTAAATTAATAGCAGTTATACCAGAGGTCAGAGTAAATTATTAATTGCAGTTATACCAGAGGTCAGAGTAAATTATTAATAGCAGTTATACCAGAGATCAGAGTAAATTAATAGCAGTTATACCAGAGGTCAGAGTAAATTAATAACAGTTATACCAGAGGTCAGAGTAAATTAATAGCAGTTATACCAGAGATCAGAGTAAATTAATAGCAGTTATACCAGAGGTCAGAGTAAATTATTAATAGCAGTTATACCAGAGGTCAGAGTAAATTAATAGCAGTTATACCAGAGGTCAGAGTAAATTAATAACAGTTATACCAGAGGTCAGAGTAAATTAATAATAGTTATACCAGAGGTCAGAGTAAATTAATAATAGTTATACCAGGTCCCCTGGTGGTCTAGTGGTTAAGATGCAGCGCTCTCACCGCTGCGACCCGGGTTCGATTCCCGGTCAGGGAACCATCCCCAGCCACTCTTAGTGCCGGTCCCAAGCCCGGATAAATTGGGGAGGGTTGCGTTAGGAAGGGCATCCAGCGTAAAACATGTGCCAAATCAAACGTGCGGAGGATCCGCTGTGGCGACCCCTAACGGGAGAAGCCGAAAAGAAAGTTTATACCAGAGATCAGAGTAAATTAATAGCAGTTATACCAGAGGTCAGAGTAAATTAATAACAGTTATACCAGAGATCAGAGTAAATTAATAGCAGTTATACCAGAGGTCAGAGTAAATTAATAACAGTTATACCAGAGATCAGAGTAAATTAATAGCAGTTATACCAGAGATCAGAGTAAATTAATAGCAGTTATACCAGAGGTCAGAGTAAATTAATAACAGTTATACCAGAGGTCAGAGTAAATTAATAATAGTTATACCAGAGGTCAGAGTAAATTAATAATAGTTATACCAGGTCCCCTGGTGGTCTAGTGGTTAAGATGCAGCGCTCTCACCGCTGCGACCCGGGTTCGATTCCCGGTCAGGGAACCATCCCCAGCCACTCTTAGTGCCGGTCCCAAGCCCGGATAAATTGGGGAGGGTTGCGTTAGGAAGGGTATCCAGCGTAAAACATGTGCCAAATCAAACGTGCGGAGGATCCGCTGTGGCGACCCCTAACGGGAGAAGCCGAAAAGAAAGTTTATACCAGAGATCAGAGTAAATTAATAGCAGTTATACCAGAGGTCAGAGTAAATTAATAGCAGTTATACCAGAGATCAGAGTAAATTAATAACAGTTATACCAGAGGTCAGAGTAAATTAATAGCAGTTATACCAGAGATCAGAGTAAATTAATAGCAGTTATACCAGAGGTCAGAGTAAATTATTAATTGCAGTTATACCAGAGGTCAGAGTAAATTATTAATAGCAGTTATACCAGAGATCAGAGTAAATTAATAGCAGTTATACCAGAGGTCAGAGTAAATTAATAGCAGTTATACCAGAGATCAGAGTAAATTAATAACAGTTATACCAGAGGTCAGAGTAAATTAATAGCAGTTATACCAGAGATCAGAGTAAATTAATAGCAGTTATACCAGAGGTCAGAGTAAATTATTAATTGCAGTTATACCAGAGGTCAGAGTAAATTATTAATAGCAGTTATACCAGAGATCAGAGTAAATTAATAGCAGTTATACCAGAGGTCAGAGTAAATTAATAACAGTTATACCAGAGGTCAGAGTAAATTAATAGCAGTTATACCAGAGATCAGAGTAAATTAATAGCAGTTATACCAGAGGTCAGAGTAAATTATTAATAGCAGTTATACCAGAGGTCAGAGTAAATTAATAGCAGTTATACCAGAGGTCAGAGTAAATTAATAACAGTTATACCAGAGGTCAGAGTAAATTAATAATAGTTATACCAGAGGTCAGAGTAAATTAATAATAGTTATACCAGGTCCCCTGGTGGTCTAGTGGTTAAGATGCAGCGCTCTCACCGCTGCGACCCGGGTTCGATTCCCGGTCAGGGAACCATCCCCAGCCACTCTTAGTGCCGGTCCCAAGCCCGGATAAATTGGGGAGGGTTGCGTTAGGAAGGGCATCCAGCGTAAAACATGTGCCAAATCAAACGTGCGGAGGATCCGCTGTGGCGACCCCTAACGGGAGAAGCCGAAAAGAAAGTTTATACCAGAGATCAGAGTAAATTAATAGCAGTTATACCAGAGGTCAGAGTAAATTAATAGCAGTTATACCAGAGATCAGAGTAAATTAATAACAGTTATACCAGAGGTCAGAGTAAATTAATAGCAGTTATACCAGAGATCAGAGTAAATTAATAGCAGTTATACCAGAGGTCAGAGTAAATTATTAATTGCAGTTATACCAGAGGTCAAAGTAAATTAATAATAGTTATACCAGAGATCAGAGTAAATTATTAATAGCAGTTATACCAGAGGTCAGAGTAAATTATTAATAGCAGTTATACCAGAGGTCAGAGTAAATTAATACACTGTAAAAATGATTAAGAGTTTTAGTCAGGTGAACAAGTAAAATCATGTCCTGTCAACTTGCAGTGCCGCACTACACAACTGGTTGAGTTCTAACAACCTCGACTTGATGGGAAATGGAAAACTTTAAATAACCAGTTCATATAACAACAAAACATAGGTTCTATTTATTTTTTATCTGTAATGCGCATGTGCCAGAAACTCTTCGTCATTATAAAGTAATATTTTAACGAAGTGGAGACACGCCATCCGCCATTTTCTGCACCGGAAGTTGCTGATCATGCCAGAAAAGATGAAGGAGCCCGCGATTACAGATGAACTTTATTCACTGCAAATAATGAAATGAGTAAGTATTTTTTCTTTAATGTTAATTTAGACTTGTTTTGTTAGCGCTCACCGTCCGCGTTTTGATTTAAGTCAATCACATGTTGCGAACTTCATTAATACTGAATACAGATCACTGAAGTAACACCTGCTGTGCTGAGCATGTTCTAGTTTAAGCTTTATGAGCTTAATCCTCGTCTCTGTAAAAAGGTAATGGAGACTAGTTTAATTTATAAGACTATAAGAAAAAAATCTGTTTGCCCATCAGAACACTATGTTTCCAAGATAACGATGATATTATTATTGAACTGAAGTTATGATTACAAATGTCTTTAATTGTATTTTCATGGGACGATAGAAACAACTTCGTTATTTGAGGAGGTAAAAGAACTGGTGAAATTTTTTTTTTTTTTTTATCGTTTCATTGAAACGAACTGTCGGAAAGAACCGACTCTGGATCTGACCCTGGACGTGATGATTCGTTAATCGGATGTCATTATCGTTTTGATTGAAGAAACACAGAATGATCAGTAATATTCGAAGCACCGCCGACACTCCAGATTTGTGTTTAATGAGAAATATGCATTTTTATTTATACATGGTTGCAACAACATTTAGTTCAAATTTGTTTTTATATTATAAAAATGCTTGATTGACTTGTGTTTCTTAAAACATAAAATCAGTTGGTAATTTAAAAAAACTTTATTCATTCACTCCCGCTTATCCGTAATTCGGGTCGTGGGGGCAGCAGTCTAAGCAGGCCCCCGCCTTCGACTGCTGCCCAATCCTCACAGCACCGTCCCTTACGGTCCCTCCTGCAGGTGGTGAGCCCACGGGAAGGCGGCCCCACGTCATTCCGACGTCACAGGCCTTGATATTTCCCTCGTAAGGGACCCCCGGAGCATAGAGGGTTAAGGGCCTTGCTCAAGGGCCCAAGAGTGGCAGCTTGGCGATACCGGGGCTTGAACCCCAGACCTTCCGATCGGCAACCCAGCGCCTTAACCGCTGGAGCCACCACTCCCCCTAAAAAAAACTTGAATTTAAAAATTAAGGACTGATCGTTTGAGGAACATACATACATCTGAGCACGTGCAAACGGTGTCTTCTGTATAGCTAACTTGCGTGTTGATCTTGCATTAATGTAACGTCACAACTTTTTCTAGTTTAATAATCACATCATTAAACTTTTTATCATCTATGAAGCCCTGAAGAATCATGAAATGTAGAAACATTTTCAGCTAATAAAAGCTTTATTTACAGTGTTGCTTAATTTCATAATGCCAGCAATATCATCACTATAATATTCAATGTATCACCCAGTCATAGAAATAGTGTTTATACTTTTTTCCTCATTGTATTTGGTAAGTAAGATGTTCAGTGAATATTTCTGTGTTTAACGTGTATGTGTACTTTGATGGAGTTTGACTTCACTGTTTTTTTTATTTGCAGGATCAGTACAGTGCAAGTGGAGTGGAAGCACAACTCCATATCAATGAGGTGGTTTTGCAAGATTTGTAGATTTTCCTCATCCAACCAGCATGCCCTAATCACACATTACAAGCTGAGACACTGCCATCAGGCAAGTCACTCTCCACTCCCATGCATCTATAAAGATTGTGTATGCACATTTATTAAACATTGTAAACATACATTCTCTTTGTATGATGAAAACATAAAAATGGCACTTTTTGTTTAGAATAAAGTTTGTATTCGCTACTAGATTAATATCAAACCTCATTGGTTTTTTTGATCAAATGTTGTGACACAAGAACAACTGAGGTTTGATGTATTATGTCATGGTAACATAAACATTGATATGATTGGTATTACACAAAGTTATCTTAAAATTTTTTTTTTTTTAAATGGCAACATGAGTGATCCACTACTTTTACAGAATTCTTTGCTTTTTAGAGCTAATCAGCCTAGCCACTATTCATTAAAATTTTATGGAATGAAAATCTTTGCATGTGTTTGGCATCTTGGTGAGAAAATGACAATTATCTTTGGTAACCTATCCTTTAAAATCTTTACATTGTTGTTACATCCCCAATGAATTTAAGACATGGATACTCAATCCTGCTCCTGGGGAGCCAAGATCCTGCAAAGTTTAGCTTCAACCCCAATTAAACACACCAAATCTGCTAATCAAGGTGTTCAGGATCACTTCATACTTTCAAGCAGGTGTGTTGAACCAGGTTGGAGTTAAACTCTACAATACATTTTTCCTCTCCAGGAGCAGCATTAGACACCCCTGATTTAAGTGACATGAATGTGTTCATTCATTCATTCATTTTCTCCCGCTTATCCGGGATCTTAATTCGGGTCGCGGGGGCAGCAGTCTAAGCAGGCCCCCGCCTGCTGCCCAATCCTCACAGCACCGTCCCTTACGGTCCCTCCTGCAGGTGGTGAGCCCACGGGAAAGACCCACGTCACGGACCTTGATATTTCATATTTCCCTCGTAAGGGACCCCCGGAGCATAGAGGGTTAAGGGCCTTGCTCAAGGGCCCAAGAGTGGCAGCCTGGCGATACCGGGGCTTGAACCCCAGACCTTCCGATCGGCAACCCAGCGCCTTAACCGCTGGAGCCACCACTCCTCCTCGACATGAGTGTGTTACACTATTAAATCTTATTTTGGTGAACAAAAAGTTAACAAAAAACTGTTGTTGCACACATCATTGTTGATTTATTAACAATAAAAGTATACAAGTGTAAATGTGCACATTTTCATTTTTTTCAAAAGCATCAAAGAACGAGGGAGGGGGAGAAATGATAAAGAAAAACAAAGGATTGAAAGATTAAAGCTAGTACTTTAACCATTATATATTTTACAGACAATAAAGCAAAAGATGAGGACAGCAGCATTGCTGGGTCTGCCATGGTACATGCGAGAGACTCCTTCAAAATTCATGAAGATATGCGAGGTAAGCTAAAACATGTTAGGAAAAAAACAGGGAAAATTGACCATTAGATCTCTCAATTTGCAGGGGACTGGGACTGTATTTGTGTCATTGCTTTTAAGTAATAATACCTTGTTTTGTTTACATGCTATAAAGCCCAGTGACTGTGAAGAGGATGTGATCCAGGGTTTGGTGATTGGAATTCTTGTGGTGGTGGAAAATGTGATGGAACCTCTCCCAGCATTCTACAATGACGTTGCCCTGGTGATTGAGGAAGAAGTGGTAATGCGTCACCTGACTGATATACCTAATGCTTTTCTGAACCTGATGGGCTTGGTGTATGCATTAAATCTTGACTATCCAAAGGAACTAAAATTCCCTTTTAAAGTGATACAGCAGCTGTTTATTGGAGTTGGATCAGACTCTTGCACCGCAAAAGTTCACTCTTTGAAGACTAAGTTGATGCGGTAAGACAGAAAACAAACAAAACACTTTTTTCCATTTGGCTACTGTTTAATGGTTGTACTGGTTTAAAGTGTAAGAGCATTGTTGTTTTTAGATCTCATTGTTTTAAGTGGGAAATTGGGATTCTTGAAATCCTTTTAAACTGACTGTTTTCTTGTTCGCTTGTACTGCTTCCTCTTTCCTTGGTTTTTACTATGATTGGGAATTAAAGACAGTTTTTGAACAGTTGAATGTGAAGTTTAACACGGCTTATTGTGAATTATTCATGTACACTTGTTCTTGCAATGAATATATCTGATGACAAGGAGAGGTATTTGTACTATTTTGGCTGGAGGATGTGGGTCTGTGCATACAGAAGTTTGCGCCTGTTTGTGTAAGCTGTGTACAGTGAGGAAAATAAGTATTTGAACACCCTGCTATTTTGCATGTTCTCCCACTTAGAAATCATGGAGGGGTCTGAAATTGTCATCGTAGGTGCATGTCCACTGTGAGAGACATAATCAAACAAAAAAAATCCAGAAATCACAATATATGATTTTTTAACTATTTATTTGTATGATACAGCTGCAAATAAGTATTTGAACACTTGTCTATCAGCTAGAATTCTGACCCTCAAAGACCTGTTAGTCTGCCTTTAAAATGTCCACCTCCACTACATTTATTATCCTAAATTAGATGCACCCGTTTGAGGTCGTTAGCTGCATGAAGACACCTGTCCACCCCATACAATCAGTAAGAATCCAACTACTAACATGGCCAAGACCAAAGAGCTGTCCAAAGACACTAGAGACAAAATTGTACACCTCCACAAGGCTGGAAAGGGCTACGGGGAAATTGCCAAGCAGCTTGGTGAAAAAAGGTCCACTGTTGGAGCAATCATTAGAAAATGGAAGAAGCTAAACATGACTGTCAATCTCCCTCGGACTGGGGCTCCATGCAAGATCTCACCTCGTGGGGCCTCAATGATCCCAAGGAAGGTGAGAAATCAGCTCAGAACTACACAGGAGGAGCTGGTCAATGTCCTGAAAAGAGCTGGGACCACCGTTTCCAAGGTTACTGTTGGTAATACACTAAGACGTCATAGTTTGAAATCATGCATGGCACGGAAGGTTCCCCTGCTTAAACCAGCACATGTCCAGGCACGTCTTAAGTTTGCCAATGACCATTTGGATGATCCAGAGGAGTCATGGGAGAAAGTCATGTGGTCAGATAAAACCAAAATAGAACTTTTGGGTCATAATTCCACTAAACGTGTTTGGAGGAAGAAGAATAATGAGTACCATTCCAAGAACACCATCCCTACTGTGAAGCATGGGGGTGGTAGCATCATGCTTTGGGGGTGTTTTTCTGCACATGGGACAGGGCAACTGCACTGTATTAAGGAGAGGATGACCGGGGCCATGTATTGCGAGATTTTGGGAAACAACCTCCTTCCCTCAGTTAGAGCATTGAAGATGGGTCGAGGCTGGGTCTTCCAACATGACAATGACCCGAAGCATACAGCCAGGATAACCAAGGAGTGGCTCTGTAAGAAGCATATCAAGGTTTTGGCGTGGCCTAGCCAGTCTCCAGACCTAAATCCAATAGAGAATCTTTGGAGGGAGCTCAAACTCCGTGTTTCTCAGCGACAGGTCAGAAACCTGACTGATCTAGAGAAGATCTGTGTGGAGGAGTGGGCCAAAATCCCTCCTGCAGTGTGTGCAAACCTGGTGAAAAACTACAGGAAACATTTGACCTCTGTAATTGCAAACCAAGGCTCCTGTACCAAATATTAACATTGACTTTCTCAGGTGTTCAAATACTTATGTGCAGCTGTATCATACAAATAAATAGTTAAAAATCATACATTGTGATTTCTGGATATTTTTTTTTTTAGATTATGTCTCACACAGTGGACATGCACCGACGATGACAATTTCAGACCCCTCCATGATTTCTAAGTGGGAGAACTTGCAAAATAGCAGGGTGTTCAAATACTTATTTTCCTCACTGTATATGTGAAGGTTTTTCTTGTCTAGTGTTTTTATATCTTTGTAAGAGAATTCTTCATGTCTGTGTTTTTGGATGCAGTGTATCTGTTTAAAAAAGAAATGCTGAGAGTTTGAATTTTACAGTTGTGTTGATTTCATAAAAAAATCTGGTTAGATTTCCTGAACTACTTGTCAAACCAAAGTCCAGTAAACTCACAGTTATGTTGAGGAAAAATTACTATTTTATGTCAATTAGACTCGATCTATTGTTGTGAAAACATGAAAAATGATGTTTTACCAATAGGTTTTTCAGCTGCTTTAACTAAAGATTTGAAATGCTCATTAATTGATTCAGACCGGTGGCTTAATAATTTCAACAAATGAATAAAAGTTGAGTAAACTTAACACCTAATGTGCTAAACTTAACTGAGTCAATGCAACAAGATGACTTGACTAAGTCAAGTTGTGTCAACAAATCCTTTTTTACAGTGTAGGACCACATGCAGCTAAAAGCAGACTTTCTGATTACGTAGCATCTCTGGATGGTGTTTCTGTTTCAGCGTGTACGGCTGTCAAAGACCTTGGTGTGATTATTGACCCGAGTCTTTCCTTTGAGGCTCACGTGAATAATATTACCAGGATCGCCTTCTTTTACTTTGGAAATATTGCTACAATTAGAAATATGTCGTCGTTACAGGATGCAGAAAAACTAGTTCATGCTTTTGTTACTTCTAGATTAGACTACTGTAACGCTTTACTGTCTGGGTGTGTGAGTAAGTGCATTAATAAGCTTCAGTTAGTTCAGAATGCAGCAGCAAGAGTCCTCACGAGATCTAGGAAATATGACCACATCACACCTGTTTTAACAGTCTACACTGGCTCCCAATCAAATCTCGCATTGATTATAAAATACTACTGACGTATAAAGCACTTAACGCTCTCACGCCGCAGTATCTGAGTGAACTTCTGTACCAGTATGATCCTCCAACCCTACTTAGATCAAAAGGTGCTGGCTATCTGTGGGTATACATCATAAAAATGCAGGTTTAGAGTGATTTTGCCTTTACTTTTCTCATAAACTGCAAAGTAAATATCTTGAAATGTAATAAAATAATAGACAGGGAGAGTCTAAATAAGAATTATTTAAAAGATTGAGCAAACCTAGAAAGCAAAATGATTAATTAAGATTTGTATATGTGACATGATTGAAAATGCACTGATGCTTTGAGTGATTTTGCCTTTACTTTTCTCCAAAACTCCACAGTAAAATGAATTGAAATTTGAAATAAGAATATAATAAACAGAGAGACTCTAAATGAAAGTTATTTAAAAGATTGAGTAAACCTAAAGATTTTTGAATATTTGAATATGGTGAATAAAATGCATTGATTTTTCTGTTTCTTAACGGAAACGCCGTTCTGAAGCATCTTTACGTGTGTTTTGACCGCTCCCACCACCCGTACCGTACATGTACGATTAGACGCGCAACACTAAGTGTGGCTCCTTAATCGTGTATTTTCAAGATGTGGCCTTAACCTCAGTGTGGAAAAGCGACTGCTCCGAAGCTGCTGCTTTTCAGCTGATACACACTGTGTGGTCAAAAGTATTTGAATGTGAATATATTGTGGTCTTATCGAGTCAGATGTGGTTCATTCACTATTTATGCTGAGAACCTGCATGAAGGTGGTACTAAATGTATTAAATGTACCATTTACATGTTACAACTCAACTTGCTCTGACCTTAAATCAGGCTCTAAACTGTAGCAGTTCCTCCTCCACCCACACGGGGGAGACTCCTCCATGGAAGTTACGCTGAGTTACAGGAAGTTATGCTGGGTTTCTGTAGGTTCTGTAGGTGGACGATTTATTGCATCTCATGTAAAAATTGCAGTAGCAGTTCTACAGAATTTACGTCTCAATGAGAGAAAAAGCTCAGCTTTAGTAACTCATCCTGCTGTTTTAATCAAAAGATTTCAATAAAAAGAGAATCTCAGCATCTCCAACTAGAAATACAATGTGGATTCTGTTCCGGTTCATACAGCAGGTGATGGAACTCATCATCAGTTTGCATGTTAATGAGCCGGATGAAGCATTTATTCATTAGTTATTTATCCAGTTATCATCTGTTTACCTGTTATTTCAACAAAACCAGATTTTCTCCTGCAAACCAAGTTCAAGAAAATGCTACAAGGAATTGACTCCCATGTCGTGTTTGCTGGACTTTAGAATGTAATACTTTATTGCACTGAGGTGCTTTAGTACCTAAAGGTCTACATTTAATCATATTTATGATTTTATAATAATAATTTTTATTTTTATTATATGCAGATTTACACATATATGAAACCTAAAGAGATAAAATGATTAAATTCCCAATAATTAGTTTGATTAAATGTTATACAATCAGCACATCCTCATCAAAGCATGAAACATTCATAAGTCCCACAAAAAAATAAAAAGTAAAATAAAATAAAATAATAATAATAATAATAAAAATACTGACACTGCCCTCTAGTGGCCCTGTCACGACTTTCTTTTTACTTAATTCTGTACAAATATTATTAATGGTGTTTTGTTGTCTAGTTATATGTGATGTTGCTCTTTTACAAAGCAAGATATTTTTTTCTTAATAATATTAAACTGTCAATCTAAAACTGTTTACTGTTTAACATTTTTAATTTTTAAGCTGCATTTTTGTGATATAAATAAATAAAACAGAAGTTAAATAAAGCTGATTAAAATTAATGTAATAAATAATGTAGAAATAACGAGTACAGATTTAATAACATTGAAACAATTTATTTTGTCTAAAAGATTTGATATAAAATCCAGTCTTTATGGTGAGAACCTGCATGACATTAGTATTAAATGTATTAAAAGTATCATCTACATGCAAGAACTCAATCAAACATGTTAGAATCCAATGAAAACTTGATCAAACCTTAAATCAGACTCTGAACTGTACGAATGCTATTTGTTCTGTTATTGAACTAGAAACAGTGAATGTTGAGATGTTTGGGAACTGATTATCGTCTGTATATATGCAGGTCAGGGGTTTTTTCATGCTGGAACACCGTTCATTACAATGAGACGATGATGTAAGATGACGAGCCAAACCACGGAGACGAAGCTGACTGAGGTGAACCCCTCAAACTAAGTCAAGTCAAGTCAAGTCAAGTTTATTTGTATAGCGCTTTTCACAACAGACATTGTCTCAAAGCAGCTTTACAGAAAACAACAGTGAAGGTGAATGGTGTGCGTTTGTCCCTGATAAGCAAGCCGTGGCGACAGTGGCAAGGAAAAACTCCCTTAGATGATATGAGGAAGAAACCTTGAGAGGAACCAGACTCAAAGGGGAACCCATCCTCATATGGGTGACATCAAGAGTTTGGTCATAAATCTTTCAACAATACAGAACAATTTGTGATCATCATAGATCCAGCATCAGCTTCTCCATGCCAGGGCCTTTAAACACTCAGCATCTACTTCTCCATGATCATCCATAGGTCCATAATCTTCACGAGGTGGGACGTGACTGGAGCTGGCCAAACCTCAGGATGCCTCGGGATGGGGAGAGAAAGAGAAGCAGTGGAGAGGAATTAGCGTAGCTGCTGTTCATGATATTAACAGCACAAGTTGATAATGTGCATGTAATCATATATTCTGGAGCACAAGGTTATTATGTGATGTGTGTTATGTATGTTATGTGTAGGCTTTGCTAAAAAGATATGTTTTTAATCTACACTTAAACTGGGAGAGTGTATCTGAACCCCGAACACTGTCAGGAAGACTATTCCAGAGTTTAGGAGCTAAATGTGAAAATGCTCTACCGCCTTTAGTGGACTTTGCTATTCTAGGAACTACTAGAAGCCCAGAGTTTTGAGATCTCAGGGAGCATGACGGATTGTAGCGTGTTAAAAGACTGGATAGATACATGGGAGCCAAACCATTTAGTGCTTTATAAGTGAGTAGCAGTAGTTTGTAGTCTATTCGAAACTTAATAGGAAGCCAATGTAGGGACGATAAGATTGGGGTTATATGATCGTATTTTCTTGATCTAGTAAGAACTCTTGCTGCCGCATTCTGAACTAACTGAAGCTTGTTTATTAATGATGCAGGACATCCACCTAGTAATGCATTACAGTAGTCTATTCTAGAGGTCATAAACGCATGGACGAGCTTCTCTGCATCAGATATAGATAACATATTTCTTAGCTTAGAAATATTTCTAAGGTGAAAGAAGGCTGTTTTTGTAACTTGATTGATGTGATTTTTAAAAGATAAGTTGCTGTCTAAAATAACTCCCAGGTCTTTTACCGTTGAACTAGTAGTTACAGAACAACCGTCTAAATGCAGGCTGAGATGCTGGAGCTTCTGTGTACTATTTTTTGGGCCGAAGAGCAAAATCTCTGTTTTATCAGAATTTAATAGCAGAAAGTTATGGGTCATCCAATCTCTTATTTCTTCAACACATTTAGTTATGCGAGCTAATTGAGCTGTATCGCCTGGTTTGGATGAAATATATAGCTGGGTATCATCAGCATAACAATGGAAGCTAATTCCATGCCTTCTAATTATATTTCCTAATGGAAGCATGTATATTGTAAAAAGCAGGGGTCCTAGAACTGACCCTTGTGGCACGCCATAATTTACTAGCATTATCCTGGATAGCTCTCCATTTAAATCTACGAAATGGTAACGATTGGACAGGTAGGATTTAAACCAGCTTAATACCTGTCCCTGAATACCGATGTAATTCTGTAAGCGATCGAGGAGAAGATCATGATCTATAGTGTCGAACGCAGCACTAAGATCTAGTAAAACTAATAGGGAGATGTAGCCTTGGTCTGAAGCTAAAAACAGGTCATTAGTGATTTTAACTAGAGCAGTTTCTGTGCTATGATGGGGCCTAAAACCTGACTGAAACTCTTCAAAGATATTGTTCTCCTGCAAGTGGTTACATAACTGGGCAGCGACAATCTTTTCTAAAATCTTAGACATAAATGGGAGATTTGAAATTGGTCTGTAATTCGATAGCGTGTTTGGATCCAGATTAGGTTTTTTAATGAGGGGCTTAATAACTGCTAACTTGAGGGATTTAGGGACATGACCTAACGATAGTGAGGAGTTAATAATATTGAGAAGAGGCTCACCAGCTGTATATAACACTTTCTTCAGTAGTTTAGTGGGAATTGGATCTAACTGACATGTTGTTGATTTAGCTTTCATAATAGCATCATACAGCTCTTCCTGTCCTATACATGTAAAACAGTGTAGTTGTGGGGTTGTAAGTACGATTGTGTCGGGAGATGCTGTCAGAGGTTGAACTGCCACAATTGTTTTTCTAATGTTATCTATTTTTTCAGTGAAGAAATTCATAAAGTCTTCACTACTAAACTGTGATGGAACACATTTTTCAGATCCCTGATTTGTTGTTAATTTAGCGACTGTACTGAAAAGGAACCTGGGATTGTTTTTGTTATTTTCTATGAGTTTGCTCAGGTGTTTAGCTCTAGCAGCTTTTAGCGCCTGTCTGTAGCTAAGCATACTGTCTTTATACGCAATTCTAAATACCTCCAATTTAGTTTTCCTCCATTTTCTCTCCAGATTACGTGTTGTTCTCTTTAGGGCATGCGTATGACTATTATACCAAGGTGCAGGTGCTTGTTCTCGAACCTTTTTTAACTGGATGGGGGCAACAGTGTCTAAAGTGCTAGTGAGGATAAGGTCTATGTTGTTCGCCATCTCATCAAGATGATCAGCAGTTATGGGTTTAATGTGAAACTGAGATAAATCAGCCAGGTTATTTATGAATCTGTCCTTAGTGGTTGGAATAATAGTCCTACCAAGTCGATACCATGGTGAAACACGGTTAATCTGCTCTACCGGTAGTGTGTACAGTAGGAGATAATGGTCTGTGATGTCATCACTCTGGGGTAAAATATCTATATCAGTGACGTCTGCTCCGTAGGATATTATTAAGTCTAGTGTGTGGTTAAAACGGTGGGTTGGTCTGGTGACGTTTTGTTTAACTCCAAAAGAGTTTAGTAAATCAACAAATGATAATCCTAGGGCATCGTTTGCATCATCTACATGAATATTAAAATCTCCTACAAGCAGCACTTTATCAAAACTGATCAAGAGGTCTGAGAGAAAACAAGCAAACTCATGAAGAAAATCAGCGTAGGGCCCTGGGGGTCTGTACACGGTGACCAGAGCGAGTTTTCTATGCATGTCTGAAAGTGCAATTTTAAGAACGAGCACTTCAAATGATTTAAAGCTGAATCCTAATCTCTGACAAACATTAAAAGAAGCACTATAAATGGTTCCTACACCCCCCCCCCCCACGAACCAGTCTGACGGGGCTCATGCTTATAAACATATCCTGACGGTGTAGACTCGTTTAGACCCATATAATCACCTGGTTTAATTCAGGTCTCAGTGAGACAGAGTGCATCGAGATTATTATCTGTGATCATCTCATTTACAGTCAGTGCTTTGGGTGCAAGTGATCTAATGTTTAAAAGACCGAACTTTAGAACTTTGTTGTGTTTGTTTATCTGGCATTTTTCAGTTTTAACTGCAATAAGATTATTTCTGGATCTTGTGTATGTAATTCTTGGTTTTACTACCCGAGGAATAGATACGGTTTCTATAAACTGGGCTGTGTGTGAACTTGTAACCCAGGAACAGAGAAGGAACTTTCTGACCAGCTGCTGGTTTTGCACAAACAGAACAAAAGTTTCTTTTTCTTGAGAGAGACTGCTGAAAGAAATATTTTTAAGGAGACAGAATGTTTTATGTTACAGATTTTTCTAGAACTGTGGAATCGAGTCATTTACCAGTGAATCTTTTGATTCAGACTCAATTAAACGAACACTGTTGCTAACATTATTATCAGATTTATTATTATTGTTATTACTAACACATTATTAGATATTACCTTCGATATAATGAAGTTTTATAGGAAACATTATAACTAAATGAACAATTTCCTATGTTATAAGTTATAATTATCTCATTCATACAACTGAGCAGTTGAGGGCCCATGATAGCAGCTCCAACAGACATTTAGTTGAATCTTCTGAGGAGAAGTGGGTTCCACACACCAGCCATCCACCAGAAAAGAGGTTCAAGCAGTCTCCAAACTCAGCACCTGTTTCAGCTCTACCAGTAAGAGTGAGAGACAGAAAATCCCAGTCTTCACTGGTTTTATCCCCCAACACAGCTGAAGAGAGGTGGAATCAGGATTTTACACCCCAGTCTGTAGACCATCTGTCATAGCACTTGTTGATGAGAAGATGTTGGGAACGGGCTACAAACTGTTCGTTGACGACTTCTACACAAGTCCAGCACTGTTTAGAGATCTCCTAAAAAATTATATCTGAGCATGTGGGAAAATTCAGTCCACAAACCCTCAAACCATCAGCAACAAGCTTCTGAAAAAAAAAGCTCCTCGAGGCCTCATCACTGGCTGAGAGAAGAGGATGTGCTGTTTGTAGAATGGAAGGATAAAAGGAAGGTCCAGATGTGCTCCATCATTCACAGAGGCACTGAAGGAAGCATTGTGCTACTTTTACTTTCATTACTTTCTTCTTCTACTGTTTTTCTAATGTTCAAATACCAGTCCTTTGCTTATTGTGTGAATGTTATTATTCCCAGTACATTTGGTTATCAGGCTGCTTTTCCTCAAACAGACGGAGGAAGAAAAGGACTACACCCAGTCTCAGAATAATGTTTATAGGAATCTCGTTTTTATTGTATTTTCTTCAAAGATGAAATATAAACAATCAGACTTTTAACCCATCACTATTCTGGATTGTTTCAGGACCAAATTCATGTATTTATATATAAAAAAAATAAATAATGTTTTATGACATACACATTTTTTTCTAAGGAACTTCAGCATCTTTGGATGATGTAAAGCCCAATGTGTCTTCTTTCAAAAAAGATGTAAATTGTGTATGTAGCACACTGTTGTCAGGAACTTTTACCATTGAAAGTCAGGAAGGTCATTTTCAGCTGTGAGGCCCAAAAGTGGGGCTGAAACCGAACAGGGTTCAAGAAACCGGGTTTATTTTCATATAAGTAACAGTATTTAGTTCAGTAAACTTAAGTTGATTTAAAGGAGAATTCAGTGCTGTTTAGTTCAGTAAAGTCTTCATTTAATCCAAAACTATTCGATTCATTAAGTTCAATTATCCTCAAATTAATATTTTTACATTCAATAAAAACAAATCATCCAGTTTTCATTGATGTTTATTTATTGAATAATGCATTTAATAAACAATTGGTTTCACTCAGAATGACGTTTTTTTTTTTTTTTTATAAAACTCATTTGAAGCATATAGTTTTACAATAAATACAATAAACAGCATTTTGCCTAAAATACTCACATACAGGTTTTATAATAATCCCAAATTAAACTGGAATTTTTTTTTTCAAAACTTCTGCACCAGTCGTTTAAAACAAAACCAATATAGAAACATTTATTCCAGTTCATAAATCCTATTAAACATGCAGCATTGAACATGAACTTCCAGCAGATGAACATCTCATAATACTGTCTGGCAGTGAGAAATGTACAGGTTGTTTTTACTCCATACACATGAACTTACTTTGATCAGAAACACAATCATACTCCAAATCAATTAATCAATAAAGTCAATAAAAGAATCCCAAACTGCTGTGTGTCTTGTCCTCGCTATTAATGACGTCATTAGAGCTCCACTACTTCTAATTACCTGCTGTGACAGTGAGCTCTAATACACATCACACTGCCACCTACTGGTCATTTATGATTCTGCAACATTCATAGAGTCACTCCGGTCAACTTCCGGTTCTCAACTCGGATTCACTCGCTTTATACACAGTTTACAGCCGTTTTTATCTTATTAATGACTGTAATATCGCTCTTCTCTCAGGAACAACAGAAAAGCTGTGAAGACATGATATTTTATCCGATCTTTACCTCTGTAATGTGCGCATGCGCATAGTGCGGTTAAGCGAGACCGGGTTACGTCACAGACGGAGGGCGGGGCATCTCCCTGTGACGTCACAGTAAGGCAACGTCTATAATTGGGAACGCGTCTCTGTTTCTCTCATTTCCGAGGTTTTTGCGTGTGAGTAAAGAGGCATAAACATGGAGCTCTTCAGAAGGTTGAGAAAGTTTTTTCAAAGCAGAAGAACAAAGAAAACTAAGCAGATTGCTGAAATGAAGGAGAAGCTGGAACACATGGAGAAAGTAATAAAAGACTTGGATGCATTTTCTCTTCTAATGATAGAGAAGATAACAGAAGAGAAAGAAGAGAAAGCCATTCTTCTACAGACGGTGCAAAAGCTGGAGGCTACTTTGGCTTTTGAGCGAAAGCAGCAGGAACAGGACATAACTGAGAGAAGCCAGAGCTGGGCGAGAGAACACAAACAACTGGAGGAACGTGTTGCTCAGCTTAAATTTATTTTGGAGCAGACCACCATGGAGCTCCAGTCTTCCCTGGAAATCAATGAGGAACTGGAGAAAACTGTAGAATGTGAAAGAGAGAGCTGGAGGAGAGAACAAAAGAAAGTGGAGGAACATGTTGCTCAGCTTGAGGTCACTTTGGAACAGACCACCATGGAGCTCCAGTCTTCCCTGAAAATCAATGAGGAACTGGAGAAAACTGTAGACTGTGAGAGAGAGAGCTGGACGAGGGAACAAAAACAACTGAAGGAACATGTTGCTCAGCTTGAGTTTTTTTTGGAACATACCACCATGAAGCTACAGTCTTCCCTGAAAATCCATGAGGAACTGGATAAAATTGTAGAATGTGTGAGAGAGAGCTGGACGAGAAAACAAAAGAATATAGAGGAACATGTTGCTCAGCTTGAGGTCACTTTGGAACAGACCACCATGAAACTCCAGGATACTCAGAATCACTGTGAGAAAGTGAAAAATAGTGCAGAGCAGGAGAGCGATCATTTGATCAGAGAGAAAGAGCGACTGGAGGAACGTGTTGCTCAGTTTGAGACCACGTTGGATTTTGAGGAAAAACAAGAGGACGAAAGAGAGAAAACTAAACTTGACATAGAGGAGAGGAACAACTTACAGCTTCAGACCAACAGGGGGCTCCAGGATACCCAGAATCTCTGTGAGGAAGAAAAGAAGACTTCAGAGAATAAAACAGATCGTTATATGGGAGGAAAGTGTTGCTCAGCTGTGACAAGAAAACATTCAAAAGAAAATGAGAAATAGAAAAAAAAGAAGATGACAAGAGAAACAAAGAGTCTGAACACTTTTACTACAGCGAGACACAATAAACACTATTAAATAAATAAAGATTTTGAATTTCAATCATGTCTAATGTCTCTTCATCACAGAGAGCATTCAATGATGGTATTTTTTTTTCTTGAAATCCACTTTAGTAAAGTCAGTGATGTTTGATGTCCTTAAAGAAAATAAATTTGACAGAAACTGAAGTTGAGGTATTTTCTTGCAGCTTTAGTGCTTTGTTCATTTTGAGCTCTGAAAGCAATATAGCTGACAGTTAATGTGGGGCAGAACCTGATTCACTTAAACATCTGTACTTTATAATTAATCACATGGATTGGCACAAGAAAGTGGATGATCTTTCAGCAGTCATTCTGACAGGGTTAACACTGAAATCACCTCACAACACCTGAACACTACTGCTGGATGGAGCAGCGGGTGCGTGCACGAGCGGCGGTTGGTGAATGGAGGGTGGAGCCGGGGGGAAACGAGCGGTAAGAAGCAGATCTGTGGCTAATGGGGCTAATCAGTGTGTGTTCCTGTCTGATGAACTGTTCTGTATTGGTCCTGTTTACTTCAATAGTAAGGAATGTAGACCTGAGATCCTGATTATTGGACTTTTATTACCCATAAGGCAGTGGTTTTTACCCTTTTTTGAGGCGTGACTCATTGTTTACATGAAGAAAACACAGTGCATGTAGGGGTACGGTCTCAGGAGCCCTGCAGTAAGTGTGCTGTGTGCATGTGATTGATAAATGTGCAGGTAGAAATTCAACTGAAACTGCATTCAATCTGGTTGATTATCAAGCAAGTTATTTTTTAACTACATTTAAGTTCCCTGTTATAGGATAACTTGCAATTTTGTAAATTCCAACTTTATTTTCATTAATTCCTGTTAATACCTAAATATTCCTGATAATTCATATGGGAAGTTTCCAGTCTTAAAAATTCCTGCAACCACATTCCTAGGAAATACATGAGCTGTTCCTTGGTCTTGGGCACAGGGATATTTTGCCTGCCGCTGTTTTTTAATTTATTAAGTTTTTTTAAGTTTTACATTGTTCATTGTTCAAGAATTTTACCTGTTGTACAAATTCCAGTTTAGACACAGAAGCTTTGTGTATGTGAGGATCCTCTATAATTATTTGGAGAAAGAGTCTGGTGTCATTATGCCATGGCTTGGGAATTCGGGATGTTGTTAATAAATGTGAACTGATTTAATGTCATACAGTGTGTCTGTGTTCTACATTACAGTGGGGTCTGAGGTTTGGTTCCCACCTGTGTTTTTCTTGTTCTACCTTCTGCTTCAAATTCCTACATGTTCTATGAAAACCAATTTACAGTCATTTTCTTTTTCCCTTTTTCTTTTTCTGTTCTTTATTTTCTTTCAGTGTTTCTTTGAGCATACAATACAATACAATACAATACAATACAATACAATACAATACAATACAATACAGGTGTGAACCTACCTGTCATGATGAGTGTATGTGATAAATATCCGCTAGGTGGCAGTAATGGCACACTTACCGGTAAGCTGTAGACGAACTCATGTAGAAGTGATGATGTTACAGTGCAGTTGTTGCATGTGCAGACCTGTGATGGAGTAAAAGAGATGTTCCTCACTAAGAGTTCGCTACACTGAAGTAAGAAACATACAGAGAGAGAAGACAATTGTGTCTTGTTGTTGGTGATGTATTTTATCTAAACAGTGTATTTTCAGTCTGTGGTAACGTTTTTTTTTTTTCTGCACACTTTCCTGATGCCCCCAAACTGATTATGATGATGGTGACAGCATGGCCAAGTGTTTTGTCTCATGACGGCTCTTTGACGTAGCTTCCTGTGTTTGACTTGTTTGCAGCGAGTTCCGTGTTTGTATTTCTCTCTGCGTTTTCAAACAAACTTTACTATTTATCTCTCCTTTTTTCCTCTTTTAATAATTCTAAATTGTTTTTTTGTCTTCCTGACTTGTGCCTGTAGTAAGTTAACTTGACTATCACTAGTGTTGACTATATTCATTCCCTCTCACTTTATCACATCTCTGTATCTTAACGCTATCTGCTATTATAAGCACTATGCCGGCTGTGTGTCTGCCTTTGAGCACAGGTGAGGACTCGTTCGATGTCCGCGCTACCGGAGACAAAGGTAAGGTGCACACTCCCTGTTTTCCTGGTGCTCGTGTACTCGATGTCGCTGCGCAGGTACCCGCGATCCTGAACGAGAACTTTGCAGCGGTTGTTCTTCATGCCGGAACGAACGACACCCGGCTGAGGCAAACGGAGATCTTAAAGAGGGATTTCAGGATCCTGGTGGAGACGGTACGCAGCACATCACTCACAACGAGGATCATAGTGTCAGGACCTCTTCCCACTTACCAGCGAGGGGCTGAGAAGTTTAGTAGACTCTTTGCACTAAATGAATGGTTACAGTCATGGTGTCGAGAGCACAAACTTCTCTTTATTAATAACTGGAACTGTTTCTGGAAGCGTCCGAGGTTCCTCCGCCCTGATGGCCTGCACCCCAGCAGAGTTGGAGCAGCAGTGCTATCAGATAACATCTCTAGGATACTTCACACCATCTGACTGGTAAGACATCAGGAAATTTACGACTATGAGAACATTTATACAACAAACCAAATAGTTACAAGTTCACACACAGCCCAGTTTATAGAAACCGTATCTATTCCTCGTGGTAAAACCAATAATTAAATACACAAGATCCAGAAATAATCTTATTGCAGTTAAAACTGAAAAATGCCAGATAAGCAAACACCAAAAAGTTCTAAAGTTTTTTTTTTTTTTAAACATTAGATCACCCAAAGCAGTGATTGTAAATGAGATGGGGCCTGAAACCTGACTGAAACTCTTCAAAGATATTGTTTTCTTGTAAGTGGGAACAGAACTGGGCAGCGAACAATCTTTTCTAAAATCTTAGAGATAAATGGGAGATTTAAAATGGGTCTGTAATTTGATAGCGTGTTTGGATCCAAATTAGGTTTCATAATGAGGGGCTTAATAACTGCTAACTTGAGGGATTTATGGACGTGACCTAAAGATTTAGCTTTAGGTCACGTCCATAACACTGTTTCAGAGTTTAGCTCCTAAACTCTGGAATAGTCTTCCTGACAGTTTTCCGGTTCAGACACACTCTCCCAGTTTAAGTGCAGATTAAAAACTTATCTTTTTAGCAAAGCCTACACATAACATACGTCTCACATCATAACCTTGTGCTCCAGAACATCTGATCACATGCACATTATCAACTTGTGCTGTTAATATCATGAACAGCAGCTACGCTAATTTCTCTCCACTGCTTCTCTTTCTCTCCCCATCCCGAGGCTTCCTGAGGTTTGGCCATAACCATAAAGACTGTATAAGACTGTAGAAAGAACATTACTTATAATCTTATACTCCAGTGCTCATGTTAGTTCTCACTCTCCAGTGTTCTGTATTAATAAAAGATTCATGATCACACTCTTGATGTCACTCAAATGAGGATGGTTCCCCTTTTGAGTCTGGTTCCTCTTAAGGTTTCTTCCTCACTACATCTAAGGGAGTTTTTCCTTGCCACAGTCCTTTTTCCTTGCTCATCAGGGATAAATGCACACCATTCACCTGTTGATTTCTGTAAAGCTGCTTTGAGACAATGTCTTGTGAAAAGTGCTATAGAAATAAACTTCACTTGAAGTTATGGGAAAGTGTAGTGGAAGCCAGGCTGAGAGAAGGTGACCATCTGTGAGATTTGTGAGGTACCACAGATGTAATATTTGCTTTGAGAATGTTGATGGAGAAGTATAGAGAAGATCAGAAGCAGTTACATTGTAAGTTTGTGGATTGTAGAGGACAGATTAGTATGGAGATTTTTTTGTAAAAATGAACTACACCCCGCACGTTTTTTGTGATTTTGTGAGCGAGCTTTGTGTTTTCAATGTTGGAGAATATAATAAAGGTTTGTATGGAGAATCGACGGTGGTTTGTATTGTATACTGGTAAATCTCTGCTGTTAGTTGGTGCACATATGCCTTTTGTTGTTAACAAACATGTATGTAAATTTTTATAGCATGCCTTCATCAAACAAATCGCGGCAACGCTCTAGTGTAAAAAAAACCTCCAAAAACACGTGCATGCACATTCTCATTTATTAACGCACATCATATACATAAAGAAATTGAAAGCACGTTAATATATTGCAGCCATATTGGTTTTCGTTTGTCTCGATGCCGGCGACATAACCGGGTTCCACTGTAATATTAATATGAGGTGAGGTCCAGTTACCAGTGTGACACTAAAACAGGTAGAAGTAATAACTACGTTTTACTGAAGTACATGTCAGAGCCAAGACTTCTTTACTTTCACTTGAGTAAAAAAGTATAATCAGTACTTCAACTTTTACCTGAGTATTTTAAAACATGAGTATCTGTACTTCTACTTAAGGATGTGTGTACTTTTTTGCCACCTCTGATGTAATAGAACTGTATCATGCAGTAATAATGTGCTTCTACTGTCTTACACACTGAAAGCAGAAACATTCAAACTATACACACCTTTAAGTGCCAGAAGGTGGTTTTCAATACCAGAGTTCCTTTGGAAAAGAAAAAGAAACGTTCAGATAGAACACGATGTTCATGTGCACTTTATCTGTAGGATGATTTTGGTTGCAGAAATTTAAATAGATTCAATGTGACCAAATCACATGACATGAACAATTCTACAGTATAGATGATACATTGGGGGGGGGGTTTTACAGTCAAGTGAAGTTTATTTCTATAGCGCTTTTCACAACAGACATTGTTTTAAAGCAGCTTTACAGAAATCAACAGTTAAGGTGAAGAGTTTGATCATAAATCTTTCAACAATACAGAACACTGGAGAGTGAGAACTAACATAAGCACTGGAGTATAAGATTATAAGTGATGTTCTTTCTACAGTCTTATACAGTCTTTATGGTTATAAAACTAGGAGCTACTGAGCAACTCATAAAATAGCTCAACTTCTGTGATCCATGTAGTGGGATCCAATTGGCACTGGTACGTCTCTAGATGGTTCGGAATGTTTGCGAGTTCGGCATCTACTACTTCAAAGGTCCATAATCTTCATGAGGTGGGACGTGACTGGAGCTGGCCAAACCTCAGGATGCCTCGGGATGGGGAGAGAAAGAGAAGCGGTGGAGAGGAATTAGCGTAGCTGCTGTTCATGATATTAACAGCACAAGTTGATAATGTGCATGTGATCAGATGTTCTGGAGCACAAGGTTATGATGTGAGACGTATGTTATGTGTAGGCTTTGATATGTTTTTAAGAGTTTCGAGATCTCAGGGAGCGTGACAGATTGTAGCATGTTAAAAGACTGGATAGATACATGGGAAGGATACAGAAGGATAATCAGTAAAAAAAATAAAGAATAAACAGTAAAAAAAAAACTTTACTTGTTTGTGTCTGTGTTCCACATCTTCAAACTTTTTGAGTCTACAGTCAGTTTATTTTATATTTTAAGAAAATTTCCCAAAAGAGCTCACCTGGAAGCATCAGTGGAACTCATGCTGAAGATGCTGAACCAGCTGGACATTGACATTTTTTTATGGGAAATGTTTATTTGACATAATTTGCAGCACAATCTTCCGATACAAATTAATTAATCATTTGAGCAATTTTCTGTATCATTTCTTATCAATTATCTGTTAGATTTTATGAGATGAAGGGGGGATAATAATTGGCCAAACATATCGAACAAAAGAAATCAGCAACATATATTGGTCATCCTTGAGTTCAAATGATATGCTCAGTTGTATGTTTGAGTTCATTGTAGTCTTTTTGATCATCTGAAGAAGAAGGCGGCAGTGATTCACGGTCTCTTGGAGCTCTTGAATGTCCTCCAGTAGCTTCTGGTATCTCATCAGATGATCTCTCCTATGCTCTGCTCTATCCTTCTTCTTCTCACAGTGATTAAGAGAATCCTGGAGCTCTCTGATGGTCAGAAGCGGTAAGTTGTTCCTCTCATTCATGTCTAGTTGGTCCTTCTTGCTTTTCTCCTCCCATTTATATCTCTCAAATTCCAAACTGGCCTCTAACTGAGCAACATGTTCCAGCAGCTGCTTTTGTTCTGTCACCCAGCTCTCTCTCTCTCACGTTCTCCAGATTTCTCCTGTTCCTCATGGAGTTTCAGGGAAGACTGGAGCTCGGTGATGTTCTGGAGGTGTGTGTCGTTTCTATGATTTATGTTCTGTTCACGCTGCTTTTGCTCCATAGTTAAAGTAGCCTCCAGAGTTTGCACCTTCTGTACCAGAATGGCTTTCTCTTCTTTTATCTTCTCTATTACAGTTTTTTTGGATTGCTTACACACTAAAATTAAAAGTAGTACACTATTAGCAATACCTTACACTCAAGAGGCAAAACATCAGCCCATATTTGCACAACTATAAGCACAATGTCAACCTCACACTTGTTGCAAAACTCTACACACAGTGATTTGCAAAACTGTCAAATTACTGCACCGTCCAACCAATTGGTTCAACACAGTCATCAGGTGTGTAAACACTTGTTTGCTTAATTGCAGACACACCAATCAGGTGTATAAGCACTATAAAAGCAGCAGGTGAGTTCATCGGTCTTCAAGCACAATTGAAAGAGTCAGAGAAAGAGTAAGACGAGGAGGAGAACGAGGAGAACAAGGAGGAGGACAAGGAGGAGCAGGAAGGGGAGGAAGAGGAGTCAACAGAGGAGGAAGGGGAGGAACAGGAGCCAACAGAGGAGGAAGAGGAGTCAACAGAGGAGGAAGGGGAGGAAGAGGAGTCAACAGAGAAGGAAGGGGAGAAAGAGGAGTCAACAGAGGAGGAATTAACAGAGGAAGAGGAAGAGATGGAGGCCATGCTGGAGGTAGAGGTAGAGGAAGAGGAAAAGGAAGACAAGAAGGTGCTCAAAGAGGACCGAATCTGACAAATGAGATCCGCGCAACACTGGTTGGCCACGTTGTCAACCACGGCCTGACGCTGAGGAAGGCTGGACTGCGAGTACAGCCAAATCTAAGCCAATACACAGTGGCAAGTGTGATATGAACATTTCGACTGGAAAATAGGTATTGTAAAAATATCATCATATCAAAAACATCTGCACGGTTTCAGTAACTGCTCACAGTAATGTATTCTAGGCACTATCAGCACTTCTTTTACCTTTTCCTGTGAAATTACTGTACTATTGTATACTGTTTTCTTTTGCTACATAGGATTGAGGGTCAGGAACGACAAGGGGGAAGGCCTCCTATGTTCACTGAACAGCAAGAAAGGGAGATAGTGAACATGGTTTTGTCCAACAATGCTATAACACTCAATCAGCTCCAAGCTAACATTGTCAATAAGCATGCCAGTTTCAACGATATCCATCAGGTCTCAACATCAACACTGGCACGCATCTTTAAAAAAACACATCTTCAAATGAAGCAAATTTATCGAGTGACTTTCGAGCGCAACCCGAAAGGGTGAAACGACTGCGGTATGATTATGCAGAGGCATGTATTCACTTTAGCAGTGTGTTCTTGCATACTGTCTCATAATCTTTTACTGTACTGTAATATGTATACTAGATCTACACTGAACTACACAATTTTGCATGACACTGTTTTTCAGATAGTTTTACAAATGGATGGAGAGGAGATCCAGCATGAGTTCATTTACGTAGATAAGGCTGGGTTCAACCTGTCGAGAACACGAAGGAGGGGAAGAAACATTATTGGCCACAGGGCTATAGTCAATGTCCCAGGGCAACGTGGGGGTAATATAACACTCTGTGCAGCCATTACACAGAATGGGGTCCTCCACCGCCATGCCCATAAGGGCCCTTACAACTCAGCACTCATACTTACATTCTTGGACCAATTGCACGACATAAAAGCTGCAAATCAAAACTATCATATGCAATACATTGTTGTCTGGGACAATGTGTCTTTCCACCGCTCTGCTCTGGTTCAGAACTGGTTTCAGCAACATCCACATTTCACTGTCCTATATCTTCCACCATACTCTCCATTTCTCAACCCTATAGAAGAGTTTTTCTCGGCATGGCGGTGGAAGGTATATGATCTCCGTCTCCAAGCTGAGGTACCCCTTATCCAAGCCATGGAGGAGGCCTGTGACCAGATGGAGGTAGCAGCAATGCAAGGATGGATTCATCATTCAAGACATTTCTTTCCAAGGTGTCTTGATAATGACAACATTGCCTGCGATGTTGATGAAATTCTCTGGCCAGATCCAGCTAGGCGAAGAGACAATGTCTAGTTCTTTTTTTTTTTTTTTTACAGTGAACTTACAGTACAATACGTGAAGTGCCGTTTTGTTACAGTATAATGAATCTCCATGTCAACATTTTGGGCGTGTTGACAAATAAATGAGTTTCTTCAGTCTGCAACATTGGTCTTGTGTAGTGTTTGGTATATTTTCATTATATTTGTACTTTATTGATGGTAGCCTACTCTAATCATAGGGAAGTAGTTTAGTAGTTAAGTTTATCACAGCAGAGTGTAACTCGTGCAAACAAAGTATAGTAATGTGAAACGTGTGTGTTTCATATGGTAAAAAAGTGTGGTTTTCACACAAAAGTGTATAGTTTTTACAAGAGTGTTTAATTATGCAAGGGATCTGTAGTGTTTTGCTAATTGGGTGTGTGGTTGTGCTAATTGTGTGTGTTTTGAGAACACGGGCCCTGTTTTAAAAATCCTGCTTAAGCAATCCAAAAAAACTGTAATGAACTTTTATTTTCATTTGGTGATGAAGCTCGGGTGTTCTTGTATTCAGAGCAGTGAGAACTGCATACAATTCTAGACTGAGACTCCTGAAGTTACTGTCACAGTTGGACCCTGGAAACACAGATTTTATTGCTCCCACATTGAAGTTGATTGCTTTCCATTTTATTCTTTCTGCATAATAATATTTTGTTAAAAACTGGAATTTAATTTAGTAAATAACAATGATGATTTGTTGATACTTCATAATCATCTATGATATAGAATAAAACATTGTTTCTATCAGCAGCATTTCTATTTTCTTCCTTATAAAAATTTTAAGTATAAGTTAAACAATAGCAAGAGAAAAATCAGTGAACTGTTCATGAAATAATCACAAAAAAATGTTCCTAAAGACGTTTTTAATGACACCGAGACTCATCCAGTCCATTTAGAATAATCGACTTTTAACATTCACCTTAATCTCAAAGGTGTTCAGTGAAGTTGAGATTAGAGCTCTGTGCAGGCCAGTTTAGTTCTTCCACACCAAACTCATCCAACCATGTCTTTATGAACCTCAGTTTGTGCACTGTGGCATGGTCATGCTGGATTAATAAAGGGCCGTCTCCAAACTATTCCCACAATATTAGAAGCATTGCATTGTCCAAAATGATTTGGTATGCTAAAGTAATGAACATTTCCCTACACTTTAAATCAAGGGCTGAGTCTTACCCCTAAAGTACAGCCCCATACCATTACCACTCCTCAACCAAACATTACAGTTGACTAATAAACTTATTTGAAGTTAGAGAAACACAAAAAATGAACGTTGGTGCAAAATACCTAAAGGTTTATACATTTAACATTTTAGATTTAAAAAAGACTTAGGGTGAGATTTGTCTGCACTTTAATTCTTATACATATATACATCTTAGACATATACAACAAAAATCTATTCCCTGATCTTGCTGTGTAACCGTGTGATCAAGCTCAAGTTTGCAGTAAATCAGCAACACTGGGCTCAGGGGACAATGGATTAGAAGAAGTTCCATTAGATAATGTTCAGAAAGCACATATGGGTGAGATGCTCAGGTAGCCTCATACATGTTGCCATAAAGTGTAGTTGTAGTGTAACTGTAGATGGAACAACAATGTTCTGATGGCTTGGAAAGGTGTCCAATTTGTTGGAGCTAAATCAAATTTACATTACAATTTAAAGTTCCGCCAATATTTACAGTACAATTTCCCTTTACATCCCTTCAAATAAGAAATTAAAGAAGATGATTTGTTTTATGGTTGTATGTTAGAGCACTTGTGCTTCCTTAATGAGCTTTAATGAACATAGCTCCGTCCACAGTGAGTTCACACTCCGATCACTAAAACTCTTCCCACACTGTTCACAGTAATACGGCTTCACTCCTGTGTGGATACGCTGGTGTGATTTCAGATTACCCTGTTGATTAAAACTCTTCCCACACTGTTCACAGTGATACAGTTTCTCTCCTGTGTGGATACGCTGGTGTCTAAGCAGATGACCCAGTTGAGTAAAACTCTTCCCACACTGGTCACAGTGATACAGTTTCTCTCCTGTGTGGACACGCTGGTGTATTCTAAAATTACTCTGATAAGTAAAACTCTTCCCACACTGTTCACAGTGATACGGCTTCACTCCTGTGTGGATACGCTGGTGTGATTTGAGATTACCCTGTTGATTAAAACTCTTCCCACACTGTTCACAGTGATACAGTTTCTCTCCTGTGTGGATAAGCTGGTGTCTAAGCAGATGACCCTGTTGAGTAAAACTCTTCCCACACTGTTCACAGTAACACAGCTTCTCTCCTGTGTGGATACGCTGGTGTGATTTAAGATTACTCTGGCGATCAAAACTCTTCCCACACTGTTCACAGTGATACGGCTTCTCTCCTGTGTGGATACGCTGGTGTCTAAGCAGATTACCCTGTTGAGTAAAACTCTTCCCACACTGTTCACAGTGATACGGCTTTACTCCTGTGTGGATAATCTGGTGTGATTTGAGATGACTCTGACGATCAAAACTCTTCCCACACTGTTCACAGTAATACGGCTTCACTCCTGTGTGGATACTCTGGTGTGATTTGAGATTACCCTGTTGAGTAAAACTCTTCCCACACTGTTCACAGTGATAAGGCTTCTCTCCTGTGTGGATATGCTGGTGTCTTTTGAGACTACTCTGATGAGCAAAACTTTTCCCACACTGTTCACAGTAATATGGCTTCTCTCCTGTGTGGACACGCTGGTGTATTCTAAAATTACCCTGTTGAGTAAAACTCTTCCCACACTGTTCACAGTGATACGGCTTCTCTTCTGTGTGGATACGCTGGTGTGATTTGAGACTACTCAGGTGAGTAAAACTCTTCCCACACTGTTCACAGTGATACGGCTTCTCTTCTGTGTGGATACGTTGGTGTCTTTTCAGAACAGCAATTTTAGTAAAACTCTTCCCACAATCTGAGCAGTGGTGCATCTGGAAAACAATATAAAATGATTCAATATACTGTAATAATTTTAAGTCTTGCATGTTATCAGAAATGTCTGCTATAGTAATCTGATATGGTTTGAAACAAGTTCAATGAGAGGTATTTTGAGGCCTTTTAGAAAACCTTTAACTATTTAATACTTGTATAAAATCCCCGATATTTATGTCTTCAAGGTGGAGGAGTTTTCCCAGTTCCAGACCAGGCAGCATTATATCATCTTATTTTCAATTCCAGGAGACAGAGAAAAAAACTGTGGAACCTGTTGTGCTTCTGTGATAACATCAGAGCTTAACAGGATTCAGTCCACGATCACAAAGCTACCTGAAACTATGTTCAAGCAATGTTTGGGTGATTTTGGATTTAGCAAAATACATTTCTGATTCAGAACATTTGCTAATAGTAGCTCTCATTAGACAAAGCTCAAAATCTGGACTTGTGCAAACAATCAGTACCTACTGAGCTGATCTGCATGCTGTCTTCCAAATGATGTGTGAAAATCCCTGTGGTTGGGACAACAATACATTGATGACGACTGCAGGTAATTATCTGTGGCTGTCAAAAGCAGCAACCTACTTCCTCCTAATGGCCTATGAGGGCATTTTCAATCAACTTGTTAGCATGTACCTCCGCTTTCAGACTCTCAGATGAAAATCACCTACCTGAATGTAAATGTGAACAGTTCCTGACCAAAGTGTTCTACATACACAATTTAGATACATTTGGAAAGAAGATACTCTGACCCAGCCATTAATGTTGCACAAGTCAGTGCACTCTTAGCGCAGGTCTCAACCCCGGATACATGTGGAGGGTTGCGTTATGAAGGACATCCAGTGTAAAACGTGCCAAATCAAACATGCAGATCACAAATCAGAATTTCATACCGGATCGGTCGAGGCCCGGTTTACCAACGACCACCACAGGTATCGTTAGCCAACAGGGTACCGGTGGAAATTGGGCTACAGTTGGCCGAAGGAGGTGAAGGAGAGGAGGAAGACGTCTACAGAGGCAGCGGAAAAAGAAGAAGTGGAGGACAGTGGAGGTTCGGGTTGGTACTTTGAATGTTGGTACTATGACTGGTAAAGGGAGAGAGGGAGCTGATATGATGGAGAGAAGAAAGGTAGATATGTTGTGTGTTTAGGAGAATAAGACCAGGACACTGGAGGTGTTTAAACTATTATATTATAGTGTGGATGGAAGGAGAAATGGTGTAGGGGTGATTCTGAAGGAAGAGTACAGTAAGAGTGTAGTGGAGGTGAAGAGAGTTTCTGATAGGGTGATGAAGGTGAAGCTGGAAGTGAAGGGGAGATGATAAATATCATTGGTGCTTATGCTCCACAGGTGGGCTGTGAGATGGAGGAGAAGGAAAAATTCTGGAGTGAGTTAGATAAAGTGGTAGATGGTGAACTTAGGAATGAAAGATTGGTGATTGGGGCAGACTTTAAAGGGCATGTAGGTGAAGGGAACAGAGGTGATGAGGAGGTGATGAGGAGGTGATGGTAGGTATGGAATTAAGGAGAGGAATGTGGAAGGGCAGATGGTGGTGGTGAAAACGTATTTTAAGAAGAAGGAGGATCATAGAGTGACGTATAAGAGTGGATGGTGAGAAGATGCCTGAGGAATGGAGAAGGAGCGTCCTGGTACTGATCTTTAAGAATAAGGAAGATGTGCAGACCTGTAGTAACTACAGGGGAATTAAGTTGATCATTCACACCATGAAGTTATGGGAAAGAGTAGTGGAAGCCAGGCTGAGAGAAGAGGTGACCATCTGTGAGCAGCACTATGGTTTCATGGGCATGGGGTATATTGGTAAGAGAATGTTGAGGATGGAAAGAGGCAGATATAGAGAGCAGGGGGTATGGAGACAGATGATCCGCTGTGGCGACCCCTAATGGAAGAAGCCGAATGAAGAAAAAGAAGGAAATAAGTCACTCTGGGTTTTACTGTACATCGTTTTTAACGCAGGTCCTTTTCTCCCTCCCCCTGCTAGACTCCGGGGGCCACTAGACTATTGTTATACATGTTTGGCTATTCATACTGACTGCATTCATATTAAATGTACAGCAATTCAGACTATTGTTATTCATACAGACTGCATTCATATTATTGTACAGCAATTCAGACTATTGTTATTCATACAGACTGCATTCATATTATTGTACAGCAATTCAGACTATTGTTATTCATACAGACTGCATTCATATTATTGTACAGCAAATCAGACTATTGTTATTCATACAGACTGCATTCATATTAATGTACAGCAATTTAGACTATTGTTATTCATACAGACTGCATTCATACTGCATGCATACTGATGGTCGGATATTTCAATGGACAGGAGGAGAATTAATGATCAGAAGCCATTAATCTCAAGTAGCAAGGAGCTGAACAGCTCTGCTAGTGGTAACGTTAATTCACCTATTTCTTCATCACCAGCAGCACTCCATTCTCCAACATCTATCTCCCCTACATGCCAGTGTACACACACACACTTACCTACATACATACATACAACGGGTAAAGTAAGTACTGAACATGTCAACATTTTTCTCAGTAAATATATTTCTAAAGGTGCTAGTGACATGAAATCTTTATCAGATGTTGGTAACAACCCATGCAATCCACACATACAAAGGAATCAAACCATACATGTCCATAAATGAAGTTGTGTAATGTTGTGTAACAACACACACACAAGAAAAAGTATTGAACACATGAAGACAGGGAGGTGCAAAAAGGAATGAAAAGCCAAGACAGCAGTAGATATCAATCAGTAATTAGAAAGCAATCCTGCCTATTGTCATTGTAAATTAATATCAGCTACTTCAGTCCCAACTGATGGCCTGTATAAAGGTGTCCCATTACCAAGGTGTCACACAAGAAACATCTCATGATGGGTAAAAGCGAAGAGCTCTCTCAAGAACTTTGCATCCTTACTGTTGCACACATACTGATTGCATTGTTTACAGAAGGATTTCTAAACTTCTGAATGTTCTGAATGGTTTGATATCTTTGTATGTCTGGATTTCATGTCTTTTAGTGTTAAGATGGTTCTCACACTGGTTCTCTAAACACATTCCTATGTTATCTTTATGGAAGTCTTTATCTGGATGCACACATCTCCAGTTACTATGTCTTCTTACCAAATCAAGAACAGCTTTAGCTCAGGGTTATTCCAGTGTGTATATACTTGTCTGTTATCTGCAATAAACTGAAGAAGAACATTTGCCCCAGTATGTGTGCTGTGATTCTTCCCTGATCAGAAAAGACACCATGGGCATCGTTGATCACATGGGAAATAATAAAAATCTAACAACATCAATAGCACCTTATGAAATATATTTACTGAGAAAAATGGTGACATTTTCAATACTTATTTTACCCGCTGTATGTTGTCTCCTGTTATAATCACATGTGATGACTGCTTATGTTGACATACAGGCTTATGCTCTGATTAAACGGGGTGTATTCGAGCAGATGTAGTTGTGTTGGCCTATTTTGATAATAGATGCCTTTTAGGCTAAGACCACCTGTTCTCTTTGGGTTCATTAACACTGTGATTCCAGGCTACACTAGTACTCAACACAGTGGAAACATGGTTCTAATTTTCAAAAGTACTACTAATAAATGATCTTAAAGTGCGAGGCAGAAACTAAACAAACTTGCAGTCCGCCACTTAATACTTTACTTTAAAACTAAACTTCCTCTGGGAGATCACTGGGATACGCATGTGAATATTTGATCTGTTCACTGGTTGCATGTGTAAAAGCTGTTGGTATCAAACATTGTTTACTTTATCAACTGAGTAAAAAGCTGAAGAACAGATCATATAGGACAATTGATTAAAGATTTGGGGAGAAATTTCGTGTTTGCTTGTAAAAGGATTTTTTAAATGAATAAAAAAACAGTAGTTTATTGTGATACACTTAAAGTTAAGGTATTTTTTTATGATTTAATTTTAAATACATCATGATGTATCTTTGCCCTGCAAACCACACTGAAAGTTGAGACATGAATAAATTGTACCTTTGATCCAGCAGCAGCAGCAGGAGTGTGTGGAGGTTCTCCTAAAGATCTCCGTCTGGACTCTGATTTCATGATCAGAGGTGTAAAGAATCAGGACACTGGAAGAAAAATGCAGAGGTTCATGACTCCAGAATGTCCACTAGCTGTTCCCCGAGCAGCTCAGCTGCTACATTTCACTGTATCTCACCTTTGGGTAAAAATCCGCTAAATCCGGGACAAAAACGGGGTTGAAGCTCGCGCGCGATAGATTTATAACAGCGAAAGGAACGTCGATGTGCACGCGCAGAAAGTGGAGAAAAACTCACGCGACCAACATTAACTTCAGACCGGAGCGCGTGAAAGAACTCTATAAGTACAAACACAGATCACAAAGCAGTGGGCGGGGCCAACGGGCTCGAGTTCTAAATCCGCAAACATCATTGGCTCTGGGATCACTGGGATTTTCTGTCTCTCACTCTTACTGGTTGAGCTGAAACAGGTGCTGAGTTTGGAGACTGCTTGAACCTCTTTTCTGGTTGATGGCTGGTGTGTGGAACCCACTTCTCCTCAGAAGATTCAACTAAATGACTGTTGGAGCTGCTATCATGGGCCCTCAACTGCTCAGTTGTATGAATGAGATAATTATAACATAACATAGGGAATTTAGTTATAATTTTTAATATAAAACTTCATTATAATGAAAGTAATATCTAATAATGTGTTAGTAATAATAATAATAATAATAATAATAATAATAATAAATCTGATAATAATGTTAACAACAGTGTAACAATAACTCAAAAAATATTTTGTTTTGTTTAATGAAAAAAAAAGAAAAAATAGTAGTTTTAATATGTAATATGTCATACAATAATATAAAATATAATGTTCTATCTGAATGTTTATTTTCCACAGAAATGCCAGTGCTGAAAAACAGCTTCTGGTACTAAAGGTGTGTAAAGTTTTGATATTTCTGCCTTCAGTGTGTAAGAAAGTACAAGGTGATTATTACTGCATGATTCAGTTCTATTTAATGAGCATATAAATATAAATTATTTTACAGAAGTGAACACCAGACAAAAGCTGGAAATCCGAGGCCTGAAGTACACAATCAGTAGCTTCGAGAAAAGCATCTGCTTAATCGAGGTACTTTCTTTTGATTACAGACGCAGACCTCATTGGACTGAAGTGAGAATTGTGACTAAATAAAACTATATATTATTTTATTTTTTAAACCTCAACAGGAAAAACTCTTCAAACAGGGAAATGAGTTGAACAAAGGTAACACTGAAATCTCTCTGAGTTTCTGTAGATGTTGATGTAGAAGGTATTTGCTTTGACTGTAATAAATTGTTTGTCATTACAGAGAAAAAGTGCTCCTCCACGCAGACTGAGAACGAGCAGGAAGCTGACAAAAGTTTTTAGATGTGACTTGTTATAAACTATTTTCTAGAGAAGATACAGATTTATATAAACATGTGCTAAAGCGATTTGTACATTTCCCCTCAAATAATCAGCTGATCAGATTGAAAGTTATATTCATTATGCAGAAATCAAACACGCAGCTTTGTTTTATTGTTTATTTTATTGTGAAGTTTTATTTTATATTCATACAGGCCCAAACCCCACAGCAAAGAGAACAGTTAACAACACAAAAAGTACTTTATAAGTTATTGTGCTTTAATTGGTCTTTTTGACTGCACTATATATGTAATTAATGAAATACTTTTTGTGTGAAATAAGTGTTATGTTTACATGAAAGAGTTGTGAAGAGAAGAGTAAATGAAAATGTAGCTTCCATAAGGAAAGTAAATTTAAATTATATGAAGAGGCTTAAGAAATGTGAAATGTTTATAAACCAAAAATTGTGAAAATATATTCCCATAGATGCATGTTTTCTTTCCCCAAGTGTTGCTTTTTGGTTCTATCAATTAAGTAAAGGGTTGACTTTGACCTTGAAGTAGTTCACACATCTGTAGAGAGGAGGCAGGTGGATAATCCTCTTAACGACTTCTTTTGTGTGTTCATTATCAGGTGAATACTGTGTTGATGATAGCTATTAGTGTGAAGGCAGTCTATATGAATAGAGTGTGAATGCTGGCTACATGTACTGTTGGTTTTAGGATCATTATTAGGGCCATCAGGATGTAAAGTTCTGACTATATCAGTGTTAATGCTACATTTCTAAAATTGTCAGGATATACTGTAATTGGCATATACAGTTATTTTTTTTACACTATTTTATAAGTTAAGTAAAGTTTCTATTAAGTTACAGTTGTGTAAAACTGTACCAACACAGTACTGAAACCTGCTTTTTAACAGCAGCATGACATCATCAAACTGTGAGTGGTCCCACCACACCCACATTCCCACCACATCCTTATTTCTCAAAATATTTCTCCTCCTCCTCCTCCTACAACTGCTATTATATATTTCTTTCACTTTTTAATGATCAGCCTTCTGTAACTTGATAGAAACTGTACTTAAAATAAATCTATCATGTGTTTCCCTTTCTTTTTATTTATTGATTTTTAAAAAAAATAAAAAAACATTTAGTTTTATTTAGTCACAATTCTCACTTGTGAGAAAGTACCTCGATTAAGCAGATGCTTTTCTTGAACCTACTGATTGAGCACTTTAGGCCTCGGATTTCCAGATTTTGTCTGGTGTTCACTTCTGTAAAATAATTTATATTTATATGCTCATTAAATAGAACTGAATCATGCAGTAATAATCACCTTGTACTTTCTTACACACTGAAGGCAGAAATACCAAAACGTTACACACCTTTAGTACCAGAAGCTGTTTTTCAACACTGGCATTTCTGTGGAAAATAAACATTCAAATAGAACATTATATTTTATATTATTGTATGACATATTACATATTAAAACTACTATTTTTTCTTTTTTTTCATTAAACAAAACAAAATATTTTTTGAGTTATTGTTACACTGTTGCTAACAGTATTATTAGATTTATTATTATTATTATTATTATTATTATTTTCACTAACACATTATTATATATTACTTTTATTATAATGAAGTTTTATAGGAAAAATTATAACTAAATGAACAATTCCCTATGTTATGTTATAATTACCTGTTTCAGCTCTACCAGTAAGAGTGAGAGACAGAAAATCCCAGTGATCCCAGAGCCAATGATGTTTGCGGATTTAGAACTCGAGCCCGTTGGCCCCGCCCACTGCTTTGTGATCTGTGTTTGTACTTATAGAGTTCTTTCACGCGCTCCGGTCTGAAGTTAATGTTGGGGCGTGAGTTTTTCTCCACTTTCTGCGCGTGCACATCGACGTTCCTTTCGCTGTTATAAATCTATCGCGCGCGAGCTTCAACCCCGTTTTTGTCCCGGATTTAGCGGATTTTTACCCAAAGGTGAGATACAGTGAAATGTAGCAGCTGAGCTGCTCGGGGAACAGCTAGTGGACATTCTGGAGTCATGAACCTCTGCATTTTTCTTCCAGTGTCCTGATTCTTTACACCTCTGATCATGAAATCAGAGTCCAGACGGAGATCTTTAGGAGAACCTCCACACACTCCTGCTGCTGCTGCTGGATCAAAGGTACAATTTATTCATGTCTCAACTTTCAGTGTGGTTTGCAGGGCAAAGATACATCATGATGTATTTAAAATTAAATCATAAAAAAATACCTTAACTTTAAGTGTATCACAATAAACTACTTTATTTATTTAAAAATTTTTTTTACAAGGAAACACGAAATTTCTCCCCAAATCTTTAATCAATTGTCCTATTTGATCTGTTCTTCAGCTTTTTACTCAGTTAATAAAGTAAACAATGTTTGATACCAACAGCTTTTACACATGCAACCAGTGAACAGATCAAATATTCACATGCGTATCCCAGTGATCTCCCAGAGGAAGTTTAGTTTTAAAGTAAAGTATTAAGTGGCGGACTGCAAGTTTGTTTAGTTTCTGCCTCGCACTTTAAGATCATTTATTAGTATTACTTTTGAAAATTAGAACCATGTTTTAAAATTAGAACCATTAGAATCACAGTGTTGATGGACCCAAAGAGAACAGGTGGTCTTAGCCTAAAAGGCATCTATTATCAAAATAGGCCAACACAACTACATCTGCTCGAATACAAAGATATCAAACCCTTCAGAACATTCAGAAGTTTAGAAATCCTTCTGTAAACAATGCAATCAGTATGTGTGCAACAGTAAGGATGCGAAGTTCTTGAGAGAGCTCTTCGCTTTTACCCATCATGAGATGTTTCTTGTGTGACACCTTGCTATTGGGACACCTTTATACAGGCCATCAGTTGGGACTGAAGCAGCTGATATTAATTTACAATGACAATAGGCAGGATTGCTTTCTAATTACTGATTGATATCTACTGCTGTCTTGGCTTTTCATTCCCTTTTGCACCTCCCTGTCTTCATGTGTTCAATACTTTTTCTTGTGTGTGTGTGTGTTGTTTCACAACATTACACAACTTCATTTATGGACATGTATGGTTTGATTCCTTTGTATGTGTGGATTGCATGGGTTGTTACCAACATCTGATAAAGATTTCATGTCACTAGCACCTTTAGAAATATATTTACTGAGAAAAATGTTGACATGTTCAGTACTTACTTTACCCGTTGTATGTATGTATGTATGTATGTATGTATGTATGTATGTATGTATGTATGTATGTATGTATGTGTGTGTACACTGGCATGTAGGGGAGATAGATGTTGGAGAATGGAGTGCTGCTGGTGATGGAGAAATAGGTGAATTAACATTAGCACTAGCAGAGTTGTCCAGGTCCTTGCTACTTGAGATTAATGGCTTCTCAGAATGGCTTCTGAGAATTCATTCTCCTCCTGTCCATTGAAATGTCCGGCCATCAGTATGAATACAGTCTGTATGAATAACAATAGTCTGAATTGCTGTACAATTAATATGAATGCAGTCTGTATGAATAGCCAAACATGTATAAGAATAGTCTGAGTGGCCCCCGGAGTCTAGCAGGTGGAGGGAGAAAAGGACCTGCGTTACATAGAACATAGTCCACCTGTGTGCACCTTCCTCCACTCTTATACGTCACTCTATGATCCTCCTTCTTCTTAAAATACGTGTTCACCACTGCCATTTTCCTCTTTTCAGCAAAAATCTACCACCATCTACCCTTCCATATTCCTCTCCTTAATTCCATACCTACCATCACCGCTTTTCCCTTAACCTACATGCCCTTCAAAGTCTGCCCCAATCACTAATCTTTCATTTCTAGGTTCACCATCTACCACTTCATCTAACTCACTCCAGAATTTTTCCTTCTCCTCCATCTCACAGCCCACCTGTGGAGCATAAGCACTGATAATTTATCATCTCCCCTTCAACTTCCAGCTTCACCTTCACATCCTATCAGAAACTCTCTTCACCTCCACTACACTCTTACTGTACTCTTCTTTCAGAATCACCCCTACACCATTTCTCTTTCCATCCACACCATGATAGAGCAGTTTAAACACCTCCAACATTCCTGGTCTTATTCAATTTCCATTTGGTCTCCTAAACACACAACATATCTACCTTTCTCCTCTCCATCATATCAGGTCCCTCTCTCCAGTCAAAGTACCAACCCGAACCTGCACTGTCCTTCACTTCTTCTTTTTCCGCTGCTTCTGTAGACTTCTTCCTCCTCTTCTTCTCCTCCTTCGGCCAACCGTAGTCCAATTTTCACCGGTACCCTGTTGGCTAACGATACCTGTGGTGGTCGTTGGTAAACCGGGCCTCGACCGATCTGGTATGAAATTTTTTTTGTGATCTGCATGTTTGATTTGGCACATGTTTTACACTGGATGTCCTTCATAACTCAACCCTCCACATGTATCCGGGGTTGAGACCTGCGCTAAGAGTGCACTGACTTGTGCAACATTAATGGCTGGGTCAGAGTATCTTCTTTCCAAATGTATCCAAATTGTGTATGTAGAACACTTTGGTCAGGAACTGTTCACATTTACATTCAGGTAGGTGATTTTCATCTGAGAGTCTGAAAGCGGAGGTACATGCTAACAAGTTGATTGAAAATGCCCTCATAGGCCATTAGGAGGAAGTAGGTTGCTGCTTTTGACAGCCACAGATAATTACCTGCAGTCGTCATCAATGTATTGTTGTCCCAACCACAGGGATTTTCACACATCATTTGAAAGACAGCATGCAGATCCGCTCAGTAGGTAAAGATTGTTTGCACCAGTCCAGATTTTGAGCTTTGTCTAATGAGAGCTACTAGTAGTAGCTTTTGGATCACTGTAAAATCCAAAGTCACCCAAACATTGCTTGAACATAGTTTCAGGTAGCTTTGTGATCGTGGACTAAATCCTGTTAGGATCTGATGTTATCACAGAAGCGCAACAGGTTCCACAGTCTTTTTTCCTGTCTCCTGGAATTGAAAATAAGATGATATAATGCTGCCTGGTCTGGTACTGGGAAAACTCCTACACCTTGAAGACATAAATATCAGGGATTTTGGAACATTAAATAGTTAAAGGTTTTCTAAAAGGCCTCAAAATACCTCTTATTTAACTTGTTTCAAACCTTATCAGATTACTATAGCAGACATTTCTGATATCATGCAAGACCAAATCTAAAATTATTACAGTATATTAAATCATTTTATATTGTTTTCCAGATGCACCACTGCTCAGATTGTGGGAAGAGTTTTACTAAAATTGCTGTTCTGAAAAGACACCAACGTATCCACACAGGAGTGAAGCCGTATCACTGTGAACAGTGTGGGAAGAATTTTACTCAACAGGGTCATCTCAAATCACACCAGCGTATCCACACAGGAAATAAATTGTATCACTGTGATCAGTGTGGAAAAAGTTTTACTCAGCAAGGTAGTCTCAGATTACATCAGCATATCCATACAGGAGAGAAGCCGTATCACTGTGAACAGTGTGGGAAGAGTTTTACTCACCCGAGTACTCTCAAAGTACACCAGCGTATCCACACAGGAGTGAAGCCGTATTATTGTGAACAGTGCGGGAAGAGTTTTAATCATCAGAGTAGTCTCAAATCGCACCAGTGTGTCCACACAGGAGAGAAGCCTTATCACTGTGAACAGTGTGGGAAGAGTTTTACTCAGCAAAGTAGTCTCAGATTACATCAGCGTATCCACACAGGAGTGAAGCCGTATCACTGTGAACAGTGTGGGAAGAGTTTTACTCACCTGAGTACTCTCAAATTACACCAGCGTATCCACACAGGAGTGAAGCCGTATTATTGTGAACAGTGCGGAAAGAGTTTTAATTGCCAGAGTAGTCTTAAATTGCACCAGTGTATCCACACAAGAGAGAAGCCGTATTACTGTGAACAGTGTGGGAAGAGTTTTACTCAACAGGGTCATCTCAAATCACACCAGCGTGTCCACACAGGTGAGAAGCCGTATCACTGTGAACAGTGTGGGAAGAGTTTTACTCAGCAGGGTAATCTCAAATCACATCAGCGTGTCCACACAGGAGAGAAGCCGTATCATTGTGAACAGTGTGGGAAGAGCTTTACTCATCAAAATAATTTTAGAATGCACCAGCATGTCCACACAGGAGTGAAGCCATATCACTGTGAACAGTGTGGGAAGAGTTTTACTCAACAGAGTAATTTTACAAAACACCAGCGTGTCCACACAGGGGTGAAGCCGTATTACTGTGAACAGTGTGGGAAGAGTTTTACTCACCTGAGTACTCTCAAATCGCACCAGTGTATTCACAGGAGAGAAGCCGTATCACTGTGAACAGTGTGGGATGAGTCTTAGTGCTCGGCGTGCCCTCCTCAGCCACCAGCAGAGTCATACAGGACAGAAGCTGTACCTCTGTGGACACTGTGGACGGAGCTATGTTCATCAAAGCTCATTAAGGAACCACAAGTGCTCTAACATACAACCATGAAACAAATCATCTTCTTAAATTTTTTATTTGAAGGGATGTAAAGGGAAATTGTACTGTAAATATCTGGGGAACTTTAAATTGTAATGTACATTTTAATTAGCTCTAACAAACTGGACACCTTTCCAAGCCATCAGAACATTGTTGGTCCATCTACAGTTACACTACAACTACACATTATGGCAACATGTATGAGGCTACCTGAGCATTTCACCCATATGTGCTTTCTGAACATTATCTAATGGAACGGCTTCTAATCCATTGTCCCCTGAGCCGAGTGTTACTGATTTACTGCAAACTTGAGCTTGAGCACACGGTTACACAGCAAGATCAGGGAATAGATTTTTGTTGTATCTGTCTGGACCAATAAGAATTAAAGTGCAGACAAATCTCACCCATAAGTCTTTTTTAAATCTAAAATGTTAAATGTATAAACCTTTAGGTATTTTGCACCGACGTTCATTTCTGTGTTTCTCTAACTTCAAATAAGTTTATTAGTCAACTGTAATGTTTGATTGAGAAGTGGTAATGGTATGGGGCTGTAGTTTAGGGGTACTTTAGGGCCATTGACTTAAAGTGTAGTGAAATGTTAATTACTTTAGCATAGAGTCTCGGTGTCATTAAAAATGTGTTCAGGAACATTTTTGTGATTATTTCATGTACGGTTCACTTATTTTTCTCTTGCTATTGTTTGTTAACTTATACTTTGTTTCTATCACCAGCATTTCTATTTTCTTTCTTAGAAAAAATAATGTTTTATTCTATATCATAGATGATTATGAAGTATCAACAAATCATCATTGTTAATTACTAAATTAAATTTCAGTTATTAACAAAATTCTATTATACATAAAGAATAAAATGGAAAGCAATCAACTTTAATGTGGGAGCATTAAAATCTGTGTTTCCAGGGTCCAACTGTGACACTCAGTAACTTCAGGAGTCTCAGTCTAGAATTGTATGCAGTTCTCACTGCTCTGAATACAAGAATACCCGAGCTTCATCACCAAATGAAAATAAAAGTTAATTAATAACAAAAATAACTAAAATCTAATATATATTTACACTACATGCTGCATACAAAAATTACTTGTGCATACAAATACAAAACTAATTTCCACTTAAATATAAAGAAAATGGTGCAATGTGCTTTTGACCAAGTTAATATGGTTCATTTAAATGTGTAGTATAAGCAAACGTTACAGGTTTGAATATGTGTGCAGCTCAGTGTTGCAAAAACTAAATAATACAGATGTTCTTATATATAAATACACTTTTGCTCCACTATTACATTAGGATTAGTTTACACACTTAAATACCTTATACAAATTGCACAGAGTGGGTAGTTTATTAGTACTATTTATCTACATTATAACTGTAATATGTTGGCAAACATTTTATAATTAAAGCCAGCGGTGGCAAAGGTTCACACATCCTTCACTCAGTAGAAGTACAGATAACCCATGTCATGTCCCATGGTTTTGGAGGTGAAGAAGAAGAAGAGGAGGAAAGAGAGGACTGGAAGAAGAATAAGATGGTGGAAACTGAAGGAGGAAGAATGTAGTGTGAGATTCAGGGAAGAGGTCAGACAGGGGCTCGGTGGTGGTAAAGAGGTTTGGATGATTGTGGAACTACTGCAGAAGTGATAAGGGAGACAGCTAGAAAGGTACTTGGTGTGACATCTGGAAATGGAAAGGAAGACAAAGAGACGTGGTTGAAACAGAATTGGGATTGACAGAGTGATGAGAAAAGTAGACAGAAGTACAAGGAGATGCAGCAGCAGGTAAAGAGGGATGTGGTGAAGGACAAAGGAAAAGCCATATGAGGATCTGTAGAAGTTGGACACTAAGGAAGGAGAAAAGGATTTGTACCGATTGGCCAGGCAGAGGAACCGAGCAGGGAAGGATGTGCTGCAAGTTAGAGCAATAAAGGATGGAGATGGAAATGTGTTGACTAGTAAGGACAGTGTGTTGAGAAGATGGAGGGAGTATTTTGAGCGGCTGATGAACGAGGAAAGTGAGAGAGAGAGAAGGTTGGATGGTGTGGAGATGGTGAAGCAGGAAGTGGATAGGATTAGTAAGGAGGAAGTGAGAGCAGTGATTAAGAGGATGAAGATTGGAAAGTCGTTTGGACCAGAGGACATATCGGTAGAAGCATGGAGATGTTTAGGAGCGATGCAGTGGAGTTTTTAAAAAGTTTGTTTAACAGGATTTTGGAAGGTGAGAGGATGCCTGAGGAATGGAGAAGGAGTGTGCTGGTACTGATCTTTAAAAATGGGAGATGTGCAGACCTGCAGTAACTACAGGGGAATTAAGTTGATCAGTCACACCATGAAGTTATGGTAAAGAGTAGGGTTTGAGATTCCCAAAGCTTTAAAAACGGCTTTATAACATTTTCCAGACTGATAGATCTCAAATACTTTGTATATTATATATGTATATGTATATTATATATGTATATTTATATTATATGTGTATATGTATATGACACCGAACAGGCCGCGCGATCTTAGGTATGTGTGGAACTACTTACTGGCTGAAATTTTGTCAGAAAGAAATAATAAATAGATATTAACAATAGTCCAGATTTAAAGTGTCTCAGTGCGATTGTCACTAAAGTGTTCATGTTTTAGGTGTTTTCCTGGTTTAGGCTTTGAATGGCCTGTGGGCAGAATCTCCTCCTCATTCTCCCTCTGTTTGCCTTCAAGGATTGGAAGCGCTTTCCTGAACGCAACACAGAAAAGAGGACTTCTTTATTGGGATGGCTAAGGTCCCCCAATATCTTTCCTGCCCTGGTCCAGCACTGCTTGCTGTACATGTCCTGCAGTTCAGGGAGCTCAGAACGCTCAGCTGACTGCACCACCCTCTGGTGCCTGCCCTGCATGGTTCATTTCTTGAACCAAGAAGAGATACTACCCATCAGGACACTTTCAACGGTGCAGTTGAAGAAAGACCTCAGCACCAGAGAGGGTGATTTAAAGTCTCTTAAGCGCCTCAGGTGGTATAGATGCTGCCTGGCCTTAATCAGGGTGACGATCCCAGCCAACATGTCCATGTGGGCCCCACATGGGTTTTATCTGGCTTATATGGGCATCACGTGGGCATGGGTCAGAGTGGGCACTTTGATGGGCTGAATGTGGGCCCCAGATTAGTCAGGGTTGTGGGCCCCAGTTAGGTTGCCCATTTTGTTTATTCGAGGGCCCTGTATGGGCCACATTTGGGCTATATTTAGCTATATTATTCAATTGATGATAAATTCAATTAATATGTTTTTTGCGTGTTTTATATGAAACAAAAATGTAATATTTTAACAATAACATAGTACGACCTTTAGTTAAAAAAAAAGAAAAATAGAAAAAATCGCTTGTGCAGCTCCCAGAGTCTCCCATTGGCTCCTGTGTTCCCGCCTTCTCATTCTGAAGAAACGGCCATCACGTACTACCACTTTTCACCTGACCTGACCTGGATAACCTGACCTGACCTGACCTGACCTGACCTGGATAACATGACCTGACCTGACCTGACCTGGATGACCTGACCTGGATGACCTGACCTGACCTGACCTGGATAACCTGACATCTCCGTCACGATAAGAAATGATCTTTTGTTTTAAATTAATCACATTTTACTGTTGTTTTTATTTAATGTATACTTCTGAAAGATTGTGTGGTAATTAAAGTAACAGGCACGATATAAAGAAGGTAAGTGTGGAGAGTGAACTGGTTTACCTCAGAAATAAACACCTGTGGAAAACTGAACATTCCTAATGATAAGCAGATAACTAGGACAGTGTTTACTAAAATGTGGAAATAAAGACTTTCCATACCATTTTCACCCGTGTTTTCTCCATGTAGTGTCCTTATGATAACAGGAGGGTGAAACAGTAAAAGCACTGTGGAGTCTCTTTCTCTTTCACTACCTTTATAACATGTGTATATACAATATACAGAGAAAAGCTCTGAGGCGATTGTGACAATACTTAACATTATTTTAATGTGATTTAGGTGAAATAGGTAGAGGTGATTAAGAAAAAAAAGTTCATATTTATATCATTTCTAAACATTACTGAAATTATATACGTTATGATTACATTAAAGATAATAAACATCATTTTGCGCTGTTCAAAAAGTCAGTCAGATCAGTTAACAGTTTGGGCAAATGGTGGATTAGAGGGTGTTTACAACCTTGTGATTTTTAGTCTTTTTTTTTTTTTTTTTGACTGATAGTCTTATGCTCATGTAACTTGCATGCATACAAATAATGGGTTGTGCCCTGGTTGATGCAGTAGCATGCTCTACTTTATATAAATTTTTTGCTTAACAGGAAGCCTGAAGCAGAACCGTTTGCTGAAAACTGTCAGTAAGAAAGAGCTGGAGAAAGCACTTGGTAAATGGTTCACAAATGCAAGAGACAGAGAAGGCAACCGTGCTTTGAGAGCCCAGCGGGACCATGATCGGAGGGCAGTACAGCCGGAAGTGTAAGTCATATAACCTATAGCTAGGGCTGCACAATTATTAATATTTTATCTCGATCACTGTTTTTGCCTCTGTTTCATTAAAGGAGTACTCCACCCTGAGATGAAAAAATATCTTATAAATTACTTATCCTTAAGGCATCTATACGGTGGCTGAGAGAGCTCAACATGCTGCAACTTAAGAAAACACATGCAAATAGAAAAAAACACCAGAAAAAAAAAAAAAAACTTTGACAACACATGTGCTGCAAACCCCCACAACACAACCAAGTACAGAAACACACTGCAAATCCTCACAACACAACCAAACACAGAAACACACTGCAAACCCCCACAACACAACCAAACACAGAAACACGCTGCAAATCCTCACAACACAACCAAACACAGAAACACGCTGCAAATCCTCACAACACAACCAAACACAGAAACACGCTGCAAATCCTCACAACACAACCAAACACAGAAACACGCTGCAAATCCTCACAACACAACCAAACACAGAAACACACTGCAAATCCTCACAACACAACCAAATAGTACAGATCACAAAATATATGTTTCAGGGGGACCACAACAAGTGACAAACCCATCTGGGACTGCTTATTGTTCAATGTCAATTCATCAGTGGTGTTGTAGATGACATATACAATTAAAATAAACAAAAAAACTCACCTTTCAGATCATCAACAACACCACTGATGAATAGACATTGAACAAGCAGTCCCGGGGTCATCACTTGTTGGGGTCCCCATGAAACATTTATTTTGTGGTCTGTGCTGTTTGCAGTGTAAATGAATTGGTTGTGTTGTGAGGATTTGCAACTTGTGTTGTTTAACTGATGAAGATGTTTTCTTAATTTGCTGGTGTTTTTTCTATTTGCATATGTTTCTTCAGTTGCAGTGCGTTGAACTTTCTGGGCCACCGTGATCCGAGGTGTGACTTACATCTTTCAGCTGATCAGAATCATTGTTCAATCACTGGATTTTGGCAAAAGCCAAATATTTGTTTAAGAGTCAAGTTCAGACGAAAGGTTGATATTTTAATTGTTACATTCATAAGTTTTGGACTCCATGACTGGTCCCCCGGCATAAGTTATTACTGTGTGAGGCAGAGGTGGGAACAATTCACTGATGAGATTCTAGGATATGTCTTAATTATATTGATGCATGTTTTTTTTTAGATGCTGCTGTGAATGGTAGTATTTTAAAATGTACTAAATTGCCTTTTCTGTCTTCTCTTTTTTTTACTGTTTTGTAGGTGTGCAGCTGAGGAATCTGCATAGACCCACCAGTGAACTATTCTACATAAGTAATTCTGTTATTCCTGTTTCCTGTTTTTTTACTTGAATTAATTTAAATTAAATGTGATTCACACATTCTGAGTTGAAGTCATTTATTTTGCACAATTCAAATACTCAACCATGTAATTTTAAACATAAAGCAGCACATAAAATCAACTAGTATTAGGTCTTTGTTTGGTCAGGCACAGTTTTACAATGTAACTGAGGTTTGAAATGGTTTGACAGTGGATTTTCCATAGTAAGATTAAGTACACATTAAGTTCACCCACAGAAATCAATCATGAAATTAATAAATGGGACCCAATTCTCACCCACTGTGGTCCAATAACAACCCCATAAAGGGGCCATTTGTGGGTTGACCCATGATTATTTTGGGATTTATACATTTTACATTCACATGTTTGGTATAATTTTAAAGGTCTTAGTGTGATTGGAAATATGATCTCAGTCCCATATCAGACCGCAGGTTTGGGGAAATTCTGTCCTACTGACATAAGGGTTGCCCCGGAGAAGATCCTTACCAGGTGTTCTAGGTAACATTTGGTTTATAGGTCACATCCTGTCACAAGAAAAGGTTTGCAAAGCTTTTATCACTTTGAATTTACAAGTGTTTACGATGGTTTGGGTATTTAAGGAAATTTGGTGAAACAAGCATTCTGTAGTCAGAACTTCTCTGTGTGTCTCTATTGCCAGGTATAGTGATTCTTTAACATTTCTTTAGTAAACTGCATTGTTAAAATATTTGGTTTTATGTTGATCATGTCATGCTTCTATTATTTGTTTTAAATGTGACATTTGTTTATTGATTATTGCCTGGCAAATAAATGTAAAATTCTTGATTAACTCTGAAACTTCCTGAAATAATTTATATCTAGTTGATTATGTAGCCTGGTGTTACCGCAAATCTACGACCAGGATAGTACAAACTGAAGGCTCATGAACGGATGGAGCATAGAGCACAACGTCTGAGACCTTCTGATTTCTGACGATCACTGATTTAGCAAGTTATAACTAAGTGGCTAAATACAGTATTCTTTATGCATGAGCAAGCATTGAGAGGTCTACTTAAAGAATATTAGTTTACCGTTATATCCTCTGACTAAGATTCGGACTGGCATTGTGCCTCCTTGAGCAGGTATCGTTTGCCAAGCACAAGGTTCTAAGCGACTCCAGGTCCATAACGAATGATTAATTGAAAAGACGGAATGCAACCAATAAGGTGATCAGCTTAAATTAAAGATATTCAAGTTAAATCTTTATTATAAATTGGAGTCTGATTAGAGGTAAAAATTAGATTCATGTAACAAAGTGCAATCCATTTAAGTAATCTTTTACAGCCGCGCGAAAGACTAACATGCAGAATACCTTCACCCACACCAGTGGATTCCGTCATTGGGCCATTGGGTGGGCACCTTACATCTTACTTAGATTTTAGTTCTGTGTTGCTTTGTGTCATTTTGTCTTGTATTATGGAGCACTTCGGTCCTTAAGCAATATTGTTTTGTTTTACTGTGTACTGTACAGCATATGATTAAAATGACAATAAAAACAATTTATTTCACTGTAGGAGCTATTTTTAATTTCTTGTACATTTAGATAGATAGATAGATAGATAGATAGATAGATAGATAGATAGATAGATAGATAGATAGATAGATAGATAGATAGATAGATAGATAGATAGATAGATAGATAGATAGTTGGGACTGGAGGTGACCTTAAAACCAAAAACCTCCTGTGGTAAAAATATACAAAAACAAAAAACTAACACCTGATAAAGATCTTCTCCAGGACAAACATCTCACATCAGTAGGACAGAATTTTCCCCAAACCTGAGATCTTTATTTTTGGTCTGTTCTACTGATATTGTACTGAGATCATATTTCCAATCGCACTGAGACCTTTAAAATAATACCAAACATGTAAAGTTAAAATTCATACATTCCTAAACTATAATAACTGCAGTATGCAAGTATAGTAGCTTGAATTCCAGGACCTTCTTAATCATCTTACCATGACCCGGTCATATCCCCAGGAGGGAAAGAGGGGGCTCAAGGATGGGTGAGTGTGCAGCTGAACAGATGTCTTCCTCTCCTCAAATTAAAGAGATCTTCTTCTCAGATTAGAAAGCTTAATGTTTTGTTGCATGGCAGTTATTGGGGTCTGACCTCATGGAAAGATCTGACAATCCTTACAACTTCCTCAATAATTCCTGAGGAACAGGAAATGGCAGCACTGGAGAGCAAAAATCTGTAAAGCTCTGGGCAGGTTTAGATTCAGCATGTGAGCACATGTCCTACATATAATAAAGTAAAAATCTATAATTATTGTAATGTATAATAAAAATGTAATATTTAAAATTTTGTTGTGTTTTGTTTCTTTTATAAAAGTGTTGTACTTCATTTAAATCATAACTAAAAATTAAAAGTTTAGTTAGAATTCAGCCTTATAACATCTACTGTTAAAATAGAACTTTTAACAACCTCAGTTAGTTAAAAACATCAGAAATAACACTTTGGCATTCAAAACATTACAAAATAATTTAATTCAATAAATTAATTTTAATAACTCAATCCATTCAGTTTTGTTTGGTTCGTTAATTTCTACTCTGTAGATTCAGTTCAAGTAACTCGGTTCAAAAGAGTTCGGTTCAATAAATTCATTAAAAAATAATAAGGTCCAGAAGAGTCGGTTCACTGGATTCGGTTCAATTGAGTCTGAATCGAAAGATTCACTTGTAAATGACTCGATTGCACAGTTCTAACAAAATCTGTAACATAAAACATTCTGTCTCCTTAAAAATATTTCTTTTAGCAGTCTCTCTCAAGAAAAAGAAACTTTTGTTCTGTTTGTGCAAAACCAGCAGCTGGTCAGAAAGTTCCTTCTCTGTTCCTGGGTTAGTTTGAGGGTTTCACCTCACTCAGCTTCATCTCCGTGGTTTGGCTCGACATCTTACATCATCGTCTCATTGTAATGAACGGTGTTCCAGCATGAAAAACCCTTGACCTGCATATATACAGGCGATAATCAGTTCCCAAACATCTCAACATTCACTGTTTCTAGTTCAATAACAGAACAAATAGCATACGTACAGTTCAGAGTCTGATTTAAGGTTTGATCAAGTTTTCATTTTATTCTAACAATATGTTTGATTGAGTTCTTGCATGTAGATGATACTTTTAATAAATTTAATACTAACTTCATGCAGTTTCTCAACATAAAACCTGGATTTTATAAAAACCTTTTGACAAAATAAATTGTTTAAATGTTATTAAATCTGTACTCGTTATTTCTACATTATTTATTATATTAATTTTATTCAGCTTCATTTAACTTCTGTTTCATTTATTTATATCACAAAAATTCAGCTATAATATAATTATTAATATTAATGATAATATTAATAATAATAATAATAATAATAATAATAATAATAATAATAATAATAATAACTGCAGTTGGTCAGATTTTAGTCTTACACTGCCCTCTAGTGGCTCTGTCAGGAATTTCTTTTTACTTAAATATGTATAAATATTATTAATCGTTTTCGTTGTCTAGGTATATCAGGTTGAGGAGTCTCCCCCGTGTGGATGGAGGAGGTACTGCTACAGTTTAGAGCCTGATTTGAGGTCAGATCAAGTTGAGTTCTTAGAGTAAGTTTGATTGAGTTCTAACATGTAAATGGTACATTTAATAAATTTAGTACCACCTTCACGCAGGTTCTCAGCATAAATAGTGAATTTTATAGAAACATTTTTGGACAAAATAAATGTTATTAAATCTGTACTTGTCTTTTCTGGATCATTTATTTTATAACATTAATATTAATCAGCTTTATTTAACCTGAATTTCATTTATTTATATTGCACTAATACTCAAAAATCTTCTAGAGCTTCACCACTACATCACTCAAATACTACTGCAGTGTGTAATCTTCTAATAAACCCTAATAGTGACATGGTGTTGTATAAATAATAGTAAATGTGAATATTCCTTTCAGATAAAAGTCATAGAGTGCATTTTAGGTGAATTTATGAACCACATCTGGCTTGAAAAGACTGGTGTCCAAATACTTTTGACCACACAGTGTGTTTCAGCTGAAAAGCAGCAGCTTCGGATCAGTCTCGTTTCCACTGGGATTCAATCTGAAATCACTTTTGATTATATAAAATATTTTTATATCATATATTATATATAATGTTTACAGATATATAATGATGTTTACAGATCATTGGACAAGACACCTGTCAGTCAAGATATACAGGTGAATGACAGGTGTCTCGTCCAATAATCGGTAAGTTTACATTCACAAACGATACCTACCTTTTCCGGTTTGTCTGACTTGTCGTTGTGTTTTCGGATTTGTTAATTTGTTTTTGAATTTGTTGATTTGTTTTCGGATTTGTTATTTTGTCTTCAGATTTGTTAATTTGTTTTTGGATTTATTTTGTTTTTGGATTTGTTTTGTTTTTGCATTTGTTATTTTGTTTTAGGATTTGTTAATGTGTTTTGCACTTCTTGGCCACTGTACTAATTTGGTAATGTTTGTTTATAACTTGGTTTATTTAAAAAGGCAACATTTTATGTAAAATTCCCTTTAAAAGTGTAGTGCAATGTAATTCGTTGTGATAACGCTAGAGGGAGCTAAAGTTGAGTAGAACATTACTGCCACCTACTGGACATTGAACACTTTTTAAAATGAAGTGGAAGATTAAACAGTACTGTATGATAAAGAAGTGTTTAAATAAATACATTTATGTGCAGGAAGACCAGATGTAATTATTCTTACTGTTTGTGTTTCATTTATAATGTGACCCAGACAGCACCTATATTTTATAGTTTCACTGAAAACAATTTAAAATAAGGTTAATTTTTATGAACTAACTTTAACAAATACCATTCCCAATGGCATTCATTCAATCCATTTTATAGGAAAGAGAAAGAGATAAAAAAAAAAAGATAAAATAAAATTTTAATCTGTGTGACATGAACAACTCATATTTCTTGTCCACTTAAATCCCACCCTCCCTCCATCCTCTACGCCGCTCCAACAGTTCAACACACTCCCTCCATCCTGCACAGGGCCGGCCCTGGTCAATTTTCTGCCCTGAGCAAGATTTTACTTGGTGCCACTTCCCTCACAGCCCATTCACCAATAATCATTGTGTTCAAACATTCATAACCTTATTTTAAATTGTTTCCAGAAACCAGCTGCAGCTCAAGTTCCAGCTGTGGAGGAGAAACCAGCACAAGTTTAAAATTCAGTTCAGGTCCTTCAGCATCTGTGAGTGAATTCCAGATCTACAAGGACACAACATTAACAACACACACACACACACACACACACACACACACACACACACACACACACACACACACACACACACAACAATAACTATATTTAGTAGTTATATTTGGGGCTAAGGATATCGATCATTTTAGTAATCGAGTTTTCTACTCATTAGTAATCGAGTAATCGGATAAGAAGCATTTTTTCTTTATTAATGAGCGACACTAAATATACAAGAGAAAATAAGACGGATCTTTTAAAATGAACAATTAAATTTGTTTCCTTTTTAAAAAAAATTATTTTTATTGCTGAAAATGCAGTCTGTGAAAACTAAACCCATTTAGATCATTTGCATTTTATTTGCAAAATATATATACAGTACAGACCAAACGTTTGGACACACCTTTTCATTCAAAGAGTTTTCTTTATTTTCATGACTATGAAAATTGTAGATTCACACTGAAGGCATCAAAACTATGAATTAACACGTGGAATTATATATGGAATTATATACATAACAAAAAAGTCTGAAACAACTGAAAAAATGTCATATTGTAGGTTCTTCAAAGTAGCCACCTTTTGCTTTGATTACTGCTTTGCACACTCTTGGCATTCTCTTGATGAGCTTCAAGAGGTAGTCACCTGAAATGGTCTTCCAACAGTCTTGAAGGAGTTCCCCGAGAGATGCTTGGCACTTGTTGGCCCTTTTGCCTTCACTCTGCGGTCCAGCTCACCCCTAAACCATCTCGATTGGGTTCAGGTCCGGTGACTGTGGAGGCCTGGTCATCTGGTGCAGCACCCCATCACTCTCCTTCTTGGTCAAATAGCCCTTGATGCCTTCAGTGTGACTCTACAATTTTCATAGTCATGAAAATAAAGAAAACTCTTTGAATGAGAAGGTGTGTCCCAACTTTTGGTCTGTACTGTATATAAATAAAAAATCATAAATAAACTCTGACTTTATTTCTCGTAAACATTCAACATTTCTGGTGCCTCCACCGGTAACCATGTTGTGGGTCTGAAGTTTGAAGCTGTTTTTAAGAGTCACATGTCACATGGGCCTCATGCAAAACACACGCCGGCTACTGACTGCTGGTTTAGAGCCAAACGTGGTTTATCCAAACCACCAAAAGGAGATGTTGATGAAAGATCTCTGTTGTGCGGTTGGTTAGCGTGTTCTGCTGTTAGCCATTTAAACATCCATCTAAATGCAGGTTGAGATGCTGGAGCTTCTGCATACTGGTTTTTGGGCCGATGAGCAAAATCTCCGTCTTATCAGAATTTAATAATAGAAAGTTATGGGTCATCCAATCTCTTATTTCTTTAACACACTCAGTTATCCGAGCTAATTGATCTATTTCGCCTGGTTTTGATGAGATATATAGCTGGGTATCATCAGCATAACAATGGAAGCTAATTCCATGACTTCTAATAATATATCCTAAGGGAAGCGTGTATATTGTGAAAAGCAGGGGTCCTAGAACTGAACCTTGTGGCACGCCATATTTTACTAGCATTAGCCTGGATAGCTCTCCATTCAAGTCTACGAAACGGTAACGATCGGACAGGTAGGATTTAAACCAGCTTAGTGCCTGTCCCTGAATGCCGTAATGTAATTCTGTAAGCGGCATGAGATCAGAGAGATGAGACGAGGTGACACACACTTACACACTGCTACAGTACAGTGTCCCATGAACATGCAGGAAACGTTTAATTTCGAATGAAGTCAGTTAATTTCATTCACTGATTCATTCACGATGAAAGAAGAAAGACTTGAAAGCCTGAACTTTCTTCTGTCCAGGAAATCACTCACACTCGACCTCATTATATTTATCTGTACTTATTTTCAGGTCCAGCCGCATGCAGCAGGTACATACTTTGACCGTCCTACAGAAGAACACACACACATCCACCATGCAAAGAGAAAAAGGTACACACATGCCTACACTTCCACAGAGTCAGTGTGTGGAATGAAGCTTATTGCTGTCCTCTTTAGCCTACAGATATGGAAACTATCTGAAAAAGGATCCAGGCAGAATTGGACGGGGACAAAAAATCAGCCCTGGGGTTTTGGTCCAGATCGGCCCACTACATACGATCACAAACACTACTCCTCTTTGCACACCCTTGAATATGTATATGAACTCTTATTTCATAAAAGCACTAAAGCCATATAATAACAGGTAGAAAAAAGTGAGAATTTACACATTAAAAACTTATTTAAAAAAAAATAATAATTATTTATTATTACAATAAAACTCCAATCCACACTGATTCAATTCAATTCAATTCATTTTTATTTGTATAGCGCTTTTAACAATGAACATTGTCTCAAAGCAGCTTTACACAGATGATGTGGTGATTAAAAGTGAATATGTTCTTTATAAGTAAGTTTGTCCCTGATGAGTGAGCCGGTGGCGACTGTGGCAAGGAAAAACTCCCCGAGACGGCATAAGGAAGAAACCTTGAGAGAAACCAGACTCCAGAGGGAACCCATCCTCATCTGGGTTGCACCAAATGTCCATTTATAGCAGATATACGATGTTGCGGGGTGCAGTGATGATGATCAGTTTGCGGGGTGCAGTGATGATGATTAGAAAAGCGAAAAGTAGTCCTAAATCGATGTAGCAGACTGCTGACATTAACTACAGTTCAATCCATCCTCAAAGCTCTCGTTCTTCCCGACTGATGAATCCTAAAACTAGTTATGACTCACACAGAGCCCAAAATGGGGGATGTTTGAAAATGTGATTGGGTCAGCCCATTAATATCTGTAATTTTTTTTAAGGACTATAAAATGTGTGTATGCAGTATAAGTGACTTGTACCTAATTGTTTGTTTGTAGTGCTTTAAGTGTATGAACTTTATTCATATTGAAAATTATTCATGAAGAACAAATAAATAAATAAATAAATCCTGCGGTTCATTGCGCACCACCTGTCATATCTTTATTCTCCACTAGAGGGCCCTCACTTTGAATACCACTAAGCTAGGCTAACTAGCCGGCTAACTCAGCTTTGATAGTCTTCATCCTCAGTCTAAATATTCTACATTTAGTGAGCTATAAATACAATATAAGTATCGTAATAACTTAAAATAGAATGTATTTGTCTTTTTGGGTAATTTTTTGTCAGATATTCTAAGAAACTAGTGAACACAAAAACAGCGCTAGCAAACCCGGCTAGCATGAGGCTAATGATGATGTCTCCTACACCATTAGCCGGAAGGTCCATTTCTGCTCACTGCAACATTTCTGGAAATATTATCGCTCTTTTATTCTTAATTTTTTTTTGTAAAATTTATCAGCTTTTTCCTGCAAGTACATGAATTTGATGTAAATTATCAGGATTAGACAATAAATGATGAACACCGCTTTTCTCCTCTTCACTCCGGTACAGATAGTCCTGATCACCTTTCCACCTGTTTGAGGCTTTTATGGGTGATTTGTTTCTCAATAATAATATTAATTATAATAATAAAGGTCGTACAGATGCTCCATCCTGGCAGAGGGTCTTCAACAATATATATAAACATGTGCAATGATTAATGATTAAAATAAAAAATAAAGTAGAATCATTACACAATATATATATATATATATATATATATATATATATATATATATATATATATATATATATAATATTTATAAACAGTAAAATAATATCAAGTTTCTGAGTGGCAGATGAAGGACAAAGATATCTAAATTGTGAATGTAGCACACTTTTATCAGGAACATTTAAAGTTATGGAGGGCATTTCAGCTGTGAGTCCCAAAATTTGGGCTGGGTGGGGGGGTGATGTGGTGTGATGTGGTGGGGCGAACCAGACATAGTCTCAGATAAATGTTTGTAGGAATCTATGTGATTCTATATGTGTGATTGTGGGAGAGGGCTGATTGGTAAATGGGATAGTTGACCACGCCCATTATGCATATGAGTTGGCCGAAACACGCGGCGGGGAGATGCTTATAGCGCCAATTAATCATCTGTGAGACAGAGTACAGTGTACAGAGATCTAGTAGTTCTTAAGCTGTGATTGAGTTCTTCTTTTGTCCGGCCTGCACATAGCTTAGTGGTTATGTATCTGGTTGCAGTGCTCATTGCGAGACAAAGTCGCGGTTTGATTCCCGCGATGGCGTTTCATGCTAATGAGATGTTAGCTGCAACCAGGCAGGCTGTTGTTTTGGGATTATGTTTTGTTTTGTTTTTTTACCCAGAATTATTTATTTCTTTGTGTATTCTCTTTTAGGTATTAATGTATTTAAAATATAAACATGCAAAAAGAGACAGACTTTTTTTTTTCTGTTAAGTTTAAATATCCTTGAATTATTATTATTTTTTTTCTTTTTTGTATCTTTGGGCACTTTTAACCAGACAGGTTACAAAGGATGTGTTTTATTAATGTATTTCAGATGTAATATATTTATAAAATATGATTTTTTTATTTGTGTATATCTTGTTTTCATTTATTTAAGATGTAAACAACAGAATGACAGAAAATGCTTTTAACTCCCAAGTTTTTTACTGTTGAACTAGTAATTACAGTACATTCTTCTAAATGCAAGATCTATCTATCTATCTATCTATCTATCTATCTATCTATCTATCTATCTATCTATCTATCTATCTATCTATCTATCTATCTATCTATCTATCTATCTATTACAGTACATTCTTCTAAATGCAAGATCTATCTATCTATCTATCTATCTATCTATCTATCTATCTATCTATCTATCTATCTATCTATCTATCTATCTATCTATCTATCTATCTATCTATCTATCTATCTATCTATCTGTCTGTCTGTCTGTCTGTCTATCTGTCTGTCTGTCTGTCTGTCTGTCTGTCTGTGATAAAAGTGTAGCAGACTGCTGACATTAACTACAGTCCAAATCCGTCTTCAAAGCTCCTGTGTTACTCCGTCATTTCATGGATCTCCAGGCCGTTGTTGTGAAACCATCCCCAGCTGCACAGAGTGTCCTCCAGTCAAAGAGAACGCCATCCAGAGGCAGTCCGGGACAAAGCGGGCAGATCCGATTCGAATAGATGGATGGGAATATATACATTCGAGAAAAAGAAAACATTTTCCAGAAAGCAGGAGGCAAGAATTTAAGGTGGAGGGGCATCTTCTACTTCTACAGCTACAATTATTTATTTGTTTTTGTAATACATTTAGAAAAGTGTCAACCATATTCAGGTGAATGTCATGCGGTATGTGATTATAAATCTTCATTTTTTTTTTTTTTTTTATTCTTTAGTTCAACATATAAAAGACTGTAATATATTATAGGGTTGTTTATCTGTTCTTATAGCTTCATTGTCAGTGATATTGTTGATCCATTTCTGATGGTTCTTTGTGTCCTTCAGCCTGCTGTCCTTCATCTTGCAGTTTAATCTCAATCATGACTCCTTTCTGTGTAACAGAATGCTGATGAACAGAGAAGCTTCATGTGTGTACATCTACATGTAGAGGAATGTATCTACCTTGATGTTATCTCTTCTCTGCATCTCCTCTCCTTCTGGTTCTGCTGGAGAATCTGCCTCAGAGCAGTTTCCATATCTGTAGGCTTAAGAGAACAGCAATAAGCTTCATTCCACACACTGACTCTGTGGAAGTGTAGGAGTGTGTGTGTATCTTTTTCTCTTTGCATGGTGGATGTGTGTGTGTTCTTCTGTAGGACGGTCCAAGTATGTACCTGCTGCATGCGGCTGGACCTGAAAAGAAGTACAGATAAATATAATGAGGTCGAGTGTGAGTGATTTCCTGGACAGAAGAAAGTTCAGGCTTCCAAGTTTTTCTTCTTTCATCGTGAATGAATCAGTAAATGAAATAAACTGTCTTCATTAGAAATTAAACGTTTCCTGCATGTTCATGGGACACTGTACTGTAGCGGTGTGTAAGTGTGTGTCACCTCGTCTCATCTCTCTGATCTCATCCTGATAATGCTGTTCGATTTGTTGCAACTGCCTCAGATACTCTTACACACACACACACACACACACACACACACACACACACTTCTGCAAGGATGAACCCTGTTGATGTGCAACGACTCTCTCATTGAGGCATCTGGACCATTCAGCATCTGCTGTACTTGGCCCCAGATCCTGCATTTAAATAAAGTAAAGTAAGATTTTACATTAAAAACAAATGTTTTTGTATTTTCAGACCTTTCAGTTAAAAAGATTCAGACCTTTTCCATGATTTAAGGAGGATTCTGGTCTCCTAATATACGTGTGGGTTTAAATCCCACTTCTGAAGTGACAAAATTATATTTTATTTGATAGATTTAATGTCCAAATATTCACATTTGTATCTGTAATATTAACTGGATGTGGGCATGATCTCAACTGTAAACCCTCAAAATGAAACAGTTTTAAAATAAATGTGAAGGAATTAGAAATAAATGATGTTTGTGATCTGGCACACTTGATATTCTTCATATCTACAGTGGGGGAAATAATTATTCAATCCCCTGCTTATCTTGTAAATTTACCCCCTCACAAAGAAATGAACAGTCTAGAATTTATTATGACTCAACTTGTATACTTAAATTTTCTGATTTCTTTGTATGAATTCAATATTTGGCTTGATGGCTACATCTGGTGGAAATTTTGTGTCAATAGCCCACTTTGAAATCCCCTTACTGATAAAAATGCTGGTGTGTGAAATACTTATTGTCCCCGCTGAATATATATATATATACATACATACACACACACACAGTGTTGTGCTCGTCACAAAAAAAATAGTAACTAGTTACAGTAACTCAATTACTTTGTTGATTACTTTCACCAAAAAGTAATGCGTTACTGTTCAAAGTAACTTTTTAGTTTCTTTTTTAAAGAACCTTCTTTAATGTTCCCATTAATGCCCTTTTATGCGTTATGGTCTACAAACACAAAACTGACTTAAACACAGTAATTTTTAAACACTATTATATTAAAGTCAGAGCAGCACAAACTGAATATTTCACAAGGATTTCTGAAATAAATAACAAAACAAGCTGAATTATATATTCACAATCAAAAACTAAAGTGGCTTCTGCTGTTGTGTTGAGCTCTTAAACATGTTCTTTTCACAGCTGAAGTATAAAAACTATCAACAATGTAGAACAGAACACTGGGTTAGCTTCTAGCTTCTAGCTTCGTCGAGGCATGGAGTTTATGGAGGAGCTTCGACAGATTGGAGTTGCTGTTTATCGCAGTAGATACGACCTTCGAACCAGAAAGACACAGCTTACGTTTAACTAAAAAGTTTTTGTCTTCAACTAAAGTGAAATAATGAGCATATTTCCATTTTGAGAAACTCGTCTTGCTCTCGCCTCGACTCGACATTACTGCTGCACAGACCTGAATAAACGGAGACACGCCCACAGCGCGTCTTCTTCGTGTTTACAGTGGTTCATCCACCAATCCTACAATGAGTCTCTGCTGTAAACAGGTTAGACTGTAGTCTACACTTCAGCCCAAATTAATTCATTTTATAAAAGTAACTGCGTTACAGTAACACGTTACTGCCCAACACTGCTCGTGCCATTGGCTGAGTGCTTTCATGGAACAGGGTGGAACAGACTACGTGCCGGCGAGCTCAGTCGCTAGAGCACGAGACTCTTAATCTCAGGGTCGTGGGTTCGAGCCCCATGTTGGATGTGGGGCTCAAACTACAATAATGAACTCAACAGTAGAAGCAACAGCACTATAGACACTCTGGAGTTGACACATGGTAAGAAGTCTTCAATGCTGCACACAGAAACCTTGTTAGATTTCAAAACCTTCACCACTTGGGCATTACATTAAGTCTCATTGAAAAGTCATCATGTTAGATTTCTTGCCTCACCTGAATACCGCACTTCCTAAATATTTTGAATAAATGTTCTGAATGTCCTACATAACATGTCTGATCTTTACCGAGTGACAAAAAAAAAAAAATTCACCTTATCAGCTAATTAGCTTTCAGCAGTTCTAGGCACTGACACTGACTTCACTGAAAAGAAATTGTGCTGCTGTCATCAAATTCATAATTCTGGAATTGCATTTTGTAAGACACTCTGGAACAGAGATTCAAAACTGTGCATGTAGTGAATATTGTTTGTTTTCCAACTTGCACATGTTTCCTCAAAAGTATAAAATGCTGAGTAGTTTAAAACCCAGTAATTTTACACCTCCTCTTCTTCTTCTTTTTTTTGTGTCTTTTATCTATGAGTCTGTCATGGGGAAGGAATAGAGGACACATTGCCACCTAATGGACACTTGTGTAATTAACCCGTTTATAAAAATACATTTCTGTAGTAAATCTGTCTGAAATGTGCAACACCTCAGAGCTCTGCAACATGTTGTTCTATAGACACCGTATTGTTCCTGTTGCCGTGTAGTTCCTTGTGTATTATGTACAGGGTTCCTACAGGTTTCTTCAAGTTAAATTCAAGTCTTTTAAAGACCTTTTTAAGACCATTTATATAAAAAATTTCACGTCCCTACCAGCAAAGAAAAACAAAATCCTTGAACTTGTGTTCATTTATTTTTCAAATGTGGAATGGGTAAAAGATAAGCCAAGCAGTGTGAAAAATAAAAACATTTTAGTAGGCCACAAGAAAGTTTGCCGAACAATGTTAAGTTGTTTTTTAACATGAGCTAGCTACTTATTCCATGCTGGGAATATGGGGAACTGAGAGACCCCTGAACAATAAACATCGAAAATCAGAACTCAACAATACATTAAATTCAATTAAGAAACACAGTCAACTCCTTAGCTCTTCACTCAGGGCAGCAATGTCTTTATCGAGGACAGCCAGTTCCGTCAACTTCTCCTTATGGCCTCTCCGCAAGAGGCTGGACCTGGAGATCAGGTCAGCCATCTTGCTTCCTGCCTTACTTTCAGCCCCCTCAGCCAGCCTGTCTGCATCCCTAGCCAGACCCTCACACACCTCTTGTATGCGTCTCCACTTCACCTTTAGCTCCTGAAGACAGTCCTCTGCCTCTTTCCTCTTAAGAGCCTGGGATTTTGCCTCCCTTTTCTTTCTCTCTGTCTCAAGATGGGCACGATATCTGGTCCTAGCTCTTGCTACACTCTCGAGTAGGGCTTTACTGAGTGGAACCTAGGTATAAGATTGGGAAAAGAGAACCAGAGTCAGTGACAAACTCAAGAAGCCAACTATGTTGATTCTGTCAACTTTTAAGTCAAAAGCATTTTACTAGTCCAGTCAGGGGTCATTCTTACCTGGGTAACACCTCCGTGTTGTGTAATATAATTACACACCAGCCTCCGTGTGACCACAGTGTCCTCTTTAATATTGTCTGACCCCAATTCATGTGTAGCCTATGATTTCCCTTTCTTATTTCTACTCGCAGAAGTATCAGTTAGCTGTTTGTCCTGGAGAAACCTCTGAACCAGCCCTTTCATGTGCATCCTGCATCTTTCTGGGTCTCTGTACATTACTGATGGATCCAGGCACACCATCTGCCTAACAGTCAGATACTAGAGGGGGCTCTTGTCCTGCACTTTCCTAATGATGCTACACAGTCCCTGCATGCACTCTCTCCTGAACTCTAGCACCCTGATCTCTGCACCTTTGATGCTCTAGAGAGAGGTAGCCATGAATATAGAACATGTCTTTAATGACCTGGTTCAGCCTAACCATTTGTAAAATGACTTTTTTAAACCATCACACTACCTTAAGGACTGACTCTGCACCTAGACCAATGCTGATGTCTTGTGGGCTGAGCCAGATGGTCTTGTCTGTGATATCCAATTTGGTCAGCTGCAGGGCAGTGATATCATGGAGGACTTCTCTCTTTATGAAGCATCTGAGTAGACTCTGTCAAAAGACAAACACAACAATGTCCGGTGCGGCACATTAATCACCGACATCAAATTGTCTGATTTTGATGCACAATGTATCCACTATTTTTTACACATACTAACCACAAACTTCACATTGTCAAAACATATCATTTGAGCCCAATCAGAGGTGATTATAATGTTAGAGAGCAACTCACCCCTCTACCAGAGTCTTACTGCACCTATATTTCTGATTTGAAAAATGCGGCAAAAGGAGGCGTTGCCTAGCAGACCGAGGGACGTGCGGGGGGGAGTGGGGGCTCAACACTTCCTTGCTATTCCAACTCGCTACGAAGGTGTGGCCGAGACTGGGCGTATTTTATACTCCACAGTAGTGATGCCCGATTCAAATTCAAGTACAGTGTAAAGTTTTAACCTGAAGAGGGCACCACACTAACGGGTTTTAGTAGAAAATTTACTAAATTGTACTAAAATATCAAAAATAATTACCAGACATGTAGACATCACTATTAGACACTTATTTATACAGTTTATCAGCAAAGAAAAATGATTTGGGGGTGAGTTGCACTTTAAGTAAATTATTACCATCATCAACTCAGTCAGGTCCTTCGGAAGGAATGGAAGCACAGGCTCATCTGTCTGATATTTTTTCAGGAAGGGAGTGAAGGTCCTGGCGAAGTGCCATGTAGAACTGCAATTTGGCCAAGATGAGTGGATCCTCCATGGCTGCAGCAACTGTGTCATGAGATGCTAACAGAGAGAGGCAGACAGAAAGGCAGGACATTTCAACATAGCCATATATTACAAAAACTATGACACACCAGGCCACACCAGCACCAGGGTTAGGACACAGTCACAGACCTATTCACTGCATTTAAGAACGGCCTACCTGTTCCAGGGTTCGAGAGTTTCTTTAATTTCACGGCTTCCATGTACAAGAGCAGTGATGGCCAGACTTCCAGGGCTCTCTCCACAACCGGAAGGTTTTCCACTCAACGATGGGCACAGAAAGAAAGGGGGAACACAGTAGACTTGGTTACTGTGATGCAATCCTCTCTCCTGGCAGACACATTGAAGACCAATGTGTGCATTGCTTTCAGCAACTTGTCCAGCTGCCATGCAGTGAACCCACACTTGAACCCACACAAAAGAGCCGAGCACCTGAAGATTTCATTGCAAAACTTAATATTAGAAACCAAAATCATATTTTGTATCACATGGAGATGGTTTTGAACTGCATGTGTTGCACCCATGCATCAATTTTTGCTCTGTAGCAATATGATTGTTTGTTCAATGTAAAGTGCACTACAAATAAAATGCATTATTATAATTATTAATAGATCACACTCACCCACAAACAGTAATAGCATTCTAAACTGCTCACCTCCATACTGCTCAGCATGATCTTTCTGGAAAAGGTCGAAGAGTTTCCAATTCACACTGGGCCCATCCATTGAAATGGACACCAAGTCTCTGAGGTTCAGTCTGTCCATACATTCCTGAGAAAAAAAGGGTTGCATTTGATTACTCAAATAAGAGGACTGGATGAGCACATATTGTTAAGGGAAATAACTAACTGGTCATGTAATATTGCAGTTACAGAAGAGTATATGCACACAAGTTGAGTCTATCAATATAAATTGATGAGCTTTTAAAGTAAAAAATGATTATCCTTACTTTGAGATGCGACAGCATATAAGATATCTGGATTGAACCTGTCCCTCGTTCCAATAGCGGATGTTCACATCCAGATGTTTGTTTTTCGTAGTTTCGTTGAGACTCTCATCAAACATAAGAACGAACGGCGATTTGTTAACTTCAGACACCAGTTCTTCTTTGATGTGGATAGCTAAACCAAACTTGGCTATGTAAGCTGTTTTGTCGGGACCGCAAGTAAACGTTTTAGCGATGTCGGTGTCAGGGAATGTGCACTTGAAAAGCTCTGAGATACCCTCATTTCCATTGTAGGACTGGTGTTTAGCGATTGTGTTAAGAGTCCACAACATCTCGGCTTTCATTGTTGGTGTGGACCCAAAAGCTGTGCGCAGATCCACTCTAGTTGCGGCCATAGCTGGAGGGTCTGCAGCGCTAGCAGCAAGCTGGCTAACATTAGCTCCTGTTGCCACTTCAGGCACATTAGCAGATAGCTGGCTAACATTAGTTGGTTGAAACACGCAGGCGATGGAAGAAGTTTGTTTTTGTCCATTGAGAGAGTTTATGTGCTCGGACGACTTGGCATGAGACTCTAATGCCTTCATTCCCATTGTACCTAGCCGAATCCTTTTTTTTGCATATGGTGCAAAACGCCTCAAAAACGTTGTCCACTGGTTTTAACCAATGACGAAGAGTTTTTATCCAGCCACACTTCATTCAATTTACATTTCCCCATAACCTCAGAATGAAATTGGTAGCTAGCTAACCTAAAAACAAACTTTAAAAATATAACTGCGTGCGTCAGTCAACCTTTCCTGTGGAATGCTGAGATTTCTCACGCTTCTCCTTTGCTTGTTGTGTTGTGTTGTAGTCTATGGTGTAGTAGCGCGTGATCTTCCTTTACTGAAGGCATAGCGTGTTCGCAGTATTTTGTACGGTGACCCGGGGTTCGTGGTTGACAAATGAAACTTTTGAGGAAAATTACAATATGGAGAAGTTATATACAGCATAATTTTTAAGACCCAGACATCAAAATTCAAGACTTTTTAAAGACTTTTTAAGGTATTATTTCCAAATTAATAAATTCAATGCTTTTAAGACTTTTTAAGACCCCGCGGGAACCCTGTATGTAAGACTTTGTGGCAGCAACGTCCAAGAAGTTTAAAAAGATCTTTCTGAACCTTTTGGATCTTGTAGAAAGCACAAGACGAATCCTGTTTCCTAAAGAGGTAATGTGATTTCTAATGTTCTTCCTCCTCGTCCCAGCAAAACAACTTTCACCTCAAGTAAACCAGATAATGTTTGTTTCCAACGTTTCTTCTATGCATGAAACACTTCTGTACATTGTTCACTTCACACAGTAAAGACTTAACAATAAATCACTATCACACATTGATAAAACACTGTGAGCAGGATTCAAACCTGCGTGGAGAAACACCATTAGATTTCAAGTCCAACACCTGCACCACTCGGCATCACAGCAGTGATGAAGTTTGCTGATGTCTTGACTTGTCTAGGATTTCCTGAGATTCAATGAAGAATTGAACAGTGTCTCTGGCAGACTTTGGCACTTTTCTCACCATTAAACAAAAGACAGTTTGAGTTCCATTGAGTTTTGCTGCTCAGCACAACACAATTCTTTAAGTACAAAAGAAGTGCAGATAATCCAGTTTCCAACATGCTGGTGCTTTCATGGAACAGGGCAGAACAGGCAGCGTTCCCGGCGAGTTCAGTCAGTAGAGCTGTAGTTCCACACAAAGGTTGTGATTATAAAAAACCTAACAGGAGAATGTGTGCCTGTAAGTAAACTCTGAGCATGTGTACACACATTCTGGAGACACAGAAGGTGAAAAGGGGAAATAGCGCCACAGATGGTGAGGTGATGAACTGAAGTCAGATTGTAAGAAGTAAAAGACGCTGCAGAATAAAAAAATGGAGGAAAGAGGAGAAAACAGTGAGGGGTGAGGAGAAGATTCATTTACTAAAATACTCAGATAATAAAAAAATCTATATCTGCAGCACCAAACAGAGACACTGCTCTTACACACTGCTGTTAGTCTTTATGCCGACACCAGCAAAATTACCCCCTGATGCTGACTGAAATCCCCTCATATGACCAAACCCACCCTTTATATTAATAGATTTCACTTTATAGCTGTTAAAAAGTTTGCCGTCAAGATTCTCTTTTGCCAAATTTGCCGCCTTTAGAGATTTAAATTGGACGCATTCAAACTCTTTTGTCTCCGTCTTGTAACCGACAACCTTCAGGAGAGACGTCGTGTCAACACACAATTCATATTAAACAGATCTAATACAGGACTTTAGTAGAAAAAAAAAAGTTTGGACCCCCTGGTCTAAAGGGTCTACTATATTCTACTACTACTTACACACTTACCAGCTACCTGATGTTCACTAGTAGAAAAATGTTTAATAGAGCGACTGTACGACTGCTGGAAAAGTGAGTTTTCAAACTTTATGGGTTTTTATTCTCTTTAAAACAATGAGTTTATTATTTATTATTAGAGCTGCAACAATTAATCGAATCGATAATGAAATTGGTTGTTAGTGAATGCTGTTATCATCATCATGTGAAAATAGTGTAGTTTAATGAAGTGTTATTGTGTAAACTGTTTGTTTGTAACTTCAGGACAGTCTACAACAGTAACTTATCTGTTCTCAAACGTGATTTACTGCGGCTTTACTACGTTCAAATGCTTGTTTTCGATGCTTGTTTCTTCATTAGCCTCATGCTAGCCGGGTTTGCTAGCGCTGTTTTTGTGTTAACTAGTTTCTTAGAATATTTGACACAAATTGACCCAAAGACGAAAACATTCTATTATTCTTTATTAAGATATTTATACTTTATTTATAACTCACTGAATGTAGAATATTTCAACTGAGGGTCTTCATCCTCCACCTGGAACACGGAGTTTTTCCCGGAGCTCATTACTGACGATGCATAGTAGTGATGAGTTGATTATGAACGATTCCTTGATTCTGAACGAGTCTTCAATGTGATTCAGAAGAACGATTCGTCTCAAAGAGTGATTCGTTCATTTTCTACTGGACGCGCGTGAGCAAAGCATCGCAAAATCTCCGTAGGTCATGAAGATGAACTAAATGATTAAAAAAAGATTCGCTAATTTTCATGAATGAGATTTAAAGAACCGAGTCACTAAAATGATCCGATCTTCCCATCACTTTTACAGCGATGACCCTTGATCCTAGAAGCTCCGCCTCTCTGATAGCGTCCGCGTCCCTGATTGGTGCATCAATTTTCAACTACGCACCCAATCAATAGAGACCGAAAAAGAAGTACTCGTCACAAAACTACGCCCCGTTTCCATGGAAACCAGTACACAAACAATCTCTTTTTCTGGCGACAGGACAATCAAGACTGCTTGTGGATACTTTTTTAAATATTTCATAAAAATATACTTTATATACAAACATTTTGAAGATGCAGGACACCAACACAAACAAGTAAGTTTATATTACTGTTTTTACTTTATTTATACTAATTATTTTCCTGTAATATCATATTCCCAATGTATTATCTATACTGTAGAATTGTCTGTGTCATGTGATTTGATGACATTTTGTTCATATTAGTAGAAAGAGAGCTGCATCAGACATGCCACCACCCAGTGCTGCTAAAAAGCCTCGACTTGATGCTGAACACACAAAACAATCCCTCATCAGTAGTGCATTAAAAACACTGCGGGATTCCTGTGATGATCTTTTATCTCTAAACTGCATTGATGCACTACTTAAAGGGAAATGTGAACTTCCTTCACTGACAGATGAAGAAAAATCTGTCATTTCCAAGTTTTGTGTGAACGAGGTCAGTTATTATCTTCTGTTTTATTTAGTGTGCATTCAATTCTTTAGCTGTGGATTTGAGTTTTCTCATTTTAAAAGTCAATCCATAATTAACTGGTCCTGATGTTCTGAAATTGAACAGTAAATATGATTTATCATGTAAAAATGTTTACTCCAGGTTTTGGTTTATGCAAAGTCTAGTAGTTTTCCTAAACCTAATCTACAGTCAAGTCTTAACTCCCTAATATTTGTTTTAAATACATGACTTGAATACATGTTTGATTTAGTCGGATGTTGGTTGATTTTTTTCTTTCGTCTTATTTAGTCGTTGGCAGAGACGTTTCTGAAAGCGGTTTTGGAGAAGATCAAGGGGGAGAAAGAGTCTATGGGACATGAACTCCTGCAGTCTCTCTGTAGGGTTTATGTGGGTTTGTGTCAAAAGAGAGGAGACTCTCATAAAGCACATGCCCTCGCCTACAGATTTCTCAAAGAAGGTGAGATTATATTGACATTTCATTATATATTTACTAAAAAAAAGTGATTTAAAGAAACCACTTGTGATCTGTTTTTGGTTTTGTATTTCTTCCTATACAGTGTATTTTAAATCTGTGGTATCATTTTGTTTCTTTGCAGACTTTTCTCAAGCCCCAAAACTGATAATGGTCATGGTGACAGCATGGCCAAGTGTTTTCTCTTGTAACAGCCCTTTATGCAGAGCCGTTCACATCATGTGCAAAATGAAGGCATACGGAAAGATGTATTATTTGCTCAGCAGGTTTCTGCACCGGGATACGGTAAGTAGCTGATTCTCATCACAACAGTCATCAGAACAGTCATTAAACATTATTTTTCAACTGGACTTTTCATGTGTTTTACTGCAATCTTACTCTAATTTTCATTTCCAATATCCACGTCATCTATGGAGCAAATTCATTATAAATTCATATTGAATTAAATCAATAAATATAAAAAAAATTTCTTAAAGAATTCAAGCTGAAAGTGTTACAGGACATCACTATTTTAGTCTTTTTTTTTATTAGTGTGAGTATTAGTGTGGGTTTTAAATAAATGATGTCTTTTCTGCCAGGAGCCTCCTGGAGACACCTACAGCACCATCACCAGCACACTGAAGGCTCTTCTGAAAGACAAAAATCTGACTTTCCAGAAGAGCAGTTGGTATGGTGATGATCTCTGTCCTGCTGCCTTGGACTACGTATTCAGCCTGGACCTTCTCTGTGCACAACTGGGCTGGATTTGGACCGTCTCCCATGTTATACGGTACTGAATGTGAAACTGCTTCAACGTGTTTAATTCTCATCTTTCTAGTTTTTTGAACATTTATTAAATTGCAAACCGGCAAATGTGAGACTCATATGAGACAGTGTTTGTCCCAAATACTGCAAATCTTCCATTCTTGTTGCATAAACTTACAATTGATGGTTTTCTATTACTGTCACAAAAACACCTAATATGTCCAATGTTTTATTTATCAGAAAAAGTGTTTGGCTCATCTTGAACACTTGGCTGAAACAAACACAAACAGAGGAAACACAGTTCAGAAACGTCTCTGTAGCAGCAATATTCAGGCTACTCGGTAAGTTTCCTGTAAATCCTGTTTTAGAGCACTATCTCACATTATTTCTGGATTCTTCTGTTTTTCACTCACGTTCTTTGTCCATCTCAATCAGGGCGACTTGGCCAAAATGGCCTTAAGGAGAACGTGGCAGCATCAGTGGAGGATCTGGTGAAAAGCATATCTGAGTTCAGGGGACAAAAAGGTATCATTAAAGGATCAATTAAACAAGTCCTTTATCAATCTTTATCTTTATTCTCTGATTTTTAGTTCTCTATCAACAGGAAAGTGCTTCAGCAAGTCCTAATTTCACGATGGATTTTGTGTGCAGATTTGCCGTGGGAGGTGCAGCTCGCAGTGGTTTATGCCACTCATGATCTGGCACCCAGCAACCCCAAAGTCGCTCTGAACGCTTTAGAATCGTGGAAGAAAGACCTCACAAAGCCTGTTCCTCCAGCCGTTCCCAAGTGCCTGAAGCAGATCAGCTTTATTTGTTCTCACATAAAGACAAAAAAAATTATCAAATTAAATAATGTTTGATAAATTTTTTATTTTTTTTGTACATGAATAAATAAAATACATAATAGATCTGCACAGTGTTATTGTCTCTTTACAGTGGCGGGTCGTGCATTTCACACCCAATCATCTGCCTTCAGTCCCAATCGTCCTCTCAATAACATCAATATGATGCCACAGCTGTAGAAACCATCATCATTATTATACAGCATATAATACATGCAGTATAACAGAGCGCATACAGATTCTTGTGCATTTTCCCTGCATTACAGTTTTCCTGGTGTTTTGACATTAAGCAAATTGTGTGTTTTTGTACAGATTCTACAAAGAAAATGCAAAAGTATAAATGGCTCATGAAAAAGCTTAATGACTCTTGTGAACTGTTTTGGTGGACCTTTATATAATGACCTTTATATAAAAAACTTTCAAAAAAACGTGTTAACACGTTAACCCAAATTCATTTTAACAGCACTAATTTTATTTATGCGCAATTAATGCAGCACGCATTTCTTCATTTTTATTAAGAATATAAATATAGTGGAACCCACTTATCTTGACCTCGGTTAACTCGCCAACTTTATTAAGTCGACGTTTTTGAAGTGAAACCGGCAAATTCTCGCTTTGTCTCAGCATTTTTAATCGGTTATGTCGATTTTTTTATGTCGCCGAACCCTACTATCTCGAGCACAAGGGGGGGCAAATTTGCGTGGCGAAAGCCAAGGAAAAGGCATATGAGGAGCTGTATGAGAGGTTGGACACTAAGGAAGGAGAAAAGGATTTGTACCGATTGGCCAGGCAGAGGGACTGAGCTTGGAAGGATGTGTTGCAAGTAAGAGCAATAAAGGACGGAGCTGGAAATGTGTTGACTAGTTAGGAGAGTGTGTTAAGATGATGGAGGGAGTATTTTGAGCAGCTGATGAACGAGGAAAATGAGAGAGAGAGAAGGTTGGATGATGTGGAGTTAGTGAAGCAGGAAGTGGATAGGATTAGTGAGGAAGTGAGAGCAGTGTTTAAGAGGATGAAGAGTGGAAAGTCGGTTGGACCAGATGACATACCGGTAGAAGCATAGAGATGTTTAGGAGAGATGGCAGTGCAGTTTTTAACCAGATTGCTTAACAAGATTCTGGAAGGTGAGAGGATGCCTGAGGAATGGAGAAGGAGTGTGCTGGTACCGATCTTTAAGCATAAGGGAGATGTGCAGACCTGCAGAAACTAAGTTGATCAGTCACACCATGAAGTTATGGGAAAGAGTAGTGGAAGCCAGGCTGAGAGAAGAGGTGACCATCTGTGAGCAGCAGTATGGTTTCAGAGGTGGAGAAGGTGGTGGAGTTCAGGTACCTAGGGTCAACAGTGCAAAGTAATGGAGAGTGTGTTAGGGAAGTGAAGAAAAGAGTGCAGGCAGGGTGGAGTGGGTGGAGAAGAGTGGCAGGAGTGATTTGTGATAGTAGGGTATTTGCAAGAATGAAAGGGAAAGTTTATAGGACTGTGGTGAGACCTGTGATGTATGGATTGGAGACAGTGGCATTGAGTAAAAGGCAGGAGGCGGAGCTGTAGGTAGCAGAGCTGAAGATGTTAAGGTTTTTGTTGGGAATGACGAGGATGGACAGGATTAGAAAATAGTTTATTAGAGGGACAGCGCATGTTGGACGTTTTGGTGACAAGGTGAGGGAGGCGAGATTGAGATGATTTGGACATGTGCAGAGGAGGGACATGAGTTATATTGGTAGGAGAATGCTGAAGATGGAGCCACCATGAAGGAGGAAAAGAGGAAGACCAAGGAGGAGTTTCATGGATGTGGTGAGGGAAGACATGCAGGTAGTTGTTGTGAAAGAGGCAGATGTAGAGGACAGGGTTGTATGGAGACGGATGATCCGCTGTGGCGACCCCTTATGGGAGCAGCCGAAAGAAAAAGAAGTCATCGTAATGATGAGATAAGTCGTAAATATGAGAAGTCATAATTACGATAACCTTTCTGTGAATTATTTTTTCTTTGTGAATGCAATGCACTTCCGTACATACAGATGCTTAGCTAGTTAAAAACGTCAGTACCAAGCCTGTTTGCTCTGTATTTTCTATTCTGATGTACGCATTGTCTGCCTGTCTATTGGTTCAATTTTTTGCTATTTTTCCATTAAAACATCTGTTTGAGACTTCTCCATAAGACAGAATAGTTAGCCTTTTTTTGTAACAGCAGAGGGTGGGGTAGGGAATTCTAGCATAGTTCAAAAAGGACAAGGACAACTTTTTTTATTTTTTTAAGTTCAAGTTTTAAAATAGCTTGTATGAAGTATTTATCCCTTGACAGTGTATTACCTGCAGCACAGCACGTTTCCTAATTGGTGATCATTTTAATGGGATCATTAGTGTTATAATCTAGGTAGAATAAACAAGTCATAAACTGGCTATAGAAATTTTTTTTTTTTTTTTTTTTTACAGATTAGAATTTATAAACTTTTTTTTTATAAACAAAAAGAAGAAAAAGTCTGACTTGTCTAATAAGAGCGACGCACTTTTACAGCAAAAGAGAAAATCTTTTATGATGAGAAATTGCAAATGCAGATTTAGAAGTCAGACAATGAGCACACGCAGTGACAAATCAAAACGCTTTAAACACTGCATTCAACAAAAGTGTGTATTTGGTGCCAATCTAATGCAACATCAACAGATCAGCTCTAAAAATATAGGACTTTTCAAATGACACTTAAATCATGACACTGGAAATAGAGCTGCCGTCAAGCTGAAGTGACAATTTTGCCCCAAGTACCTGTTAATTTCCAACCGTGCAACAGGACAAGTATGTAAACTAAAAGGTATAAAGTCTTTGGAAAGTTTTTATTTCCCTATTTGCTCTGCATTTATCTGAGACCCAACAAGTACTTCTGAAGCTGTACTGCATGCACAGTAGCTTTTGGGGCATGATAGAGCTGCGGACCTCCCTCGTGTTTTTCAATAGTGAAGATTATCTTTCCACTGAAGAGCGTTGCTTCATCTCAAGGTGGTACACCAAAGTTTTATTGCAAGTAAATGATCAGACACAATGGTCCTTCTGCTCCTGGGTCAGCATGGATGAGCTTCTCTGCATCAGATATAGATAACATGTTTCCTAGCTTAGCAATATTTCTAAGGTGAAAAAAGGCTGCTTTTGTAACATGGTTGAAATGATTTTGAAAAGACAAGCTGCTGTCTAAAATAACTTCCAGGTATTTTACCGTTGAAGTAGTAGTTACAGAACATCTGTCTAAATGCAGGTTGAAATGCTGGAGCTTCTGTGTACTGTTTATTGGGCAGATGAGCAAAATCTGTCATCAGAATTGAATAATAAAAAGTCATGCAATCTTTTAACTCTAACACAGTTATCCAAGCTAATTGAGCTGTATCACCTAGTATTGATGAGCTATATAGCTGGGTATCATCAGCATAAAAGTGAAAGCTAATTTTATGCCTTCTAATAATATTTCCGAAGGGAAGCATGTATATTGTAAAAAGCAGGGGCCCTAGAACTGAACCTTGTGGAACACCATAAATTACTTGCATTAAGCTGGATAGCTCTCTATTTAAGTCTACAAAATGGTAACGATCTGGTAGGATTTAAACCAGCTTAAAGCCTGTCCCTGAATGCCTTAATGTAATTTTGTAAGCGATCTAGGAGAAGATCATGATCTATAGTGGCGAATGCAGCACTAAGATCTAGTAAAACTAACAAATGTAGCCTGGTTGGCAACTACACGTTGCCTATTCAAATCACACATGAACATTGCCTAGACTGCTCTTGTACACATACATTAACTTTAGTCTCTCCTCTGTAGGATCAGTGTGACAACATCCTTCTCAACCACAACTTTGGTCTGCCTAACAAGTAGGCACATTGTCAGGCAAATAATGGGGGAACCCACACTGAAAAAAGACAAAAGAAAAGTTAAGTTCCCAAAGATTTATTGCATTTCTTACTGAAGTGTTATAATGCAAAGTGATTGCTTACTTACTGTGCTCAATGGGTGAAACAGTCCAAGCTAAGAAAACACCCGAATTATATACAAAGTAACAAATAAAAGATTGGACAACGAATGAAACAAACAGAGCAAAAAATATACACGCAAACGACGCTATTGGTGCGAGCCACCTGTGACACAACAGAGGCATACTGACTAACTAAACAAACTGACACTGTGAAGCTCTCCTTTATAGTCCAAGCCCCGCCCCCACGTGGATTAAACCAACCTGACTAATTAATGAGGTAAGTATAAGAGGTATGTACATATTTACAATAACACATACATATCTATATATAAACATAGCAACACCCCCATTGATACGTTTTTTATACTATAAAATAAACAAATGTATACCGAAGTAACAGGTAAACTAATTATGACAGCATTTTATAATTCCCCTTTTCGTCACACAGTGGACTCGTCGGCTTCCGGTTGAGTCGCGCCTGCGCATCGTAAGTCTGTCACTATAAACACGGCCGCTGGGTGGCGCTTGATTTGGCTGAACGTTTGGAGGAAGAGCAACGTAAAAACCCGATTACACAGACGCCGACAACACCTAAACACAGTTAAGTATTTACAACATAAAACTAAACTATATAAAAACAAGTGACAATAACAAAATATGAATGTGTTTGTTGTGCGCAGTGTGAATTACTGTCAGGGAATGGAAATGGAGTGGGTGTTTTTGCGTGTATGAGAGACCGGTATGCTAACGGTGTGTGTGTGTGTGTGTGCGCGTGCGCGCATAGACTTCGCCGCAGTAGGGAAAAACGGAGGATCAGAAATAATGGAAGATGTTATATTTTCAATAAGCAAACCCCAAAAACCTCTACATACACGAACTTTGACTGTAGTTCCAGTAATAAAAATATGACAATGCAGCCAAGGACAAATTATGATAAACAAAATGAGTAGCTTCACCTCTCATATCTTCTGGCAGTGTCGTTACTTACTCATTTGCTAAGTTGAATAATCAGAGTTTTCGACATGCAGGATCGTCCAAAAAAAAACAGCTGCCACGGTCCAATTAGAGCCAAAAAAACTGACCATGAGCTTGGTGTGTCCCGGGCTCTTATCATTCTTATTCTTCGTTCTTTATATAGCCTGATATATTGGTTAAATATGATGCTGCATTTGGAGAGAGAATGAGTTACTTTCTGGAACTGTATTGGTAGTGAGCTGTAGTTTAGGTTCAATTTGTGTTGTTCAATAAATGTTTAATTTAAGCAATTGTCTTTATCACGTCATATTAATTAACTGCTTAATTTTATAAGAAGAAGGGGAAAAAAAATCTGCCAAAAAACATCAACATATATCGGCCATCTGCTGCCCTTGATTCCTAAACATCAGCATGTGCCAGATAAAAACCCATATCTACCCATAAACCCCATATCTACCCATAAACCCCAATATCTACCCATAAAACCCCATATCTACCCATAAAACCCCATATCTACCCATAAACCTCATATCTACCCATAAAAACCCCATATCTACCCATAAAAACCCATATCTACCCATAAAACCCCATATCTACCCATAAACCCCATATCTACCCATAAAAACCCCATATCTACCCATAAAAACCCATATCTACCCATAAAACCCCATATCTACCCATAAAAACCCCATATCCACCCATAAAACCCCATGTCTACCCATAAAACCCCATGTCTACCCATAAAAACCTATGCCTACCCATAATACCCCATAGAAACCCATATATACCCATAAAAACCCCATAAAACACATATCTACCCATTAAAACCCATATCTACCCATAAAAACCCATATCTACACATAAAAACCTCATATCTACCCATAAAAACCCCATATCTACCCATAAAAACCCCATATCCACCCATAAAACCCCATGTCTACCCATAAACCCCATGTCTACCCATAATACCCCATATCTACCCATAAAAACCCCATATCTACCCATAAAAACCCCATATCCACCTATAAAACCCCATATCCACCCATAAAACCCCATATCCACCCATAAAACCCCATGTCTACCCATAAAACCCCATATCTACCCATAAACCCCATATCTACCCATAAAAACCCCATATCTACCCATAAAAACCCCATATCTACCCATAAAACCCCATATCTACCCATAAAAACCCCATATCCACCCATAAAACCCCATGTCTACCCATAAAACCCCATGTCTACCCATAAAAACCTATGCCTACTCATAATACCCCATAGAAACCCATATATACCCATAAAAACCCCATAAAACACATATCTACCCATTAAAACCCATATCTACCCATAAAAACCCATATCTACACATAAAAACCTCATATCTACCCATAAAAACCCCATATCTACCCATAAAAACCCCATATCCACCCATAAAACCCCATATCCACCCATAAAACCCCATGTCTACCCATAAACCCCATGTCTACCCATAATACCCCATATCTACCCATAAAAACCCCATATCTACCCATAAAAACCCCATATCCACCCATAAAACCCCATATCCACCCATAAAACCCCATGTCTACCCATAAAACCCCATGTCTACCCATAAAACCCCATGTCTACCCATAATACCCCATAGAAACCCATATATACCCATAAAAACACCATAAAACCCATATCTACCCATTAAAACCCATATCTACCCATAAAAACCCATATCTACCCATAAAAACCCATATCTACCCATAGAAACCCCATAAAACCCCATATCTACCCTGGATGGTCTTTTTGTTTTACTATGTGCAGGAGGAAAAGACCTTGGTGTAATTATTGACTTCAGTCTTTCATTTGAAGGTCATGTAGATTTTAATGGCATTAATATTAATAAACTGTCTCATGCCACAGTACCTGATAGAACTTTTGGTCAATTATGATCCACCACACCTTCTTTGATCAAAAGATACAGGTTAAGTTAAGCTTTCAGTCAACATATTTGTTTAATCACGCACTTTGTGTTTCTTAGGTAAAGGAGCAGATCTGGAGGAATTATGGTTAGAGTGTTTTGGGGAACTCGGATGTTTGCTCCACCTCCTAGTTCAGCATGGTCCTGAGGTACCAGTGATCCTGTCTGTCTGTTTGTTCTTTCTGGAATCTTCTTAAAGCCCTAACTCTGGAAGGAATTCTTTTCAAATGGACACAACCCACTGCTGTGGATGAGGATATTTCCATATGAAAAGACTAAAGATCTATTAAGTGACTGAGGAATGTTAAACTTGGTATTGGTCTGCTACAGTGGTTTATGTCTACAGTTTAGTGGATAGGTTTGCTTTTATGTCTGGTTCCTCTAAAGGTTCCTTGCTCATACCATCTCAGGGAGATTTTTCTTGCCACTACCTTGTGTATTATGGATAAACTTATTGGGATTAATTTCTACATTTTAAATTTACATTTGTAATCTATTTATTTCTGCTAAATCTGATTTGGTACAATGGCTGTTGCTGAAAGTGCAATAGAAATAAAAGAAACTGAATTAAATTGGAAAAAGAGTTAGTGTGATATTCAATGCTGCACAGAAAGGAGAGATTGTTGTGTTTGCAGATTCTCTGCATGGTAGCAGTGTAACTGTGCACAAAATTCACGGTTCGGTACGTACCTCGGTTTTTAAGTCACGGTACAATTTTCAGTACGATTGGGAGAAGAAATGCAAAACATAAAATCGCTTTTCTTTTTTTATTATTATTATTATTATTATTATTATTATTATTATTATTATTATTATTATTATTAACACAGTTTATTATTATGAACATTTGTGAACAGAAACCTGCTTGGAAAAATAATATATAAAATAATATTGTAGAATATTTTGTAAAAAATCAAATAAATAAGAGAATAAATAATAAAATAAATTGCATAATGAATTAAAGTTGCACAAATGAAATTAATTAAATTAAATAAGTAGAAAAATAAATATTTTTCATTTGTTTGACCCTATTTGGATAATACAGGTGTGTGTGTGTGTGTGTGTGTGTGTTTTAGGTTTAAAATAACTTTTTTAAAGACATTCTGCTTAACTGTTCTATTTATTTTAGAATACTTGAACAAATTTAGTCATTCCTTTTATCCTTCATTCATTCACTCCCTCTTCTTCTTCTTCTTCTTCTTCTTCTTCTTCTTCTTCCTATTTTGGCTGCTCCCGTTAGAGGTCGCCACAGTGGATCATCCGTCTCCATACCCCCCTGTCCTCTACATCTGCCTCTTTCAAATCAACTACCTGCATGTCTTCACTCACCACATCTGTAAACCTCCTCCTTGGCCTTCATCGTTTCCTCCTTCCTGGTGGCTCCATCCGCATCATTCTCCTACCGACATAATTCATTCACTTACTCGACATGCGGAATTGTCAGGATTTCTTCCTTTTAAGAGAAATTTTTGAAGCTGGAGATAAAATGCTTAGGTACAGAGTGAGTCTCCACAGTGACACTGCACTGAATCATTTCTATTTTATACCCCTGGCATTATTGTGTATGTTTTCAGGTTTAATAATAAAAGAATAATGCGCCAAGGAGTCTCTCTCTCTCTCTCTCTCTCTCTCTCTCTCTCTCTCTCTCTCTCTCTCTCTCTCCTTGCTTCAGTCTCTTTTGATAGAAAAGAGAAACACAAAAGGCAGAGGTGGAGACTAAACAAACTTGCGGTTCATCACTTAAGTTCCTGAGGGAACTCGGATTGTAAATTTGTTCCACACGTAAAAAGGAACTGAAAGCCACGTGTACCGTAACAACCCTACCACAGCGAAAAGACCATAATAATAAGCATAAGTCACTATAACTCAGTGTTGCTGCCACTGCTTTTTCAGTAGCAACAGCAAGAAGGAACCGGTGGAGGCCGATTTAAGATAGATTTCCCCTCTGCTTTGATCACATGTCCCAGATATGTGACATGATTATGCAAAATGTAATTGGGAAAGGCTGGCCTTTAGTCCCTTATCAGCAGTGCCACTGTGTCCTATAAAGAGTGACTGCAAAGCAGATCGTTGTCATAATCTATGAGATTAGATCAGATTCTGATCAGATTCCTACATTGTCCTGGTGACTTCCCTATCTGTCTCTAACAATTAGACCATTTGGACCCCAAACTGTGTGAATTTGGAATGAGCTGTTTTCAGAACTGGTGCAATGGAGTTAACTGCTGTTTTATGTGAATCACCATTAAAAAAAAAAAAGGAAAATACACAATTTTTCTGAGGAATTTTTCTCCTGGGATCCCCCCGAATGGGAACAGAGTACGGTGTAGGACAGTTGTCTGTTGATACACAAATTTGTTACCGTGAGGGAGAGTTAGAAATAGACACAGAAGCAGCCTCATTTGCCCAATACACATTTTTTAAGCATTGCCTCTCTATTTTAGCCTGAAATCTGTAAAAATAAAATCCCTTCCGTTTTTGTAGACACCTTCAAAATCCCTATCTGGTCCTGTAAACATCATGACCGTGCAATGTGTTGTGTATGTTGTCATGAAATGTGCAGTCTGACACTGTGTGTGCAAAGGAAGTAAGTTGCACTGAGAGTTCTGTAACAGTAGATGGCAGCAGAGAGAGAGAGAGAGAGAGAGAGAGAGAGAGAGAGAGAGAGAGAGAGAGAGAGAGAGAGAGAGAGAGAGAGAGAGAGATGGATGGATGGATGGATGGATGGATGGATGGATGGATGGATAGATGGATAGATAGATATCGATTTACAAATCTCATAAACGTATATTTTATTCACAATAGAATATCGATAAAATATCAAATGTTGAAATGAAAGTGAGAAAGTGAGTGCATAATATCATCCAATGATTCAGAGAATCTGAAACAATCTCTGTGTGTAAGGGTTCAAGGTCGGAAAACCATACTGGATGCCCGTAAACTTCGGGCCCTTAGACTGCACTGCGTTACATACAGAAATGCTACTGTAATGGAAATCACAACATGGGCTCAGGAATACTTCCAGAAAACTGTGTCGGTGAACACAATCCACTGTGTCATTCACCTCTATAGGTCAAAAAAGAAGCCATATTTAAACATGATCCAGTGTTTTCTCTGGGCCAAGGCTCATTTAAAATAGACTTTGGCAAAGTGGAAACTGTTCTATGGTCAGACGAATCAAAATATGAAGTTCTTTTTGGAAAACTGGGACGCCATGTCATCCGGACTAAAGAGGATAAGGACAACCCAAGTTGTTATCAGCGCTCAGTTCAGAAGCCTGCATCTCTGATGGTATGGGGTTGCATGAGTGCGTGTGGCATGGGCAGCTTACACATCTGGAAAGGCAATATCGATGCTAAAAGGTATAAGTTCTAGAACAACATATGCTCCCATCCAGACGTCGTCTCTTTCAGGGAAGACTTTGAATTTTCCAACATGACAATGCCAGACCACATACTGCATCAATTACAACATCATGGCTGCGTAGAAGAAGGATCCGGGTACTAAAATGGCCAGCCTGCAGTCCAGTTCTTTCACCCATAGAAGACATTTGGCGATTCATAAAGAGAAAAATGCAACAAAGAAGACCTGAGACAGTTGAGCAACTAGAAGCCTGTATTAGACAAGAATGGGACAACATTCCTATTCCTAAACTTGAGCAACTTGTCTCCTCAGTCCCCAGACGTTTGCAGACTGTTATAAAAAAAAAAGAGGGGACGCCACACAGTGGTAAACATGGCCTTGTCCCAACTTTTTTGATATGTGTTGATGCCATGAAATTTAAAATCAACTTATTTTTACCTTAAAATTATACATTTTCTCAGTTTAAACATTTGATTTGTCATCTATGTTGTGTTCTGAATAAAATATTAAAATGTGAAACTTTCACATCATTGCATTCTGTTTTTATTCACAATTTGTTCAGTGTCCCAACTTTTTTGGAATCGGGTTTGTAAATGCAGTCAGTCACACAATCAGCGTGAGCATGTGACAGCGGTGTGACTGAGACGAGATGATTTACTGGCAACTAGGGATGCGCGATATTGACAAAAAATATCTCGATAATTATATATGATTTAATCGATAACGATAATTAGACGATATTTTGCTAAATGTGATGTTATGCTGTTACCTAAAGGACTACCGTGGACAACTTACAAATTTTATTTTTTTTATTTTTTTTATTGTGTGATGGTCAGTGCACAATAGTGACAGTTTAATTAATCAATTAAGTTTAAATTGATTTTACATAAATAATGTTTGGATATTTTGCACATAAAACGTTGAATATTTGAGATCATTAAAAAAAAAATTTTGAGATTCTTTAAATGTGAAATTAAAACCGCCAGTAGGTGGCAGCAATTATCTTTTAATAAATGAATCATTGCAATTTTACCGAACAATTTAAACGTGTGATTCATTCAGGAACAAAACATCATGTTTCTCTGAAACGCACAACAAAAACAGGGAATATGGTGTCTAAAACGTAAATCTATTTATATTAACTATTTGATTATTGAAGTGTTGTTTAAAATCAATATCACATTTGTAATCATGCTGAATTTTGGAGAATAAAACGGCACTTTTCGTAAGATATAATGAGATGAGAAGTATAGAGAAGGTCAGAAGGAGTTGCATTGTGTTTGTGGATTTGGAGAAAGTGTAGTTGTGGTATTGTATGAGGAAGTCAGAAGTGGGAGAGAAGTATGTGAGGGTGGTGCAGGACATGTATGAGGACAGTGTGACAGCAGTGAAGTGTGCAGTAGGAACGACAGAATGGTTCAAGGTGGAGGTGGAGCTGCATCAAGGATCAAGTCTCCATGGACTATGATGTTTGCAGATTATATTGTGATTTGTGGTGAGAGTAGGGAGCAGGTGGAGAAGAGCCTGGAGAGGTGGAGGTATGCCTTGGAGAGAAGGGGAATGAAAGTCTGTAGGAGTAAGACAGAGTGCATGTGTGTGAATGAGAGGGAGGGCAGTGGAGTGGTGCAGTCGCAGGGAGAAGAGGTGGAGAAGGTGGAAAAGTTCAGGCACCTGGCGTCAACAGTGAAAAGTAATGGAGAGTGTGTTAAAGAAGTGAAGAAAAGAGTGTAGGCAGGGTGGAGAAGAGTGATATCAGGAGTGATTTGTGATAGTAGGGTATCTGCGAAAGTGAAAGGGAAAGTTTATAGGACTGTGGTGAGACCTGAGATGTTGTATAGAGACAGTGGCAGTGAGTAAAAGACAGGAGGTGGAGCTAAAGGTAGCAGAGCTGAAGATAATTACAATTAAGAATTAATTAATTAATTAATTAATAAAAAATCTCAGATTCCCAAGTTTCCTCCAGCTGAGCAACACGTTCCTCCAGTCGCTCTCTGTCTCTCATCAAATGATCTCTCTCATCCTTTGCATTCTTCTTCTCTTCCTCACAGTGGTTCAGGGAATCCTGCAGATCCGTGGTGGTTTGGCGCTGTAAGGGGATCATCTCCTCCATGCCTGGTTTGGACTTCTCTGTTTCTTTCTCAAATTTATTTTGTACAAATTCCAAAGTCTCCTCCAGCAGAGCAACACGTTCCTCCAGTCGCTCTCTGTCTCTCATCAAATGATCTCTCTCATCCTTTGCAGTCTTCTTCTCTTCCTCACAGTGAATCAGGGAATTCTGGAGATCCCTGGTGGTTTGGAGCTGTGAGGTGATCATCTCCTCAATGTCTAATTTGGTCTTCTTTTTTTCTTTCCTGAATTTATATTGCTCAAATTTGAGAGTTTCCTTCAGCTGTGCAACACGTTCCTCCAGTTGCTCTCGGTCTCTCATCAAATTATTTCTTTCATGCTTTGCAATCTTCTTCTCTTCTTCACAGTAAATCAGGGAATTCTGGAGATCCCTGGTGGTTTGGAGCTGTGAGGTGATCATCTCCTCCATGTCAAGTTTGGCCTTCTCTTTTTCTTTCTCAAATTTATTTTGTTTAAATTCCGAAGTGGCCTCCAGCTGAGCAACACGTTCCTCCAGTCGCTCTCTGTCTCTCATTAAATTTTCTCTTTCATGCTTTGCAATATTCTTCTCTTCTTCACAGTGGTTCAGGGAATCCTGCAGCTCTCTGGTGGTTTGGAGCTGTGAGGTAATCATCTCCTCCATGTCTAGTTTGGCCTTCTCTGTTTCTTTCTCAAATTTATTTTGTACAAATTCCAAAGTCTCCTCCAGCTGAGCAACAAGTTCCTCCAGTCGTTCTCTGTCTCTCATTAAATTCATTTTCTCTTCCTCACAATGATTCAGGGAATCCTGCAGATCCCTGGTGGTTTGGACCTGTCTATAGATCATCTCCTCCATGTCTAGTTTGGCCTTCTCTTTTTCTTTCTCAAATTTATTTTGTACAAATTCCAAAGTCTCCTCCAGCTGAGCAACACGTTCCTCCAGTCGCTCTCGGTCTCTCATTACATTTTTTTTCTCTTCCTCACAATGATTCAGGGAATCCTGCAGCTCTCTGATGGTTTGAAAGTGTCTGATGATCATCTCCTCCATGTCTAGTTTGATCATCTCTTTTTCCTTTTCAAATTTATTTTGTTCAAAATTCAAAGTGGCCTCCAGCTGAGCAAGACGTTGCTTCAGTCGCTCTCTGTTTCTCCTCAAATGATCACTCTCATGATCTGCACACTTCTTTTCCTCTAAATGATTTAGGGAATCCTGGGGCGCCCTGGTGGTCTTGAGCTGTAAGTTATTACTCGTCTTCATGACTCGCTTTTCCTTCTTTCTTTTCTTCTCCCAATAATATCTCTCATATTTAAGAACAGCCTCCAGCTGAGCGACTTGTTCCGCCAGTTGTCTTCGTTCTCTCATCAAAATCTCTTTCTCATTCTTTGCAGTTTTCCGCTCTTCTTTACTGTAATTCAGGGAATCCTGAAGCTCCGTGATGGTCTGGAGCTGTAACTTGTTCCTCTCCTCCATGTCAAGTTTTGCCTTCTTTCCTTTCTCTCTTTTTAATGTGGCCTCAAGCTGAGCAACACGTTCCTGCAGTTGTTTTTGTTCTCTTGCCCAGCTTTCTCTCTCACTTTCTACAATTTTCTCTTGTTCCTCATGGAGTTTCAGTGAAGACAGAAGCTTAGTGATGTTCTGGAGGTGTGTGGCGTTTCTCTCATTTATCTCCTGTTCCCGGTCCTTTCGCTCAGAGGCCAAAGTAGCCTCCAGCTCTTGTACCATCTGTACCAGAATGTCTTTCTCTTCTGTCTCTGGTGTTCTCTTCTCCTTTATCAGATGAAGAAATGAATCCAACTCTGCTGCTACTTTCTCTATGTGTTTCGGTGCCTCCTTCTTTTCAGCAGCCTGTTTAGATTTCTTTTCTCTTATGCTTTGAAAAATCTCTTCCAGTTCCATTCTTAACTTTATGTCTCTTACTCACAGTAACTGATCAGAGAAATGAGAAATACTGACTGTTCTGACATATACAGACTTGTCCTACTGTGACGTCACATATTGAAGCCCCGCCCTGTTTTCTGTGACGTCACATCGGTGCTCTTCTGCGCATGTGCTGAATGTTGCAGAATCATAAATGACCAGTAGGTGGCAGTGTGATGTGTATTAGAGCTCACTGCCACAGCAGGTAATTGGAAGTAGTGGAGCTCTAATGACGTCATTAATAGCGAGGACAAGACACACAGCAGTTTGGGATTCTTTTATTGACTTTATTGATTAATTAATTTGGAGTATGATTGTGTTTCTGATCAAAGTAAGTTCATGTGTATGGAGTAAAAACAACCTGTACATTTCTCACTTCCAGACAGTATTATGAGATGTTCATCTGCTGGAAGTTCATGTTTAATGCTGCATGTTTAATAGGATTTATGAGCTGAAATAAATGTTTCTAGATTGATTTTGTTTTAAACGACTGGTGCATTTTTATCTACTTTTTCCCCTCAACTGAAAGGAGGCAGAAGTTGGAAATCTTTTTTTTTTTTAATTTTGAGTTTAATTTGGGATTATTATAAAACCTGTATGTGAGTATTTTAGGCAAAATGCTGTTTATTGTATTTATTGTAAAAAATTATGCTTCAGATGAGTTTTATAAAAAAAACATTTATACTTATAAAAAAATAAAACATCATACTGAGTGAAACCAATTGTTTATTAAATGCATTATTCACTCAATAAACATCAATGAAAACTGGATTATTTGTTTTTATTGAATGTAAAAATATTAATTTGAGGATAATTGAACTTAATGAATCGAATAGTTTTGGATTAAATGAAGACTTTACTGAACTAAACAGCACTGAATTCTCCTTTAAATCAACTTAAGTTTACTGAACTAAATACTGTTACTTATATGAAAATAAACCCGGTTTCTTGAACCCTGTTCGGTTTCAGCCCCACTTTTGGGCCTCACAGCTGAAAATGACCTTCCTGACTTTCAATGGTAAAAGTTCCTGACAACAGTGTGCTACATACACAATTTACATCTCTTTTGATAAAACACACATTGGGCTTTACATCATCCAAAGATGCTGAAGATCCTTAGAAAAAAAATGTGTACGTCATAAAACATTATTTATTTTTTTCATATATAAATACATGAATTCGGTCCTGAAACAATCGAGAATAGTGATGGGTTAAAAGTCTGATTGTTTATATTTCATCTTTGAAGAAAATACAATAAAAACGAGATTCCTATAAACATTATTCTGAGACTGGGTGTAGTCCTTTTCTTCCTCCGTCTGTTTGAGGAAAAGCAGCCTGATAACCAAATGTACTGGGAATAATAACATTCACACAATAAGCATAGGACTGGTATTTGAACATTAGAAAAACAGTAGAAGAAGAAAGTAATGAAAGTAAAAGTAGCACAATGCTTCCTTCAGTACCTCTGTGAATGATGGAGCACATCTGGACCTTCCTTTTATCCTTCCATTCTACAAACAGCACATCCTCTTCTCTCAGCCAGTGATGAGGCCTCGAGGAGCTTTTTTTTTCAGAAGCTTGTTGCTGATGGTTTGAGGGTTTGTGGACTGAATTTTCCCACATGCTCAGATATTATTTTTTAGGAGATCTCTAAACAGTCCTGGACTTGTGTAGAAGTCGTCAACGAACAGTTTGTAGCCCGTTCCCAACATCTTCTCATCAACAAGTGCTATGACAGATGGTCTACAGACTGACTGGGGTGTGAAATCCTGATTCCACCTCTCTTCAGCTGTGTTGGGGGATAAAACCAGTGAAGACTGGGATTTTCTGTCTCTCACTTTTACTGGTAGAGCTGAAACAGGTGCTGAGTTTGGAGACTGCTTGAACCTCTTTTCTGGTTGATGGCTGGTGTGTGGAACCCACTTCTCCTCAGAAGATTCAACTAAATGACTGTTGGAGCTGCTATCATGGGCCCTCAACTGCTCAGTTGTATGAATGAGATAATTATAACTTATAACATAGGAAATTGTTCATTTAGTTATAATTTTTTCTACAAAACTTCATTATAATGAAGGTAATATCTAATAATGTGTTAGTAATAACAATAATAATAATAATAATAATAAAAAATCTAATAATAATGTTAGCAACAGTGTTCGTTCAATTGAGTCTGAATCAAAAGATTCACTGGTAAATGACTCGATTCCACAGTTCTAGAAAAATCTGTAACATAAAACATTCTGTCTCCTTAAAAATATTTCTTTCAGCAGTCTCTCTCAAGAAAAAGAAACTTTTGTTCTGTTTGTGCAAAACCAGCAGCTGGTCAGAAAGTTCCTTCTCTGTTCCTGGGTTAGTTTGAGGGTTTCACCTCACTCAGCTTCGTCTCCGTGGTTTGGCTCGTCATCTTACATCATCGTCTCATTGTAATAAACGGTGTTCCAGCATGAAAAAACCCCTGACCTGCATATATACAGGCGATAATCAGTTCCCAAACATCTCAACATTTACTGTTTCTAGTTCAATAACAGAACAAATAGCATTCGTACAGTTCAGAGTCTGATTTAAGGTTTGATCAAGTTTTCATTGGATTCTAACATGTTTGATTGAGTTCTTGCATGTAGATGATACTTTTAATACATTTAATACTAACTTCATGCAGTTTCTCACCATAAAGACTGGATTTTATATCAAATCTTTTAGACAAAATAAATAGTTTCAATGTTATTAAATCTGTACTCATTATTTCTACATTATTTATTACATTAATTTTAATCAGCTTCATTTAACTTCTGTTTTATTTATTTATATCACAAAAATGCAGCTTAAAAATTAAACATGTAAAACAGTAAACAGTTTTAGTTTGACAGTTTAATATTATTAAGAAAAATATCTTGCTTTGTAAAAGATCAGCATCACATATAACTAGACAACAAAACACCATTAATAATATTTGTACAGAATTAAGTAAAAAGAAAGTCGTGACAGGGCCACTAGAGGGCAGTGTCAGTATTTTTATTATTATTATTATTATTTTATTTTATTTTACTTTTTATTTTTTTGTGGGACTTATGAATTTTTCATGCTTTGATGAGGATGTGCTGATTGTATAACATTTAATCAAACTAATTATTGGGAATTTAATCATTTTATCTCTTTAGGTTTCATATATGTGTAAATCTGCATATAATAAAAATAAAAATTATTATTATAAAATCATAAATATGATTAAATGTAGACCTTTAGGTACTAAAGCACCTCAGTGCAATAAAGTATTACATTCTAAAGTCCAGCAAACACGACATGGGAGTCAATTCCTTGTAGCATTTTCTTGAACTTGGTTTGCAGGAGAAAATCTGGTTTTGTTGAAATAACAGGTAAACAGATGATAACTGGATAAATAACTAATGAATAAATGCTTCATCCGGCTCATTAACATGCAAACTGATGATGAGTTCCATCACCTGCTGTATGAACCGGAACAGAATCCACATTGTATTTCTAGTTGGAGATGCTGAGATTCTCTTTTTATTGAAATCTTTTGATTAAAACAGCAGGATGAGTTACTAAAGCTGAGCTTTTTCTCTCATTGAGACGTGAATTCTGTAGAACTGCTACTGCAATTTTTACATGAGATGCAATAAATCGTCCACCTACAGAACCTACAGAAACCCAGCATAACTTCCTGTAACTCAGCGTAACTTCCATGGAGGAGTCTCCCCCGTGTGGGTGGAGGAGGAACTGCTACAGTTTAGAGCCTGATTTTAGGTCAGAGCAAGTTGAGTTGTAACATGTAAATGGTACATTTAATACATTTAGTACCACCTTCATGCAGGTTCTCAGCATAAATAGTGAATGAACCACATCTGACTCGAAAAGACCACAATATATTCACATTCAAATACTTTTGACCACACAGTGTGTATCAGCTGAAAAGCAGCAGCTTCGGAGCAGTCGCTTTTCCACACTGAGGTTAAGGCCACATCTTGAAAATACACGATTAAGGAGCCACACTTAGTGTTGGGTTAGGGTTAGGGTTAGGGTTAGGGTTGCGCGTCTAATCGTACATGTACGGTACGGGTGGTGGAAGCGGTCAAAATACACGTAAAGATGCTTCAGAACGGCGTTTCCGTTAAGAAACAGAAAAATCAATGCATTTTATTCACCATATTCAAATATTAAAAAATCTTTAGGTTTACTCAATCTTTCAAATAATTTTCATTTAGAGTCTCTCTGTTTATTATATTCTTATTTCAAATTTCAATTCATTTTACTGTGGAGTTTTGGAGAAAAGTAAAGGCAAAATCACTCAAAGCATCAGTGCATTTTCAATCATGTCACATATACAAATCTTAATTAATCATTTTGCTTTCTAGGTTTGCTCAATCTTTTAAATAATTCTTATTTAGACTCTCCCTGTCTATTATTTTATTACATTTCAAGATATTTACTTTGCAGTTTATGAGAAAAGTAAAGGCAAAATCACTCTAAACCTGCATTTTTATGATGTATACCCACAGATAGCCAGCACCTTTTGATCTAAGTAGGGTTGGAGGATCATACTGGTACAGAAGTTCACTCAGATACTGCGGCGTGAGAGCGTTAAGTGCTTTATACGTCAGTAGTAGTATTTTATAATCAATGCGAGATTTGATTGGGAGCCAGTGTAGACTGTTAAAACAGGTGTGATGTGGTCATATTTCCTAGATCTCGTGAGGACTCTTGCTGCTGCATTCTGAACTAACTGAAGCTTATTAATGCACTTACTCACACACCCAGACAGTAAAGCGTTACAGTAGTCTAATCTAGAAGTAACAAAAGCATGAACTAGTTTTTCTGCATCCTGTAACGACGACATATTTCTAATTGTAGCAATATTTCCAAAGTAAAAGAAGGCGATCCTGGTAATATTATTCACGTGAGCCTCAAAGGAAAGACTCGGGTCAATAATCACACCAAGGTCTTTGACAGCCGTACACGCTGAAACAGAAACACCATCCAGAGATGCTACGTAATCAGAAAGTCTGCTTTTAGCTGCATGTGGTCCTACACTGTAAAAAAGGATTTGTTGACACAACTTGACTTAGTCAAGTCATCTTGTTGCATTGACTCAGTTAAGTTTAGCACATTAGGTGTTAAGTTTACTCAACTTTTATTCATTTGTTGAAATTATTAAGCCACCGGTCTGAATCAATTAATGAGCATTTCAAATCTTTAGTTAAAGCAGCTGAAAAACCTATTGGTAAAACATCATTTTTCATGTTTTCACAACAATAGATCGAGTCTAATTGACATAAAATAGTAATTTTTCCTCAACATAACTGTGAGTTTACTGGACTTTGGTTTGACAAGTAGTTCAGGAAATCTAACCAGATTTTTTTATGAAATCAACACAACTGTAAAATTCAAACTCTCAGCATTTCTTTTTTAAACAGATACACTGCATCCAAAAACACAGACATGAAGAATTCTCTTACAAAGATATAAAAACACTAGACAAGAAAAACCTTCACATATACAGTGAGGAAAATAAGTATTTGAACACCCTGCTATTTTGCAAGTTCTCCCACTTAGAAATCATGGAGGGGTCTGAAATTGTCATCGTCGGTGCATGTCCACTGTGTGAGACATAATCTAAAAAAAAAAATATCCAGAAATCACAATGTATGATTTTTAACTATTTATTTGTATGATACAGCTGCAAATAAGTATTTGAACACCTGAGAAAGTCAATGTTAATATTTGGTACAGGAGCCTTGGTTTGCAATTACAGAGGTCAAATGTTTCCTGTAGTTTTTCACCAGGTTTGCACACACTGCAGGAGGGATTTTGGCCCACTCCTCCACACAGATCTTCTCTAGATCAGTCAGGTTTCTGACCTGTCGCTGAGAAACACGGAGTTTGAGCTCCCTCCAAAGATTCTCTATTGGGTTTAGGTCTGGAGACTGGCTAGGCCACGCCAAAACCTTGATATGCTTCTTACAGAGCCACTCCTTGGTTATCCTGGCTGTATGCTTCGGGTCATTGTCATGTTGGAAGACCCAGCCTCGACCCATCTTCAATGCTCTAACTGAGGGAAGGAGGTTGTTTCCCAAAATCTCGCAATACATGGCCCCGGTCATCCTCTCCTTAATACAGTGCAGTTGCCCTGTCCCATGTGCAGAAAAACACCCCCAAAGCATGATGCTACCACCCCCATGCTTCACAGTAGGGATGGTGTTCTTGGAATGGTACTCATTATTCTTCTTCCTCCAAACACGTTTAGTGGAATTATGACCCAAAAGTTCTATTTTGGTTTTATCTGACCACATGACTTTCTCCCATGACTCCTCTGGATCATCCAAATGGTCATTGGCAAACTTAAGACGTGCCTGGACATGTGCTGGTTTAAGCAGGGGAACCTTCCGTGCCATGCATGATTTCAAACTATGACGTCTTAGTGTATTACCAACAGTAACCTTGGAAACGGTGGTCCCAGCTCTTTTCAGGACATTGACCAGCTCCTCCTGTGTAGTTCTGAGCTGATTTCTCACCTTCCTTGGGATCATTGAGGCCCCACGAGGTGAGATCTTGCATGGAGCCCCAGTCCGAGGGAGATTGACAGTCATGTTTAGCTTCTTCCATTTTCTAATGATTGCTCCAACAGTGGACCTTTTTTCACCAAGCTGCTTGGCAATTTCCCCGTAGCCCTTTCCAGCCTTGTGGAGGTGTACAATTTTGTCTCTAGTGTCTTTGGACAGCTCTTTGGTCTTGGCCATGTTAGTAGTTGGATTCTTACTGATTGTATGGGGTGGACAGGTGTCTTCATGCAGCTAACGACCTCAAACGGGTGCATCTAATTTAGGATAATAAATGTAGTGGAGGTGGACATTTTAAAGGCAGACTAACAGGTCTTTGAGGGTCAGAATTCTAGCTGATAGACAAGTGTTCAAATACTTATTTGCAGCTGTATCATACAAATAAATAGTTAAAAAATCATATATTGTGATTTCTGGATTTTTTTTGTTTGATTATGTCTCTCACAGTGGACATGCACCTACGATGACAATTTCAGACCCCTCCATGATTTCTAAGTGGGAGAACATGCAAAATAGCAGGGTGTTCAAATACTTATTTTCCTCACTGTACACAGCTTACACAAACAGGCGCAAACTTCTGTATGCACAGACCCACATCCTCCAGCCAAAATAGTACAAATACCTCTCCTTGTCATCAGATATATTCATTGCAAGAACAAGTGTACATGAATAATTCACAATAAGCCGTGTTAAACTTCACATTCAACTGTTCAAAAACTGTCTTTAATTCCCAATCATAGTAAAAACCAAGGAAAGAGGAAGCAGTACAAGCGAACAAGAAAACAGTCAGTTTAAAAGGATTTCAAGAATCCCAATTTCCCACTTAAAACAATGAGATCTAAAAACAACAATGCTCTTACACTTTAAACCAGTACAACCATTAAACAGTAGCCAAATGGAAAAAAGTGTTTTGTTTGTTTTCTGTCTTACCGCATCAACTTAGTCTTCAAAGAGTGAACTTTTGCGGTGCAAGAGTCTGATCCAACTCCAATAAACAGCTGCTGTATCACTTTAAAAGGGAATTTTAGTTCCTTTGGATAGTCAAGATTTAATGCATACACCAAGCCCATCAGGTTCAGAAAAGCATTAGGTATATCAGTCAGGTGACGCATTACCACTTCTTCCTCAATCACCAGGGCAACGTCATTGTAGAATGCTGGGAGAGGTTCCATCACATTTTCCACCACCACAAGAATTCCAATCACCAAACCCTGGATCACATCCTCTTCACAGTCACTGGGCTTTATAGCATGTAAACAAAACAAGGTATTATTACTTAAAAGCAATGACACAAATACAGTCCCAGTCCCCTGCAAATTGAGAGATCTAATGGTCAATTTTCCCTGTTTTTTTCCTCACATGTTTTAGCTTACCTCGCATATCTTCATGAATTTTGAAGGAGTCTCTCGCATGTACCATGGCAGACCCAGCAATGCTGCTGTCCTCATCTTTTGCTTTATTGTCTGTAAAATATATAATGGTTAAAGTACTAGCTTTAATCTTTCAATCCTTTGTTTTTCTTTATCATTTCTCCCCCTCCCTCGTTCTTTGATGCTTTTGAAAAAAATGAAAATGTGCACATTTACACTTGTATACTTTTATTGTTAATAAATCAACAATGATGTGTGCAACAACAGTTGTTTGTTAACTTTTTGTTCACCAAAATAAGATTTAATAGTGTAACACACTCATGTCGAGGAGGAGTGGTGGCTCCAGCGGTTAAGGCGCTGGGTTGCCGATCGGAAGGTCTGGGGTTCAAGCCCCGGTATCGCCAGGCTGCCACTCTTGGGCCCTTGAGCAAGGCCCTTAACCCTCTATGCTCCGGGGGTCCCTTACGAGGGAAATATGAAATATCAAGGTCCGTGACGTGGGTCTTTCCCGTGGGCTCACCACCTGCAGGAGGGACCGTAAGGGACGGTGCTGTGAGGATTGGGCAGCAGGCGGGGGCCTGCTTAGACTGCTGCCCCCGCGACCCGAATTAAGATCCCGGATAAGCGGGAGAAAATGAATGAATGAATGAACACATTCATGTCACTTAAATCAGGGGTGTCTAATGCTGCTCCTGGAGAGGAAAAATGTATTGTAGAGTTTAACTCCAACCTGGTTCAACACACCTGCTTGAAAGTATGAAGTGATCCTGAACACCTTGATTAGCAGATTTGGTGTGTTTAATTGGGGTTGAAGCTAAACTTTGCAGGATCTTGGCTCCCCAGGAGCAGGATTGAGTATCCATGTCTTAAATTCATTGGGGATGTAACAACAATGTAAAGATTTTAAAGGATAGGTTACCAAAGATAATTGTCATTTTCTCACCAAGATGCCAAACACATGCAAAGATTTTCATTCCATAAAATTTTAATGAATAGTGGCTAGGCTGATTAGCTCTAAAAAGCAAAGAATTCTGTAAAAGTAGTGGATCACTCATGTTGCCATTTAAAAAAAAAAAAATTTTAAGATAACTTTGTGTAATAAACCAATCATATCAATGTTTATGTTACCATGACATAATACATCAAACCTCAGTTGTTCTTGTGTCACAACATTTGATCAAAAGAACCAATGAGGTTTGATATTAATCTAGTAGCGAATACAAACTTTATTCTAAACAAAAAGTGCCATTTTTATGTTTTCATCATACAAAGAGAATGTATGTTTACAATGTTTACTAAATGTGCATACACAATCTTTATAGATGCATGGGAGTGGAGAGTGACTTGCCTGATGGCAGTGTCTCAGCTTGTAATGTGTGATTAGGGCATGCTGGTTGGATGAGGAAAATCTACAAATCTTGCAAAACCACCTCATTGATATGGAGTTGTGCTTCCACTCCACTTGCACTGTACTGATCCTGCAAATAAAAAAAACAGTGAAGTCAAACTCCATCAAAGTACACATACACGTTAAACACAGAAATATTCACTGAACATCTTACTTACCAAATACAATGAGGAAAAAAGTATAAACACTATTTCTATGACTGGGTGATACATTGAATATTATAGTGATGATATTGCTGGCATTATGAAATTAAGCAACACTGTAAATAAAGCTTTTATTAGCTGAAAATGTTTCTACATTTCATGATTCTTCAGGGCTTCATAGATGATAAAAAGTTTAATGATGTGATTATTAAACTAGAAAAAGTTGTGACGTTACATTAATGCAAGATCAACACGCAAGTTAGCTATACAGAAGACACCGTTTGCACGTGCTCAGATGTATGTATGTTCCTCAAACGATCAGTCCTTAATTTTTAAATTCAAGTTTTTTTTACGGGGAGTGGTGGCTCCAGCGGTTAAGGCGCTGGGTTGCCGATCGGAAGGTCTGGGGTTCAAGCCCCGGTATCGCCAAGCTGCCACTCTTGGGCCCTTGAGCAAGGCCCTTAACCCTCTATGCTCCGGGGGTCCCTTACGAGGGAAATATCAAGGCCTGTGACGTCGGAATGACGTGGGGCCGCCTTCCCGTGGGCTCACCACCTGCAGGAGGGACCGTAAGGGACGGTGCTGTGAGGATTGGGCAGCAGTCGAAGGCGGGGGCCTGCTTAGACTGCTGCCCCCACGACCCGAATTACGGATAAGCGAGAGTGAATGAATAAAGTTTTTTTAAATTACCAACTGATTTTATGTTTTAAGAAACACAAGTCAATCAAGCATTTTTATAATATAAAAACAAATTTGAACTAAATGTTGTTGCAACCATGTATAAATAAAAATGCATATTTCTCATTAAACACAAATCTGGAGTGTCGGCGGTGCTTCGAATATTACTGATCATTCTGTGTTTCTTCAATCAAAACGATAATGACATCCGATTAACGAATCATCACGTCCAGGGTCAGATCCAGAGTCGGTTCTTTCCGACAGTTCGTTTCAATGAAACGATAAAAAAAAATAAAAATTTTCACCAGTTCTTTTACCTCCTCAAATAACGAAGTTGTTTCTATCGTCCCATGAAAATACAATTAAAGACATTTGTAATCATAACTTCAGTTCAATAATAATATCATCGTTATCTTGGAAACATAGTGTTCTGATGGGCAAACAGATTTTTTTCTTATAGTCTTATAAATTAAACTAGTCTCCATTACCTTTTTACAGAGACGAGGATTAAGCTCATAAAGCTTAAACTAGAACATGCTCAGCACAGCAGGTGTTACTTCAGTGATCTGTATTCAGTATTAATGAAGTTCGCAACATGTGATTGACTTAAATCAAAACGCGGACGGTGAGCGCTAACAAAACAAGTCTAAATTAACATTAAAGAAAAAATACTTACTCATTTCATTATTTGCAGTGAATAAAGTTAATCTGTAATCGCGGGCTCCTTCATCTTTTCTGGCATGATCAGCAACTTCCGGTGCAGAAAATGGCGGATGGCGTGTCTCCACTTCGTTAAAATATTACTTTATAATGACGAAGAGTTTCTGGCACATGCGCATTACAGATAAAAAATAAATAGAACCTATGTTTTGTTGTTATATGAACTGGTTATTTAAAGTTTTCCATTTCCCATCAAGTCGAGGTTGTTAGAACTCAACCACTTGTGTAGTGCGGCACTGCAAGTTGACAGGACATGATTTTACTTGTTCACCTGACTAAAACTCTTAATCATTTTTACAGTGTATTAATTTACTCTGACCTCTGGTATAACTGCTATTAATAATTTACTCTGACCTCTGGTATAACTGCTATTAATAATTTACTCTGACCTCTGGTATAACTATTATTAATTTACTTTGACCTCTGGTATAACTGCTATTAATAATTTACTCTGACCTCTGGTATAACTGCTATTAATAATTTACTCTGACCTCTGGTATAACTGCTATTAATAATTTACTCTGACCTCTGGTATAACTATTATTAATTTACTTTGACCTCTGGTATAACTGCTATTAATAATTTACTCTGACCTCTGGTATAACTGCTATTAATAATTTACTCTGACCTCTGGTATAACTGCTATTTATAATTTACTCTGACCTCTGGTATAACTGCTATTAATTTACTCTGACCTCTGGTATAACTGCTATTAATTTACTCTGACCTCTGGTATAACTGCTATTAATAATTTACTCTGACCTCTGGTATAACTGCTATTAATTTACTCTGATCTCTGGTATAACTGCTATTAATTTACTCTGACCTCTGGTATAACTGTTATTAATTTACTCTGACCTCTGGTATAACTGCTATTAATTTACTCTGATCTCTGGTATAACTGCTATTAATAATTTACTCTGACCTCTGGTATAACTGCAATTAATAATTTACTCTGACCTCTGGTATAACTGCTATTAATTTACTCTGATCTCTGGTATAACTGCTATTAATTTACTCTGACCTCTGGTATAACTGCTATTAATTTACTCTGATCTCTGGTATAACTGTTATTAATTTACTCTGACCTCTGGTATAACTGCTATTAATTTACTCTGACCTCTGGTATAACTGTTATTAATTTACTCTGACCTCTGGTATAACTGCTATTAATTTACTCTGACCTCTGGTATAACTGTTATTAATTTACTCTGATCTCTGGTATAACTGCTATTATTAATTTACTCTGACCTCTGGTATAACTGCTATTAATTTACTCTGATCTCTGGTATAACTGTTATTAATTTACTCTGATCTCTGGTATAACTGCTATTAATAATTTACTCTGACCTCTGGTATAACTGCAATTAATAATTTACTCTGACCTCTGGTATAACTGCTATTAATTTACTCTGATCTCTGGTATAACTGCTATTAATTTACTCTGACCTCTGGTATAACTGCTATTAATTTACTCTGATCTCTGGTATAACTGTTATTAATTTACTCTGACCTCTGGTATAACTGCTATTAATTTACTCTGACCTCTGGTATAACTGTTATTAATTTACTCTGACCTCTGGTATAACTGCTATTAATTTACTCTGACCTCTGGTATAACTGTTATTAATTTACTCTGATCTCTGGTATAACTGCTATTATTAATTTACTCTGACCTCTGGTATAACTGCTATTAATTTACTCTGATCTCTGGTATAACTGCTATTAATTTACTCTGATCTCTGGTATAACTGTTATTAATTTACTCTGATCTCTGGTATAACTGCTATTAATTTACTCTGATCTCTGGTATAACTGCTATTAATTTACTCTGATCTCTGGTATAACTGTTATTAATTTACTCTGATCTCTGGTATAACTGCTATTATTAATTTACTCTGACCTCTGGTATAACTGCTATTAATTTACTCTGATCTCTGGTATAACTGTTATTAATTTACTCTGATCTCTGGTATAACTGCTATTAATTTACTCTGACCTCTGGTATAACTGTTATTAATTTACTCTGATCTCTGGTATAACTATTATTAATTTACTCTGACCTCTGGTATAACTGTTATTAATTTACTCTGATCTCTGGTATAACTATTATTAATTTACTCTGACCTCTGGTATAACTGTTATTAATTTACTCTGACCTCTGGTATAACTGTTATTAATTTACTCTGACCTCTGGTATAACTGCTATTAATTTACTCTGATCTCTGGTATAACTGCTATTATTAATTTACTCTGACCTCTGGTATAACTGCTATTAATTTACTCTGACCTCTGGTATAACTGCTATTAATTTACTCTGATCTCTGGTATAACTGTTATTAATTTACTCTGACCTCTGGTATAACTGCTATTAATTTACTCTGACCTCTGGTATAACTGCTATTAATTTACTCTGATCTCTGGTATAACTGTTATTAATTTACTCTGATCTCTGGTATAACTGTTATTAATTTACTCTGATCTCTGGTATAACTGTTATTAATTTACTCTGATCTCTGGTATAACTGCTATTAATTTACTCTGATCTCTGGTATAACTGCTATTAATTCCATGGTGTTTTGACAATTTTTAAATTGTGTGTTTTTGTACAGATTCTACAAAGAAAATGCAAAAGTATAAATTGCTCATGAAAAAGCTTAACGACTTTTGGTTGACATTTATATAATGTCCTTTATACTGAAAAAACTTTCAAAATGAACGCTTTAATAACACATTACCCCAAATTCATTTTAACAGCACACATTTAATTAATGAGCAATTAATGCAGCACGCATTTCTTCATTTTTATTAAAAATATAAATAAATAAATATTATAACAAAAAAGGCGAAATTAAAAAACCTTTATCACAACACACATTTATACACGACATCCTTTCTTTTACTCAGATATTGTTAGATTTCTATCATCATTGTTGGAGAGGTTTTCCATACAATCTACGATGCCCGTGGTGTCTTTTCTGATCAGGGAAGAATCACACAGCACACAGAATGGTGCATATGTTCTTCTTCAGTTTAATGCAGATAACAGACAAGTATATATACACACTGGAAAAAACCCCGAGCTAAAACTGTTCCTGATTGGGTAAGAAAACATAGTAATCAGAGATGTGTGGGCACAGACAAAGACTTTCTGTGTACCTGACATACTCACATCATAAAGATCCTATAAACACTGAACAGACAACATAGGAATGTGTTTAGAGAACCAGAGTGGGGCTCATCTTAATACTAACAGATATGAAAAAAATTTAAAAAATCCAGTGAAAAATCATTTTCATCACCAAACAAGGACCAACACAGCCCTTTATGCAGAGCCGTTCAAACTGTGTGCAAAATGAAGGCAAAAGAAAAGGAATTTGCTAAAGAGCCAGGAAATGATACACCAGTGGAAGGTTGAAAAAGCCACACTATAACAAAAAACAGGTTGATGTGTTTCTCAAAGTTTCTTAAAGTCTGTTACACCAAACCATAAACAATCAGACAGTGTCATGTTGCATTACTAGGTGGATGTCCTGCGTCATTATTAAACAAGCTTCAGTTAGTTCAGAATGCGGCAGCAAGAGTTCTTACTAGATCAAGAAAATATGATCACATAACCCCAATCTTATCATCCCTACACTGGCTTCCTGTTAAGTTTTGAATAGACTACAAACTATTACTTCTTACTTATAAAGCACTAAATGGTTCGGCTCCAACGTACCTATCTAGTCTTTTAACACGCTACAATCCGTCACGCTCCCTGAGATCTCAAAACTTTGGACTTCTAGTAGTTCCTATATAGCAAAGTCCACTAAAGGTGGTAGAGCATTCTCACTTTTAGCTCCTAAACTCTGGAATAGTCTTCCTGACAGTGTTCGGGGCTCAGACACACTCTCCCAGTTTAAGTGCAGATTAAAAACATATCTTTTTAGCAAAGCCTACACATAACATACGTCTCACATCATAAGCTTGTGCTCCAGAACATCTGATCACATGCACATTTTTAACTTGTGCTGTTAATATCATGAACAGCAGCTACGCTAATTCCTCTCCACTGCTTCTCTTTCTCTACTCATCCCGAGACACCCTGAGGTTCCTCCAGCTCCAGTCACGTCCCACCTCGTAATGATTACGGACCTTTGAAGAAGTAGATGCCGAACTCGCAAACATCCCGTACCATCTTGAGACGTACCAGTGCAAACTGGATCCCACTGCATGTGTGGAGTTTTGACATTGGACCTCCTGGAGTGTTTAAAGGCTCTGGCATGGAGAAGCTGATGCTGGATCTGTGATGATCACAAATGCTGAGCTCATAAAACTAGAAGCTACTAACCATAAAGACTGTATAAGACTGCAGAAAGAACATCACTTATAATCTTATACTTCAGTACTCATGTTAGTTCCCACCCTCCAGTGTTGTGTATTGTTGAAAGATTTATGATCACACTCTTGATGTCGCCCGGATGGGGATGGGTTCCCCTTTTGAGTCTGGTTCCTCTACGGGGTTTTTTCCTCATGACATCTAGGGGAGTTTTTCCTTGCCACAGTTGCCACGGCTGCTCATCAGGGAGAAATGAACACCATTCGCCTTGACTGTTGATTTCTGTAAAGCTGCTTTGAGACAATGTCTGTTGTGAAAATTTTTTTTAAGCTTTTAGGCTGCACAAACCTCAACTTTCTTTTACAATATGATGAATTTCTTTCAACTATGGTGATGGTTGGATGCTGGTTTGTGTTGGTTGAACACTGGTTTGTGATGGTTGGATGATGGTTTGTGATGGTTGGATGCTGGTTTGTGATGGTTGGATTCTGGTTTTATTTGTATAGCGCTTTTAACAATGAACATTGTCTCAAAGCAGCTTTACACAGATGATGTGGTAATAAAAAGTGAATATGTTCTTTATGAGTAAGTTTGTCCCTGATGAGGAAGCTGGTGGCGACTGTGGCATGGAAAAACTCCCCGAGATGGCATAAGGAAGAAACCTTGAAAGGAACCAGACTCAAGAGGGAACCCATCCTCATCTGGGTTGCACCGAATGTCCATCCATAGCAGATACACAATGCCGCGGGGCACAGTGATGATGACCAGAAGCGAAAAGTAGTCCCAAGTCAATGTAGCAGACTGTCGACACCAACCACAGTCCAATCCATCCTCAAAAGCACCCGCTCTCACTCCGAAATTTCATTGAACCACCCAAGGTGTTGATGAGAAACCGTCCCAAGCTGCACAGAGCGGCCTCCAGCCGAAGAGAACACCATCCAGAGGCAGACCTGGAACGAAGTGGGTAGATCTACGGAGGGGAGAGGGGCAGGAACAGTGGTCTTTGGAGCCTTAGGAGCATGTTTAACTCGACAAAGAGAGAGCGAGCGAGAGAGAGAGAGAGAGAGAGAGAGAGAGAGAGAGAGAGAGAGAGAGAGAGAGAGAGAGAGAGAGAGAAAGAGAAGAGGGTGACAGGAAGAGAAGGATATGGATTATTAAGTGTCTTTATTGTTGTATGAAAGTTAATATCACTGTGCAGTTTGGACTCCGGCAAGACTCGCTCTGGCAACATAACTAAAAGGGAAAACCAGAAGGTAATACAGACATGAGGGATCTCTGGGATAAGAGACGACCCACACCACCGTCAACAAACCTGTGTGAACGTGTGAGAGTGAGGGGACGACAGAATATAAATATCCCAGTTCACCAAACACCCGATATCCATGCTCCCTCCAGATCTATTTGACTAAATAAATATGTTTTCAACCTCGACTTGGACACTGAGACTGTGTCTGAGTCCAAAACACTGATTGGAAGGTTGTTCCATAACTTTGGGGCTTTATAAGAGAAAGATCTGTCCCCTGCTGTAGTCTTCATTATTTGAAAAACCAACATATAGCCTGCACCTTTTGATCTAAGTAGGCGTGGAGGATCATACTGGTACAGAAGTTCACTCTGATACTGCGGTGCAAGAGCGTTAAGTGCTTTATACATCAGTAGTAGTATTTTATAATCAATGCGAGATTTGATTGGGAGCAGTGTAGACTGTTAAAACAGGGGTGATGTGCTCATATTTCCTAGATCTCGTGAGGACTCTTGCTGCTGCATTCTCAATTAACTGAAGCTTATTAATGCACTTACTCGTACCAGTGCCAATTGGATCCCACTACATGTGTGGAGTTTTGACATTGGACCTCCAGGAGTGTTTAAAGGCTCTGGCATGGAGAAGCTGATGCTGGATCTGTGATGATCACAAATGTTGAGCTCAGTAGCTCCTAGTTTTATACCAAAGACTGTAGAAAGAACATCACTTATAATCTTATACTCCAGTACTCATGTTAGTTCTCACTCTCCAGTGTTCTGTATTGTTGAAAGATTTATGATCAATCTCTTGATGTCACCCAAATGAGGATGGGTTCCCCTTTTGAGTCTGGTTCCTCTCGGGGTTTCTTCCTCATGTCATCTAAGGGAGTTTTTCCTTGCCACAGTCGCCACGGCTGCTCGTCAGGGATAAATACACACTATTCACCTTGACTGTTGATTTCTGTAAAGCTGCTTTGAGACAATGTCTGTTGTGAAAAGCGCTATAGAAATAAACTTGACTTGACTTAAAGCGTTACAGTAGTCAATTCTAGATGTAACAAAAGCATGAACTAATTTTTCTGCATCCTGTAACCACATCATATTTCTAATTTTAGAAATATTTTTAAGGCGATCCTGGTAATATTATTCACATGAGCCTCAAAGGAAAGACTAGGGTCAATATTAACCCCAAGGTCTTTGACAGCCGTACACGCTGAAACAGAAACACCATCCAGAGATGCTACGTAATCGGAAAGTTTGCTTCTAGCTGCATGTGGTCCTAGTAAAAGTACTTCCGTCTTATCTGAGTTGAGCAGAAATACCAGGTGCTGAAAGCTTTAATTTTGTTCTTTGCTTTCATGCTTAATTTAAGGATGAACATTTACCGTTGTGGATAAAGTGTGATAAAAGTTGAACTGGAATAGCAGGAAAGGCATATAAGCACCCAGGTGAAAAAGAAATATACTTAAGTTGTAATTTTTTGGATGCACTTATTATATTTTTATTATATTATACTAAGTGCATATTAAATGTGTTACTTTGGAACAACTTCAAGTATATTAAATGATAATTAATCTATGATTAAGATAAATTTAAAAGTAATTGCAATATAATTTAATATACTTATTTGTGTTAAAAATGGAACAACTTTATGTATATTTAGTGTCATTTAAGTGTACTTCTTTACATTATATTTATAATATACTTTCATTCTATACTTGAAGTACAGTTGAAATATATTTTAAGCTTCAAATTAATGTGTTCCCAGTATATTTACATCATAACTAGGATTGTATTAGCAGAACAGATTTGATAAATAATTCAGAATTATATTAATATATTTTTATTGTATATAAAAATACAGTGCAATTATACACCTTTAGTACAAAAAAACCATTCAGAATTTTATCAAATGCACACAGTTTTAGAAAACTCAAAAACTTTAATTCACGAATACTACTAATTGAATAATCTTCTGCACAAACAGCTAAAATGTTTATTTTTTTTAAATACAAAAGCAAAGTTTACCACTTTTTTTTTTACTTTGTATTAAATATAATATTAAATAATGATATTTCTCTGAATTTTCTAATTTTTCAAGACGATAAAGGGAAATGTTCTACATTGCACCCATTTTTAATACTTACTTCTAACATGATTAGACATGAAATATAAAATATTCCTGAAAATATAGAATAGGAGTTTATATATAATTCTTTTGAAAAATAGCAAAAACATTAAGTCTTGCTGAACCATTATGAGGTCTACACAACATTTCACAGTATAACAAAGCTGATAAACTGTGCTTAAGTACAAATACCCAGCCCACAATTACTGTATCATAATGTACAACAATTTTAAATGTTAAATTACTTTACATGTAAGAAGATCAAAGTAATAAAAAAGGGGGATGTTTTACAGGAACTAAACATACCTATGAGCACATTGACCATGTGAGGGTCCAACTGGTCCTTTGAGGTTTGAATACCACATTTCCCTGTGAGTGTGCATCTTGCTAAAATTTCTAGTTAAAGTCTATTTTAAATGAGCCTTGGCCCAGAGAAAACACTGGATCATGTTTAGATATGGCTTCTTTTTTGACCTATAGAGGTGAATGACACAGTGGATTGTGTTCACCGACACAGTTTTCTGGAAGTATTCCTGAGCCCATGTTGTGATTTCCATTACAGTAGCATTTCTGTATGTAACGCAGTGCAGTCTAAGGGCCCGAAGTTTACGGGCATCCAGTATGGTTTTCCGACCTTGAACCCTTACACACAGAGATTGTTCCAGATTCTCTGAATCATTGGATGCTATTATGCACTCACTTTCTCACTTTCATTTCAACATTTGATATTTTAGCGATATTCTATTTTAAATAAAATATAAGTTTATGAGATTTGTGCATTATTGCATTCCTTTTTTATTCACAATTTGTACAGTGTCCCAACTTTTTTGGAATCGGGTTTGTAATCCTCAATGCCAATATTTGAATTTGAAGCCTGGAAGCAAAAGTTTTTCTGCTCTTTTTTTTTTTGCTGATGTTGCAAATGTGAGCATGTGCCATGAGAGAAAACCATTTGCTAAGAAATAATAAATTTAATTCATTTGAAAAATCGATATCTATCCATCTATCTATCTATCCATCCATCCATCCATCCATCCATCCATCCATCTCTCTCTCTCTCTCTCTCTCTCTCTCTCTCTCTCTCTCTCTCTCTCTCTCTCTCTCTCTCTCTCTCTCTCTCTCTCTCTCTCTGTGGGTGGTCTCTGCTGCCATCTACTGTTACAGAACTCTCAGTGCAACTTACTTCCTTTGCACACACAGTGTCAGACTGCACATTTCATGACAACATACACATCACATTGCACGGTCATGATGTTTACAGGACCAGATAGGGATTGTGAAGGTGTCTACAAGAACAGATAGGGATTTTATTTGTACAGATTCCAGGCTGAAATAGAGAGGCAATGCTTAAAAGATGTGTATTGGGCAAAGGAGGCTGCTTCTGTGTCTATTTCTAACTCTCCCTCACGGTAACAAATTTGTGTATCAACAGGCAACTGTCCTACACCGTACTCTGTTCCCATTCGGGGGGATCCCAGGAGAAAGATTCTTTAGAAAAACTGTGTATTTTCTTTTTTTTTTTTTTAATGGTGATTCACATAAAACAGCAGTTAACTCCATTGCACCAGTTCTGAAAACCAGTTCTGATTGAACCTAAACTACAGCTTCCAGAAAGTAACTCATTCTCTCTCCAAATGCAGCATCATATTTAACCAATATCCAATAACAAATTCCCTGACAGTAATTCACACTGCGCACAACAAACACATTCATATTTTGTTATTGTCTCTTGTTTTTATATAGTTTAGTTTTATGTTGTAAATACTTAACTGTGTTTAGGTGTTTGTCAGCGTCTGTGTAATCGGGTTTTCACGTTGCTCTTCCCCCAAACGTTCAGCCAAATCAAGCGCCACCCAGCGGCCGTGTTTTTAGTGACAGATTTACGATGCGCAGGCGCGACTCAACCGGAAGCCGACGAGTCCACTGTGTGACGAAAAGGGGAATTATAAAATGCTGTCATAATTAGTTTTCCTGTTACTTCGGTATACATTCGTTTATTTTATAGTATAAAAAACGTATTAATGGGGGTGTTGCTATGTTTATATATAGATATGTATGTGTTATTGTAAATATGTACATATCTCTTATACTTACCTCTCTAATTAGTCAGGTTGGTTTAATCCACGTGGGGGCGGGGCTTGGACTATAAAGGAGAGCTTCACAGCGTCAGTTTGGTTAGTTAGTCAGTATGCCTCTGTTGTGTCACAGGTGGCTCGCACCAATAGCGTCGTTTGCGTGTATATTTTTTGCTCTGTTTGTTTCATTCGTTGTCCAATCTTTTATTTGTTACTTTGTATATAACTCGGGTGTTTTCTTAGCTTGGACTGTTTCACCCATTGAGCACAGTAAGTAAGCAATCACTTTGCATTATAACACTTCAGTAAGAAATGCAATAAATCTTTGGGATCTTAACTTTTCTTTTGTCTTTTTTCAGTGTGGGTTCCCCCATTATTTGCCTGACAATGTGCCTACTTGTTAGGCAGACCAAAGTTGTGGTTGAAAAGGATGTTGTCACACTGATCCTACAGAGGAGAGACTAAAGTTAATGTATGTGTACAAGAGCAGTCTAGGCAATGTTCATGTGTGATTTGAATAGGCAACGTGTAGTTGCCAACCAGGCTACATTTGTTAGTTTTACTAGATCTTAGTGCTGCATTCGACACTATAGATCATGATCTTCTCCTAGATCGCTTACAAAATTACATTAAGGCATTCAGGGACAGGCATTAAGCTGGTTTAAATCCTACCTGTCTGATCTTTACCATTTTGTAGACTTAAATGGAGAGCTATCCAGGTTAATGCAAGTAAATTATAGTGTTCCAAAGGTTCAGTTCTAGGACCCCTGCTTTTCACAATATACAGTGCCTTGCGAAAGTATTCGGCCCCCTTGAACTTTGCGACCTTTTGCCACATTTCAGGCTTCAAACGTAAAGATTTTTTGTGAAGAATCAACAAGCGGGACAAAATCATGAAGTGGAACGAAATTTATTGGATATTTCAAACTTTTTTAACAAATAAAAAACTGAAAAATTGGGCGTGCAAAATTATTCAGCCCCTTTATTTTCAGTGCAGCAAACTCTCTCCAGAAGTTCAGTGAGGATCTCTGAATGATCCAATGTTGACCTAAATGACTAATGATAAATAGAATCCACCTGTGTGTAATCAAGTCTCCCTATAAATGCACCTGCACTGTGATAGTCTCAGAGGTCCGTTTAAAGCGCATAGAGCATCATAAAGAACAAGGAACACACCAGGCAGGTCCGAGATACTGTTGTGGAGAAGTTTAAAGCCGGATTTGGATACAAAAAGATTTCCCAAGCTTTAAACATCCCAAGGAGCACTGTGCAAGCGATAATATTGAAATGGAAGGAGTATCAGACCACTGCAAATCTACCAAGACCTGGCCGTCCCTCTCAACTTTCAGCTCATACAAGGAGAAGACTGATCAGAGATGCAGCCAAGAGGCCCATGATCACTCTGGATGAGCTGCAGAGATCTACAGCTAAGGGGGGGGACTCTGTCCATAGGACAACAATCAGTCGTATACTGCACAAATCTGGCCTTTATGGAAGAGTGGCAAGACGAAAGCCATTTCTTAAAGATATCCATAAAAAGTGTCGTTTAAAGTTTGCCACAAGCCACCTGGGAGACACACCAAACATGTGGGAGAAGGTGCTCTGGTCAGATGAAACCAAAATCGAACTTTTTGGCAACAATGCAAAAAGTTATGTTTGGCGTAAAAGCAACACAGCTCATCACCCTGAACATACCATCCCCACTGTCAAACATGGTGGTGGCAGCATCATGTTTTGGGCCTGCTTTTCTTCAGCAGGGACAGGAAAGATGGTTAAAATTGATGGGAAGATGGATGGAGCCAAATACAGGACCATTCTGGAAGAAAACCTGATCGAGTCTGCAAAAGACCTGAGACTGGGACGGAGATTTGTCTTCCAACAAGACAATGATCCAAAACATAAAGCAAAATCTACAATGGAATGGTTCACAAATAAACATATCCAGGTGTTAGAATGGCCAAGTCAAAGTCCAGACCTGAATCCAATCGAGAATCTGTGGAAAGAACTGAAAACTGCTGTTCACAAATGCTCTCCATCCAACCTCACTGAGCATTAGCTGTTTTGCAAGGAGGAATGGGCAAAAATTTCAGTCTCTCGATGTGCAAAACTGATAGAGACATACCCCAAGCGACTTACAGCTGTAATCGCAGCAAAAGGTGGCGCTACAAAGTATTAACTTAAGCGGGCTGAATAATTTTGCACGCCCAATTTTTTCGTTTTTTATTTGTTAAAGTTTGAAATATCCAATAAATTTCGTTCCACTTCATGATTGTGTCCCACTTGTTGTTTCTTCACAAAAAAATTACAGTTTCATATCTTTGTTTGAAGCCTGAAATGTGGCAAAAGGTCGCAAAGTTCAAGGGGGCCGAATACTTTCACAAGGCACTGTACATGCTTCCCTTTGGAAATATGCTGATACCCAGCTATATATCTCAATACTAGGTGAGACAGCTCAATTAGCTTGGATAACTGTGTTAGAGTTAAAAGATTGCATGACTTATAACTTTTTATTAAATTCTGTTGACAGATTTTGCTCATCTGCCCAAAAAACATTACACTGAAGCTCCAGCATTTCAACCTGCATTTACACAGATGTTCTGTAACTACTACTTCAACGGTAGAAGACCTGGGAGTTATTTTAGACAGCAACTTGTCTTTTCAAAATCGTATCAACCATGTTACAAAAACAGCCTTTTTTCACCTTAGAAATATTGCTAAGCTAGAAAACATGTTATCTATATCTGATGCAGAGAAGCTCATCCATGCTGACCCAGGAGCAGAAGGACCACCGTGTCTGATCATTTACTTGCGATAAAACTTTGGTGTATGACCTTGAGATGAATCAACGCTCTTCAGTGGAAAGATAATCTTCACAATTGAAAAACACGAGGGAGGTCCACAGCTCTATCATGCCCCAGAAGCATGCAGTACAGCTTCAGAAGTACTTGTTGGGTCTCAGATAAATGCAGAGCAAATAGGGAAATAAAAACTTTCCAAAGACTTTATACCTTTTAGTTTACATACTTGTCCTGTTGCACGGTTGGAAATTAACAGGTACTTGGGGCAAAATTGTCACTTCAGCTTGACGGCAGCTCTATTCCCAGTGTCATGATTTAAGTGTCATTTGAAAAGTCCTATATTTTAGAGCTGATCTGTTGATGTTGCATTAGATTGGCACCAAATACACACTTTTGTTGAATGCAGTGTTTAAAGCGTTTTGATTTGTCACTGCGTGTGCTCATTGTCTGAATTCTAAATCTGCATTTGCAATTTCTCATCATAAAAGATTTTCTCTTTTGCTGCAAAAGTGTGTCGCTCTCATTAGACAAGTCAGACTTTTTTTTCCTTTTAGCTTTTTTTGCAGATATTAGAAACATTGTTTATGAATTCTAATCTGTAAAAATCGGTAAACAAATTCATTTTTTTCTGTAGCCACTTCATGACTTGTTTATTCTACCTAGATTATAACCCTAATGATCACGTTAAAATTATCACCAATTAGGGAGCGTGCTGTGCTGCAGGTAATACACTGTCAAGGGATAAATACTTCATACAAGCAATTTAAAACTTGAACTTAAAAAAAAAGTTGTCCTTGTCCTTTTTGAACTATGCTTGAATTCCCTACCCCACCCTCTGTGGTTAAAAACATACATACATACATACAGTGAGGAAAATAAGTATTTAAACACCCTGCTATTTTGCAAGTTCTCCCACTTAGAAATCATAGAGGGGTCTGAAATTGTCATCGTAGGTGCATGTCCACTGTGAGAGACATAATCTAAAAAAAAATCCAGAAATCACAATATATAATTTTTAAACTATTTACTAATTTATTTTATTTATAGAATTCTGACCCTCAAAGACCTGTTAGTCTGCCTTTAAAATGTCCACCTCCACTACATTTATTATCCTAAATTAGATGCACCTGTTTGAGGTCGTTAGCTGCATAAAGACACCTGTCCACCCCATACAATCAGTAAGAATCCAACTACTAACATGGCCAAGACCAAAGAGCTGTCCAAAAACACTAGAGACAAAATTGTACACCTCCACAAGGCTGGAAAGGGCTACGGAGAAATTGCCAAGCAGCTTGGTGAAAAAAGGTCCACTGTTGGAGCAATCATTAGAAAATGGAAGAAGCTAAACATGACTGTCAATCTCCCTCGGACTGGGGCTCCATGCAAGAGCTCACCTCGTGGGGTCTCAATGATCCTAAGGAAGGTGAGAAATCAGCCCAGAACTACACAGGAGGAGCTGGTCAATGACTTGAAAAGAGCTGGGACCACCGTTTCCAAGGTTACTGTTGGTAATACACTAAGACGTCATGGTTTGAAATCATGCATGGCACGGAAGGTTCCCCTATTTAAACCAGCACATGTCCAGGCACGTCTTAAGTTTGCCAATGACCATTTGGATGATCCAGAGGGGTCATGGGGGAAGTCATGTGGTCAGATGAGACCAAAATAGAACTTTTGGGTCATAATTCCACTAAATGTGTTTGGAGGAACAAGAATGATGAGTACCATCCCAAGAACACCATCCCTACTGTGAAGCATGGGGGTGGTAGCATCATGCTTTGGGGGTGTTTTTCTGCACATGTGACAGGGCGACTGCACTGTATTAAGGAGAGGATGACCAGGGCCATGTATTGCGAGATTTTGGGGAACAACCTCCTTCCCTCAGTTAGAGCATTGAAGATGGGTCGAGGCTGGGTCTTCCAACATGACAATGACCTGAAGCACACAGCCAGGATAACCAAGGAATGGCTCTGTAAGAAGCATATCAAGGTTCTGACGTGGCCTAGCCAGTCTCCAGACCTAAACCCAATAGAGAATCTTTGGAGGGAGCTCAAACTCCGTCTTTCTCAGCGACAGGCCAGAAACCTGACTGATCTAGAGAAGATCTGTGTGGAGGAGTGGGCTAAAATCCCTCCTGCAGTGTGTGCAAACCTGGTGAAAAACTACAGGAAACGTTTAACCTTTTGTAATTGCAAACAAAGGCTACTGTACCAAATATTAACATTGACTTTCTCAGGTGTTCAAATACTTATTTGCAGCTGTATCATACAAATAAATAGTTAAAAATCATACATTGTGATTTCTGGATTATTTTTTTTTTATTATGTCTCTCACAGTGGACATGCACCTACGATGACAATTTCAGACCCCTCCATGATTTCTAAGTGGGAGAACTTGCAAAATAGCCGGGTGTTCAAATACTTATTTTCCTCACTATATATATATATATATATATATATATATATATATATATATATATATATATATATATATATATATATATATATATACACACCAAAATTATTATACCTGTATTTTTTTCAGGGCCGTGCAATACTCTCTGGTATATACCTTGTTGGCTAGAGGTGCATACTACAGCAAGATAATGATTCAAAAATTATGATCTTGGTTGAATGTAGATTTAATATTAACATAAGAGGGAAACTGTACGTATTTTTTCACTTGACATTACCCCATCATTAGTTTTGTGCCTTTAATGAGGAATGAACTCCTTAGAAATTTGATCTAGATGCAGCATAAATGCAGATGCTATATAAATTGTTAAAATAAGTCACTTTGATAAACATACAGTAGATACGTTTCTTGTGATCAATAAATATTACGATTGGGCCCCTGCCATTATTCTTCAGGCGCAAGTGTGACTGCTACGTCCCCATTGCCCTCACACCAAAATTCTGCTCAGCTGAGGACTGCAAGGGTCTCCAAATCCAAGCAAGTACAGCTTTTACCACAGTTTAAAAAGAATCAACCAAAGGTGGAGCTATGGTAATGGTGGTAACTCCGGTTTACCGGATAAGGTCAGATAAACAGAGATGAACCACTGACAGAATTCCATACTTTGGAGCTAATAATAGAAGTTGACAACATGCATGTTAAACTCATGGTGAAGAGTCCTGATCTGGCGTGCGAGTGGTTTTGCTGTAGTGGGTGATGACTCCATTACCTATTGGACCTTTCTCGATGGCTTGAAAGCTTTTTAGAATATGCAGCAGTTTGATGGTGATGTGGAGGCCGGCTACAGTGTTTTGTTCAATACATTTTCCTGTTGCAGGAGACTGTTTTGTTGTCAGGACAGAGAGAATGCCTAAATACCATATCTAGGCTGGTAACTTGAAAGCTTGGTAAGACAAATATTGGTTGACCACTGCTAGAGACATAACAAAAATAACACTCTGTAGCAGAAATCAATTACATTGTGACACATTGGCTGAGAACTTCTAAAAGTATGCCTTGTTGCGCTGGATCAACGTGATGACACATGACATTTGGGAGCTGTCAGAAATGGCTTGGGTTTGAAGGTTTACCTTGGTGTTCTGACGACGGCCGAGTGGAGTATAAAAGGAGCCACGAAGGTTAGCAAGTTGGAGAATGTCTGGCTCCAGACTAACGAAAGGTTTCTGTTTATTTTTCCTTGTAGGAAGCAGAGACGGCAGCTACAGCGGCGAGAGCTACAGCAGTGATCATGCCTGCGAGTACCCAGTCTCGCGGCCTGCTAGAGCCAAGGTTCCCAAGCACCCACCTGTACAGGCAGGACGGGATCTCGGCTTCCCTCGGCCTGGTTGTGGCACCGATCGGCTCGGACCAAGAACGACGCTGTTCTAAAGCGCCTCTGAGCCCTAGTCAGCCCCAATCAGCGGACTAAAAAGTGTCCTAAGCCACGTCTTCACTTTTCTCTCAGACAGATAAAAGAATAGCAAAAAATCCAAACCAATAGACAGGCAGACAATGCGACTTCAAACAAATCAGAATAGAAAATACAGAGCAAACAGTCTTGGTACTGACATTTTTAACTAGCTAAGCATCTGTGTGTACGGAAGTGCATTGCATTCACAAAAGAAAAAAAATTCACAAACAGGATCTCATAATTATAACTTATTATCTCATAATTATGACTCATCTCATCATTATGACTTAGTATCTCATAGTTATGGGATAGGTTGGGGCAGTCTGTGGCAGGGGAGCGTTTTAGCGCATAAACGCAGTAACGTTTTAGACGTTAATGCATTTTCTGCTCGGAAGCACCTCATTGTGCAACAATCGAGATGTAGAAGCTATAATATGGTTTAACTTGATGACTGCATATGTTAGTGTTAAGATGGTTCTCACACTGGTTCTCTAAACACATTCCTGTTATCTGTTCAGTGTCTATATGATCTTTACGATATGAGTATGTGAGGTATACAGGAAGTCTTTATCTGGGCTTAGACATCTCCAGTTATTATGTCTTCTTACCCAATCAGGAACAGCTTATCCCATAATGATGAGATACTAAGTTATAATTATGAGATAGTAAGTCATAAATATGAGATCCTTTTTGTGAATTATTTTTTTTTTCTTTGTGAATGCAATGCGCTTCTGTAGTGCTGTGACTTAATCAGTATTAAATGAATAATACATTTGATGTCATTCCATAACAACAACGTTTTATTTCTAATCAATAAATTATTAAAATAAAAAAGAACAACATGCAGAAAGATCCGTTGCCTGTCAAATAAAACAATCCGATAGAACAGGAGGATCAGAGCTGACTAGCTGTGGTTTCCTGAGGAAAACCTAGTGTTAATTGTAGTCATTCTTTAAAGTGCTTAGTTGGCATCACTGGATATTGTATGTTAATGAGTTCTCACCTGTTCTTTTTGTTGTTAATGACAAGAGAAATTGCCCATGTATGTAAAAAATAAAGCCTTATTCTAAAATGGCTAAAATACAATGTAGGGGTGATTGTATGCTCCATCACACCAAATTTTGGAAGATAAGGACACTGTAGTGATTATGAATATAAGATGGCAGCATTGGATTTTGTAAGATAAAGAGCGAGCTCCTGGGGGCTGAACCAAAGAGACAGAATTAACCTGCAAAGAAAGAGAGAGAGAGAAAGTAAAAAATTACAATCATTTCAAGCAAAATCTTATAATTGGGAAGAGTACTGTTTTGCATTACTAAACATTAAAAAGTAAACTTTTGTATTAATAAAACATTTTTTTTCATGACAAAGATGAAGATTAAAGAAAGAACTTTACTCATAACTGCCATAGGATCACATGCTTACAGAGCAAGACCTACCAGCGACTATCTGAAATGCTGAGGAAGATTTTAATTCACAGCCCAGTGAAATAGTACATGTATTTAATTTTGACTCAAGAACCAGAAAACCCACAGAGACCCTAACAAAGTGTGTAGCAAAGCTTTGCCATTTGATTAAAACTTTGGGAACATTTTAGAACAATTGATAAGGGATAAATGTTTGACTGGAAACAAACAAACAGACACTTGAAAATGTGTTTTAGGTTAAATTAACCGTAGAGAACAAAAGCAAAAAGGTATTGGACTTGTAAAACCTTCACGGAAATAATGTAAAGTTATATTTCTTTCGGCTTCTCCCATTAGGGGGCGCCACAGCAGATCATCCGCATGTTTGATTTGGCACATGTCTTTACGCTGGATGCCCTTCCTAACGCAACCCTCCCCATTTATCCGGGCTTTTGACCGGCTGGGGTTGGTTCCCTGACCGGGGATCGAACCCGGGCCACAGCGGTGAGAGCGCCGCATCCTAACCACTAGACCACCAGGGGCCACTAGTTATATAAAACAAAAATTTTCAAGAAAAGATGTGGAAAAAAAGAGATAATTCTGTCTATGGTACAGATTTGATGGAAATAAACATAAAACAAGTGACTACAAATTTGCCTCGTCCATAGAAAAACAAATGACATCACAGAAACCTGTCACACAAAAAACAACCAGAGGGTCAAAGTAGACGCATGCAAGCGGAAAAGGCAATTGCCCTTCCAAACTTCAAAGGTGAATAAAAAGGATGAAATACGTAAAGAATTTGATGAAGCATTCACTTTAACATGTGCACAAAATTATGTTTTGAGAATAGTTAAACCTTTCACCCTGGACATAAATATATATATATATATATATATATATATATATATATATATATATATATATATATATATATATATATATATGGCAAAAATTTGAATTGTGAACATTTTGACATGAGTGGACAACTAATCAAATCATGAGCTTCTGTCTAGACAAACAAGAAAAAGAGGTAAATGTTCTTTTCTTAATGAAAATCAGGATGAGGTCCTAATATGCAGCACAGACTCAATTTTGGAAATGGACTGCCTAGAGCATTATTTTTTTTCCCAACAGTTTCTTCCTTATTTTAAAAAGAGGTTTGCTATGAGTGTCACATGGAAGGAAAAAATTGCTAGGAGAGTTGTACAAGACATATTCTGCTATAACCCAGATGAACTGTCTGGCATGGTTGTACGTTGTATGTGGTGACTAGGGTAGACAAAATGCAGCCGTGTGAGCCGTGTCAACAATTCCAGAAACTACCTGCTCAAGCGCCATCAAATGAATAGAAGTGGCTTGAATCTCCAATGGGGAAAAAAAAAAATTAAGGTTCTGTTTGATTCTCATTTGAAAATAAATAGAGGCTTTTCCTGTCACAAAAGACACAAATTCGAACATGTTTCATAAGCAAAGAGTTTAAAATGTTTTTGAGAAAGAATAGCTTACAACAACCTTCATTAAACACTTCCCTAGAGTGGGCTATTCAGAATTTTAAAGAGGGCATGGCAAAAAAGCAAAGGTGACACTACTGAGGGACAAGATCTACCAGAGTACAACAGGGTTGTCACCAGCACTATATATATAACTATCAAGAAAGATCAGATCCACATTTGACTTTTTTGATATTAAGTCCAAAGTTGTACAGAGACAACTAAAAAAAATCTAAAACATGACAAAAGCTGAAAACTTTTAGAGAAGACAATATATGTTTTTTGGAACTACAGTTATGAGCCAAAACTGATTGCTGCAGTAGGAGAAATTATTGTTTTTGGGAAATGTACTGACTGTCACTGTGTACCAAATTGTACATGAAATTCAAATTTGTTTCTAACCTTTTTATGAAAGACCTCTATTAATGATATGTAGACTAGGTTTTATGCTCACAATATCCTCTGGTATTGCAAAATAGTGAAACGTATGACTGAGCAGGAACCTAGAAGCCTAGTAAAAGCTGAACATAGCTGCCAAGGTGCTTGGGGAACCTACTGTAGGTAATGGTAATAAATAAAATGGAGAGGAAAAAACTGCTTATTATGCATTGAATTTCATCTCTTGGTATTTTCGTGTTCTAATTTTCTTGTGATCAGTACAAAGAAAGGTTGGGACGCTGTGTGAAATGTAAATGAAAATTAGATAGTTGGAACATGGTTTAGACATGGTCATGTTTACCACTGTGTTGCATCTTCTTTTAACAACAGTGATATATACAGTATGTCTGGGAACTGAGAAGACCATTCGCAGGAGTTTTGGAGGAGGAATGTTAACAATGCTTGATACTCTAGCTACTTCTAGCTGCTCGACAGTCCTGGGTCTTCTTTGTCATATTTTTCATTTCATGATGTGCCAGAGGTTTTTTAATAGTAAAAGGTCTGGATTACAGGCAGGGAAGGTGAGCACCTGGGCTCTTATACTACGAAGCCATGTTGTTGTAATAGATTCGGTATTCAGTTAAACATTGTCTTGCTAAAATATGCAAAGCCTTCCCTAAAAATTGTTTTCTGGATTGTTGCTCTAAAATTTGTATTTACATTTCAGCTCTAATGCTGACCTGGTGCCTTTCCGGATGTGAAAGCTGCCCATATCTCAGACAGTAATGCACCCCATACCAGGGGGGTTTTGGACAAAAAACCTGTGAGCCTATGGGCCTATTTAGAATACATTTAAAAAAATAAATACATAGGGCTGTGACGATGGCACTTTCTTTTTTTACCACCGCGGTGGTAATGGACCAAATACCGGCGGTGTTGCGGTGGTTGGGGGGTTGTTTTGAAATAAATAAAAGAAAAACCCAAAGAAACAGCACACTAAAGCCTGTAACGCATTGAAATAAATATCAGTAAATACTGGTAACTTACATAATATAATAAAGTTGAATCCATTTAATAAAAAAAACAAACAAAAAAAAAAAAAACAGTTTTATATTTCCACACAAAGACGCGTTATAGCCTACCGCTCTGCGCTTTGAGAGGGATGTGGAACACGAGCAGGAAAGAGACCACCGATCTCTTTTTCTGATATCTTCATGTTGTTGTAAAAGGTACGAAGAGCTAATTTTATCTTCCACAAGGGCAAGGCATTTAGGCTATGTTTGCGCGCTGCCAGAGAAAGCCAAACTAAAATCACCCGCGCATGTGAAACGCGCTTTACAAATGAACTTGAAAAATCAATATAATTAAAATAATCAAAATAATTAAATCAAAATCCAAAATACACTTAATAGCCTACGTGTGTCAAAATCATTTCCTAAAATATCCATAAGGAATTTATAAATTGTGCAAAATATTTTTAATAGGCCTACATTTAAAAAAAAATCTCTCTCTCGCCAATAGGGGGTGCTGCAGCACCCCCAGCACCCCCACTTCCTGCGGCCATGCCCCATACTATCAGAGATGCAGGCTTTCGAACTGAGCACTGTCAACGCATGATGATCCCTCTCCTCTTTAGCCCAGAAGATGCAGCATCCATACTTTTCCAAATGAATTACACTTTTTGATTTGTCTGCATTTGTGGATGCCACAATGATCTATGTTGACAGATGTACATATGTACAGCTGTGTTACTGAGACCATGCAGTGATTTCCAATACAAAATGATACCTATTTTGAATGCAGGCAACCTGAGGGCCAGAAGATTACGGACATCCGATAGTGATTTTGCACACAGAGATTTTTTTTTATTTAATATAAATGATGAGATATTTAAAGTCTTCACAATTTTATGTCAAGGAACATTGCTCTAAAATTCCCAAATTTGTAGATATAGGGTTTTTTCATTGCAGATTGGTGAACCTTCTTGCCTCTTTACCTCTGAAAGACTCTCTAATATACTTTTTATATACCCAGTCATTTTACTGACCTGTTCACTTTTTAACCTGTTAGCTTAATTAGCTGCAAAATGTTACACCAGTTGTATATTTTTTAGTAACACGTACTTTTCAAGTCGTTTGCTGCCCTTTATTTTGCAGCCATTTAATTAAAAATTGACCTTGTTTTCCTTAAAATAGTCCATTTCCTCAGTTTAATGAGACAATTTACCCAGTGTCAACTTGCCTAGAGTGTCTCCAGTTCTCTGTTACCTGTTTTATGGTTTATAATTGTGTTCTGCAAGTTTTCATAAAAAAAAAAACAAAAAAAAAAAACATGATTAATTCTGTTTTAGTGTTGGGTAATAATAAGTACATGAGGTCTATGATTAAATCCACACATGCATCTCTAAAGATACCAGTTATTCTGACTTTTTTTCTCTGTAGACCCGCATGATTCACCCTAATCGTCTTCTCTTTGAGTCCTCATCAGGTGGACTCAAAGAGAAGACGATTAGGGTGAATCGTCTTCTCTTTGAGTCCTCATCAGGTGGAAAATCAGAGATGTCAATTTAGACTGATTTCAATTCACTGGGATGAGAATGGGTGTTTTTGTTTTTACTGTATTTATTGTACTGTAGCTGTCCACTAGAGGGCCTCATATTTGTATTAAAGCTCTAACTGTATACAGAATAAGGGGGGCAATATGATACATTATAAAACATGAATTAGGCTGCACTGAAAGTCACCATTTTGACTAAGCTGAAGTCAGACCATATGCAATAAACACTGCTGGTTGATATTTAATATGCTAAATTAGAGTCATATTATTTGCTAATTGATTTAACCACTGTTTGAAACATAGTTTTGAGATTTGAGTCACCGAGCTAAGATCTGATGGCTAGTGGACATGTTAATGGAAACAAATAAAATGCTCTTAAGGTTGAACAACCTTTTATAAAGCAACTAAGTACAATAGTGGGTAGTTTCGTATTTGATAAAATGACCAAACTCTATAGACTGACAATGAAATGATCAAATTGGCCAATAAATTGGGTTATGAAGTCTTATTGATGATGATAATAATAACGATAATGATAATGATAAGAGAGAGAAATAATAATTATTACTTTTCTAATTATAATACTAATAATAATAGCTTTTTAAAATGATTTTATTGTACTAGTAGGGCAAAGTATTACATACACACGCATATACATACAGTACATTATTACATATTTGACATATACATAATTGTGTCCCTTTTCTTTTATAGCTTGTGCTTGGGAATCCAAGTGATTTTCCTATGAACTGTCCCACTGAGAGAATACCATAAAAAGTTATGCTCGGAAAAGACCCCTTTTCTGTACCTGAAGCCTTCACTAATGTTTTTCCACAATTTCTTTATTCGCAAGCCAGTGAACTGACAGTCTAGCCTTGGAGAAGCAAAAAAGTTTTTTGAATGCACATATATATATATTTTTTATTATTTTTTATTTGATTTCAACTGTATGTATCATTTCTAAGACTTGCTATGGATTGTTAAGGAGCACAGGGCGTTTTAAAAAAAATAATCCATTCCCTGATCACCTGTTATCCCCACTCTTACCGCTAGGAGTCAGTGCTGCTAGCTTTTTAGCTCGGCCTGCACTGCCAGCACGCTGCTCATTCACAGGAGAAGGATGGAGTTGGCGCATCCTCAACTTTCATCCACCACAAGCGCCGCACTGGACTTCATGACAAACGACGGCGTTTTTCGAGCAGCTATACGTTTCTGTATGTCCTACTCCCTTATTTACACGTGCTATGGATATTAGTGGCGTTTCCCGGCGCTCTGTCGCTTGTTGATCGGCGACACGCTCCGACTACAGGACCATCGGGACATCCAGCCTCCGGAGAAGCTCCTGTCCATATGACTGCAGGCTGGAGGAAAGATCTTGGATGCGCCAATACGGGATAGTTTGGAGATCTTTGTGCACATCTGGACTTGCTGAAGGTCATATGAGCAACAGGAATGGCTTTGCATTTTGCCATCTAAGACTATTTACATGTAATTGATCTTTTGCTGCTTAAACGCTGACATCGCTACTGGTTCCTTTAAGTTTTTTTCCCCCCCCCGACAGCTGCTGAGAAGATCGTATGCGCAGTGCGAAGAGATGATAAACCCCCCAGTCAGCGCCTCGGGTTCGGATTAAAACCACCGTGAGATCAACATCCCTGCGATCTGCATACATGGGATCGTTTCTGCATCATTTCATCCGCTTTGAATTGATGGGAAAACCGATGTGATGGAGATCCGAGGACTTTACTGACATCGGGGACGGTCATTCTTTGGGGCTTTTTTTCCGTGGTAAGGCTTCAATCATTGTGGTGGTACTACGGTGATATATATATATATATAAATGATATATATATTATGTATACAAAGTCTAAGAAAAAACAAACACAGCAGTGTCGAATATCCAAGTCAACTATCATCAGAAATCCAGCAGATGCTGAATGATGCTGAATGAATAAATGAAGAATCTCCTTTTAAAATTCTCCTGTTTCTTTTATGCCCCATGAATTGCTTCATTCTTGTTGCTTATACACAAGGTTTAGATTAAACACATGGATTTTTGCATGTAAGTGAAGGTAAAAAAGTGCATGTATCATGTTAGACATCATATGGTGCGTGTGCGTGTGCGTGTGTGTGCGTGTGTGTGTGTGTGTGTGTGTGTGTGTGCGTGTGTGTGTGTGTGTGTGTGTGTGTGTGTGTGTGTGTGTGTGCGTGTGTGTGTGTGAGAGAGAGAGAACAAAAGCAGAGTCACGACACCAGTCAGATTTTATCAGCATGATTTCCCACTGCCTCTTTAAGGAAGTTATACAGGAGATAAAGATTGGGAACTTTAGGAGCTTTTAAAGGGTTCGAATGAAGAAATGCCCTTGAAATGTTTCTCCACATTGAAAGTGCATCAACTACTGTTACAGTACTGGGCTGCATTTGGTTCATAAGCATGCAATGGCACAAAAATAGAAAAGGAAAAAAAAAAAAAAAAGGAATAACATTTGATAAGATTGGGCTCAAAACACGTGCATTCATGTTATGTCAGTTTGAAGTCGTTTTTTTTTTCGGATTCACCGTCTGCGTTCACATTAATAATACATCGCATGCACAGGTTAAACGAAACGTTGCAAAATTAGATATTGCCATATCGCGCAGGTGCTACCATTCCAGAGAACCCGCACAAAAACAAATTCAGATCTACACTTTAAATCCTTTATACCAACCTTGCGATGGATATCACTTTTAGACATTGTCACTCTGAAGCATGTTTGAGCCCCTATGTTTTCCTCCTCAGTGGAGGAAAACTTTGATATTTCCTAATTTCCTTAACTCCTAAAAGTCCTAATGTTTTAGTGTATTTATAGTAAAATGTAAAAAAATCTTACATCTGACTTTACACTCCATTACTGTTAAAGCTAAGGCCATCAAACCTAAGCACAGCTTCTCTGATTTGATTGGCTCTCTCTTTGACATTGACGACTGCTATAACACCACCTGCCTAATATTGTCATCGCTCGGCCCCTTTTGCTGACAAAACAGTTCTGACCCGTCCAGCATTACCAACATTAACTCCTTCGGTAATTTGAGCGACAGGAGCTCGTTTGTTGGATCAGACCACATGGGTGAGGATCAGTGAGCCTCGGCCGCACATGACCCTCTTACCGGGTTCACCACTGTTCCTTCCTTTGACCACTTTTAATAGATTCTAAACACTGCAGACTGGGAACCATCCCACAAGAGCTGCAGTTTTGGAGATGCTCCGACCCAGTCGTCTAGACATCCCAATTCATCTAGCATTCACAGAACTCAAATCTTTACGCTCGCCTAATTATGAATCATTTTTCATCGTATCTTATGTACAAATTATTGTCCCTGAGAGGGAGACGAGAGGGAGGGGAGCAGGAGGAGGAGGAAGAGGGTTATTGCTCGGATGGAGAATCTTCTTCCATCAGGACCCACGTGGTCACAATGCAATAGTAAACAGCACGTTTGTGAATGCTGCCTGCGTGAGGGATACACGCCGAAGGAAGACAAATCCGCAGGAAGCTGAGCTGAGGGTTGCGTTTAAGGTTTTAGTTTCGCCCCTTTTCTATGTATTTATTGATATTTTTTATAAAAAGTGTCAAACAGAAATGTATACATTCTTTAGGGGTGTAACGGTAAACAAAATCCACAGCTCGGGACGATTTCACTACGATTAGGGGGAAGAAATGCACGATATGAATTTGCTTGTCATCTTTAATTAGCGCAGTTAATAAATAATAATATTAATTATTGACATTTGTGAACATCAACAGTTCACATTTTTGTAACAATTTTAAACAAAATGCCTGTTTGGTTAAATAACATATAAAATAATATTTTATATAAAAAAAAATATATACAATTGAATAAACCAAATTAATGCAATGCCCTTTTTTCTTTATTCTTTCAATCGAGCAATCAATTCAATTGGAACGAATTAAATGAATTCAATAAAATTCAATAAATGGAAAATTTAAATGAAATAGTTTACATTTGTTAGACCATATTTGGGTACAGACTTTATCAAATGACTTAATTCCTTCCGTCCTTCATTTATTCAGTCTCTCGATATGCAGAATTGGCAGGATTTTCTCCTTTTTAAGTGAAATTCTCGAAACTGGACTTACTGTAAAACGCCAAAGAATTCTTTAGCGTTTTCATGCATGCGTCAAAACAAATCTTATTTATATATATATATTTAAGGATAACTAGTAAATATGAAATTCTTGGTTTGGCTGAAACGGGGAACGGTTGTTCAGGGAATTTAGGTGTAATGCAGGTATAAAAAAAACATCGTTCAGAACCAGATAATAAATAATCATTCGGGTCCGCGGCCCGAGGGTTGGGGACCACCGCCATAGCAAACAGCGAGCATCACTTGAGTAACACATTAACAACCTTTCGCATAAACGCTTTGCATTTTATTCAGAAGAATGCAGTCTTTAAGTTTTTCCAACAAATGTTGCAATTACCCAAGATCTTTCAGAAACTCCGTTCTTCACAATATTTCTTCAGTTCATTGATGTTGGAAGGCGTTTGTTGATTCATAGCTCCCTTAAGATCCCACCACAGAATCTCAAGCGGGGACATGAATTTGACTTGCCAATTTCAATAACTGAATTTTTTTATATTTGATGGTTTGTTTAGAATCAGGATTTTGTTGCATGACCCAGATTTGGCCCAGTTTATACTGAAGGGCAATTTGTTTAAAAAAAATCCACCCTTTCATCACGTGTTTGTGGTAATAATTATTTTTTTGACCAAACATTTCCAACCTGGTCCCACCAATCTAGAGGATATTGTACTATAACATTTGTGGTTTGTGTGTATTTATTAATTTTTTTCCAATCATTTGTACTCATTTATTCTATCCTTTACATGACCTATACATATGCAGGAGTATTTTAGACCACTAGTTCTAGTTTCAATAATTCTGTTGTAGTTATACGTGTTGATTGACTAATCTTGTACAATTCTTTAGTATCTTCTGTCTGCTAAATCTTTAAATGAATTAGGAAAAATAAGAGATTGTGTTTTCTTTTTCCTATAATACTCTTACGTCTACATCCATCCTTAAATAGAATTATTAAAGGAATAAACTTCTTTCAAAAGTCCTATCTATAAACCTCAATGCAGAATGATGATCTGTGCCTCCCTCCCCTTTTTATTATGTCTTATATACTGTATAGCTTTTACCAGCAGACGTTAGTCTCCTTCTTAAATGTTGTCTTGATAGACCATGGTCTAACATTCCCTACTTATCTCCATACCCACCTTACATCCAAGTATGAACCACCCAGTTACAAGAAAATGAATGTGATCCGATAAACATTACTTGTAAAGTATTACTTGTAACATGTCGCTATACAAATTATCCTATAATAATAGACAAATCAATGAAATCTTACCAGAAATGTCTTATTACATACAAACACATTGTTATTGAAGGTATGTTTTTATAAACCTTGCCCTGAGAACCATGACCTGGTCAGGTGGCATTGTAGAGCAATCATTTCCGTCCATCCATCCATCCATCCATCCATCCATCTATCTATCTATCTATCTATCTATCTATCTATCTATCTATCTATCTATCTATCTATCTATCTATCTATCTATCTATCTATCTATCTATCTATCTATCTATCTATCTATCTATCTATCAAGAGCTTCAATCAAGAGCTTGTGTTATTCCTTTTAAAAGGATGAGTGTTTTAATATGACTTTGATCTTAAATCAAGATCTGATCCCATTTTATAATTAAGGCAGGTGATCTAGGTGATTCCAAAAAGTTCAACACCTTTGGTCCCCTTGTCTTTTTATGTCAATAGACAGGTGTATGCTTATCTGGTGACCATGGAGCTATGCTACATATGCAGCAGTACAGACAGGGCTACTGTATATCCTGTTTCAGCTTAGGTTCTGCATAATTTCATCTAGAAAAAAGGGCACAGAGACATTTTTTTAGATAATATCTGCTAGTCAGACTCTTTTACCCAGTGTGAGTGACCACATTATATTCAGCTTAATTGATCAATAACCCAATTGATTCCTCAATTTGAATTGAAAATGTTTATACTCTTCATCTGGAGTAGAATATACTGATTAAAGCCAGAAAAGTTTTGTCTGCTGGATAGATAGATAGATAGATAGATAGATAGATAGATAGATAGATAGATAGATAGATAGATAGATAGATAGATAGATAGATAGATAGATAGATAGATAGATAGATAGATAGATAGATAGATAGATAGATAGATAGATAGATAGATTTTGCTGTGAGTCTACCAAATATTACTAGAATCAATCATTTATTGTGCCCTTTTGTTTTCTTTTGCTCAATCCATTTTGAAAATTGATGGATTTCTTTTTTTATGTACTTACAGGACATTGTCACAAAGAAAATGAAAGGATCGATCCCTCTCCAGGTTCTCCTCTATGCTACACTAATTCGGAGCTTAAAGGTTGTATCCAAGAGAGGTTCAGGTAGGACTGCATTTATTGTTCGCAAATGGAACTTGCAAACGGGGGTCCCTTCATTTTTCTAATTTGCCCAATTCCCTACAAAAAAAAAAAAATCAGCATGACTGTAGCTATTAAACTATTTAATTTCACTTAGTTTGACTAGTAAACTTTTTCTTTAGATATTATGCAACCAATAATATTATTTGGACAAAAGCTTTCATGTACAACCCAAACATTTTGTCTCTACCACCAATAGATAAAGCATAATGTATTCTACATAGTAACATTTTAATCACTAAAGAATAAGTCTGCATTTCGGATATTCAATACATGCAATCAAAACTGTCTCAGATTTCAACTATTTTCAGTAAGCGACTCTTGAATTTTGACCTCTTAATTCAGACCTGTAATAAACTCCCAGGAAGTAGAGTGATGTGTGATAAGTATTTCCTGGTAGGAGGCAATTGTAAAATATTCTCATAATGCACTATTGTACCAGAGGTGCTGGTGAAGAACTGTAGCTTTATATGTTTCATAATGGATTAACTTGCTAAAGATACCACTTTGACTCTACAATGTCTTGCCATGATTGTCTTAAAAATATATATCAAGATGCACATTAAGAAAAAGGGGACTGGCCAAATAGTTTTCTGAGCTCATGGATACCATGTGGTATCAGAGCTTGATGGTGACACATTCACCAAGGTGTGGACGAAAGCACGTTGAAAGACAGCTGTGGTGCGTGTGGCCTTTGCTTCAAAAATATCCAGGAAAGTAGATCAGTGTCAACAGAAAGTAACATGAAGAATTGGATCTCAAGAAAATAAGACAACTAAAAAAAGAGAACTAAAGAAATATTAACCGAATGCAATCTTCAAACCAAACACTGGAATAAGTAAGATGTTTAGGAAGGTTTTTTAGAAAAGTGTGTGTGGGGAACAAATACTGTCTCTCACACACTCTCTTTTTCTCTCTGATGGTGCTTGTTTCTCCCCATTTCATACTTGATGCTGCTCAATGAAATATTTAATGCTCTTTAGCCAAATTCTGCACAATTGTGGGATCATAAGCACTTTCTTTCCTTCCCTGGCCCTGCCTTCCATTCACAAACTGCCTTTTATCCACACCCCAGTTTCTAGATAATATATAATAACATTTTTAACTTTGCAAGCATATGATGACACTATTGGATTAGGCTGAGCTGAGTGATATGTGTAAGCAAATGAAATTCGAATCGCAGCCCCCCTCTGGCCATTTGTACCTGCCAGAGGCAGGACAGACAAGCCAGGCAATAGCTTGGGGCCCTGACTTTTGAGGGGGATTCTAAAGATTTCAAACACATCATTTTAATTATTTAGCTAGCTTTGGTAGGACTATGTTTAGAGTTGTAATGCTTTATTCACTGCCTTCATAAAAAGCAATGATGGAAATAAACGAGATGGCGATAATATACATGTGTGTAGGGCGGATGTGGGTATATGTCTGTTGGTAGACATTACAAAATGCATATGTCATTTCCTAAATTTGTATAATCATTTTAATATCATATTCGTCACTTTTACAATTCGAATATATAGTCTTTACGTCATGAAGAATATTTTGGTCCTGAATATTTTCCTGATTCTTCTTGATGATTTGGGAACTTAAATCAATCAATCAATTCAAAAGAATTTATCATAATCAAAAAAAACAAAAAGAAAAACACCAAAGTACATTTCTGACAAGATTTTGGTTTTAAAGATTGACGCATTTGGAAGCATGATGAGTAAAAAAAATTCAACAATTATTTTCCCCTTCATGACATTATATTATATTAAGTACCATGCCTCAACCAATGCACTTCCTAAAAATCATGGGTGCCACACTGTTATTCTTTTCAGAAAGTGTTTTTTATTTATCGAACCATAATAGCAGAGGTACAGATGAAGCATTTTATGGTATTGAATCTGTTATGACGTCATGGTTGGCTTTGGAAATGTGGCAATTCTTGCTTCGTTGTATGTTAAGGGATTTTTTGAATTTTGTTTAATGATTTTGCTGACTGAAAAGATTTTCTATTGTAACTTCAGATTTGAATGAACGTGATGAGCTGTTAGGTTTTCCTTCTGTTTTCAGTTTCTATATAGTTAAACAAGCCATAGTTCACACAGTGAAAACTTATATGTTCCAGACTCTTTTTTTTATGTCAAGGTGATCCTGTTTGTTATAATAAAGATCTGTTTCCTAGTGTGTGATTTCTATTTTTAAACTTCTTCTGCAGGGAAACCTTATTGTAAACCAAAAATAATGAATGCTATTATATTATATTACAAAATCACTCAAGCCAGTCTAAATGAGTTTTACCCACTAGCAGGATAAAGTCACAACTGAAGTCAATCATAAATCATAAAAGTGTGGAACTTTGCATCATTTAATTACAGCCCTGATAACGCAGAATGGAAGTATACAAGAGCACTAAATGCTGCAAATTCCACAGTTTTTATCATTTTCCAGCATGACAGTGCTGCTGTGCACGAAGCAACCTCCAGGAAGATGTAGTTAACATAAGTTGAAGACCTTCAGTGGCCTGCAATAGAGCGCTGACCTTAACCCTAAACACCTTTGGGATTATTTGGAACATGCACTGCACCACAGGCCTCCACAACATCAATAATTGACTTTACTAACACCCTCGTGGCTGAATGAATCTATGGGAAGATGTTCCCAGTGGAGATTATAACAGCAAATTGGGACTGTATTAGAATGGGATGTTCAAAAAGCACTGAAAGACTTTTGCCCATATATACAGTCATGTAAAAAATGTCTTTATCAGTCTTAAAATTAGCTAAAAATGACCACATATAAACAACATATGACCTAATACTAATAGTGCTTTTGTTTTCTTTTATTTTTATAAAAATCAAGCCATAATTAAAACCATCTGTGAAAAATGAATTACTCCCTGCTTCCATAGGAATTGAGAGGCTAAATCGCAGCCAATTCCTGCTTATTAAATGCTTTGATTAATTGATCATCAGCAAGTGTGACCATGTTTATAAAAGCAAAAAGTTTTAGCAGTTTGTTGGTCTGGAGCATTCAAGAGGATGTTAACACAGTGCCAAGGAGGAAAGATATCAGCAATGAACCATGTTATGCAACTGTTGCTGCCCATCAAACTGGGATGGATATAAGTCTATTCCCAAACCATTTGAAGCTCTTTCATTTAACAGTGAGGATGATTAATTACACAAAGAATATATTCGAGACAGTCGCCAATTTTTCCTCAGAAGTGGACATCACAGCAAACGAACCCCAAATGAACCACATTGTGCTGTGTTGAGAGAAATTTCCAACATCTCAAGATGTTCACAGGTCACAGTTAGTATGCTAAATATTGAAAGTTCATGATAGTACAATTAAAATAATGACTAAACAAATATGATTTGTTTGGAAAATAATTAGTTTTATTTAAATACAAGACCCACGAGACCTGAATGAAAATTTATGGCCATAATGTACAGCATATCTGCAGCTCATATCACCTCATACCAACTTTTAAGCATGGTGATGGAGAGATCATATTTGAGCCTATTTTGTAGCTATAGGATCTTGCAGTCATTGAGTTGACCATGAACTTCTCTGTATATAAAAAGCCCACAAGCCTCAATGAACTAAAAATGAATGAACAATGATTGTTGTAAAGAAGGAGGGAGTGGTGGCTCCAGTGGTTAAGGCGCTGGGTTGCCGATCGGAAGGTCTGGGGTTCAAGCCCCGGTATCGCCAGGCGGTATTGAGCAAGGCCCTTAACCCTCTATGCTCTGGGGGTCCCTTACGAGGGAAATATCAAGGTCCGTGACGTGGGGCCGCCTTCCCGTGGGCTCACCACCTGCAGGAGGGACCGTAAGGGACGGTGCTGTGAGGATTGGGCAGCAGTCGAAGGCAGGGGCCTGCTTAGACTGCTGCCCCCGCGACCCGGATTACGGATAAGCGGGAGAAAATGAATGAATGAATGAATGTTGTAAAGAAGAATGAGTCGAAGTACCTTCAAAAGAATGTGGGAGATTGATAGTCATACATAAATATATTACTTCAGTTACTGTAGGGATAAAGTGAGTTAGTTGGGATAAAGGTGGGTTTTACATGATATTGAGGTATAAGGCGTACCTAGTTTTTCCACACATGGCTTCCCTATTTTGGCATTTTTAATTAAAAAATGAATAATGACAGTGTAATATGTCATGCGTAGTTTATCTGAGGTCCCAATTCTGAGACTTGCTAAGGATCAGATTGGTTTTTATTATGTTCTGACACACATACCTTTGGAATTCACAAAGGGTGTTCTTTAAATTTCATTAAAATTAAGTTTTATTTGCATAAAATAAGTAGAATAAAGAAAAACCACCAAGGAGATAGTGTGCTTAAACTTTTGACTTTTAGTGTATTTTAAAACCATTCATACTTCACATAATTTCAGTACAAATACATCATAAAACGTATATTATTATTAAGTTAATTTTGACAGCTGATTTTGATTTAGGCTTCGTCATAATCTTTTGACTGAAATGGCATTAAGTTTTATTTTAAAATATAACAATTTAGTTATATTTTAGTCATCTGAATTGTTTTAGTTTTCATCTAGTTTTAGTCGAGTAAATCTACATAAAATGTAGTCAACTAAAATCGAATAGGTTTCATTCAATCGCATTTCAGACACATTTAACGGTTGTCACATAATACATCTTTATTTAAATAATAAAAATAACTTCTCCTTGAGAAACAAGTATTCATTAGTGTCTGTATTTTATTTTCATGATGGGGTTTTTTTTTCTTTAATTTTTTTTTTATTTTGCTTTTCTATAATACAGTCGACCTTTTAGCTACTCCTCCATCATTAGAACAGTCCTCATCTTCAGCTACTTTGCTATGACTTCCTCTGTTGTTCTTTAGTCACTTTTGTACTTTGATTCACTGAGAAAAGATGTTGCAATTATCTGTTGGACTGCAGAAGATTTCAACTTGTTGGCTCATTTTTGCCATTCGAATCTTTTCAATCTGTGAGGTTGAAAAAGGGGGAAAAAAACAAGTTAATGATTATTCGTTCTCTCACACACTCCTTTCACTCAAACACATCCACATTCATTTAAATAATGTAAGCTATGCTGTGTTGTTTTAGATTTAATTGCTTTATTCCTGAGCGCGCACACACACACACACACACACACACACACACACACACACACACACACACACATGCACGCACATGGAGAGAAACTTAATAAAGCAATCTAATTTAAAACAACACAGCATACTTTATATTATTTTAATGAAGTATAGATTAATTCTTGCTACAAAATGTTAGCGAAACACACTAAATCAGGTAAGCTCTTAAATAACATTTATGAACCAAAGAGTAAAAAGAAGATTTTAGGTGATGACCCTTTCATGAATTACAGAAAGAGTCGTCTGCAAGTGGCGCTTCAAGTTTTTTCCGAAGATTTTCACTCCACACGGTTTACAAACGATCTCGTTTTCCTTGAGATCGAATGTAAAATTGATTCATATGTCTGTTCTTTTTCTCCGTGAGGTTGACATTTTGAAAGTTTTGTGCAGCAGGCGTATATTTGGCGGGTAGATCAGTGCAGATGTGTGCAACTGGCCTGGCTCTTTTTCCAAATCGTCACACCCTAACATTTTTGTCTAATTTTTATTAGTTGACGAAAGTGTGAATGAATTTACATCATAGTTTTTCTCGACAAGTGATTTTTATTTAGATTTCGTCTCATTTTCGTCAGTAAAAATATATTTGACAAAATGTATTTTTCAACTAAATTACCATTGGTACAGTGTTTTTCTAGATATCCTATTGTAAATCTTGAAGAGTTCCCAGAGGTGTTGAGTGTTTGTTGGCTGCTTTTCCTTCACTCTGCGGTCCGTCTTATACCAAACCATCTCAACTGGATTTAGATTGGATGATTGCAGAGGCCATGTCATCTGATGCAACACTCCATCACTCTCCTTTTTTGAACAAATAGCTCTTACATAGCCTAGAGTTGTATTTGTGGTCATTATCCTGTGCAGACAAATGGGATTGCATGTCACTGCAAAATGCTGTGGTAGTCATGCTGGCTACTTGTGTCCTCAATTTTAATTAATCACCAACATTGTCACTTGCAAAGCACCCCAACACCACCACACCTCCTCCATGCTTCACAGTGGGAATGACAAATTTAGGAACCGTCCATTCTCTTTTTGTATGTCTAACAAAGACATGGAGGTTAAAACCAAAAATCTCAAATTTGGAGTGATTAGACCAAAGAAACATTTCATGGTCAAAGCAAGTCTTTTCTTTATGTTGTTCTTTATGGTTTATTTGTCGCAATTCGACCATGAAGTGGACATGCAAGCTCCTGCAGTCTCCTCTGAACAGTGGCTGTTGAAATATGTTTGCCCCTTGAACTTTGGCTGAAGCTTGGTTTCTGGGGCTGGTGATTTCAAATAAACTCATCCTCTAAGCAGGTAGCTCTTGGCCTTCCTTTTCTGGGTCGGTCCTCATGAGAGCCTGTTTTATCATAGCATTTATGCTAAGGGATACATTTAAAGGTCTTGAGATGTTTCTGCTTGACTGACCTTCTATTCTTTTTTTAAGTAATATTGGTCTGTCTTTTCTCTTTATTACTTGTGTGTGATATTATGTATTTGTACAATAGTAGCAGTAATAGGGCTACTGAGTCTGTATTCACCCATTCCTTTGAACAAGAAAACTGGTCTGAAGCACATTAAGAAGGAAAGAATATATACTTTTGACTAAGCACACCTGTGAATTGAAAACCATTCCAGGTGACAAATTAGTGAATTTGATGAGAGAAAGCCATGAGTGTGGCCAACTGTTATAAAAAATAACACTATAATAACACTATTTTATTTCCTACATAATTCCATGCATGTCCTATTTAGCTTGGGTGTCTTCAGTATTAATATACAGTGTTGAAAATAACAATATACCCCTACTGATATACCCCATGTCCCTCCTCTGCACATGTCCAAACCATCTCAATCTCGCCTCCCTCACCTTGTCTCCAAAACGTCCTACATGCGCCGTCCCTCTTATAAACTCTTTCCTAATCCTGTCCATCGCCGTCACTCCCAACGAAAACCTCAACATCTTCAGCTCTGCTACCTCCAGCTCCACCTCCTGTCTTTTACTCAATACCACTGTCTCTAAAATATACACCATCGCAGGTCTCACCACAGTCCTATAAACTTTCCCTTTCACTCTCACAGTTATTCTTCTATCACAAATCACTCCTGCTATCACTCTTCTCCACCCACTCCACCCTGCCTGCACTCTTTTCTTCACTTCTCTAACACACTCTCCATTACTTTGCACTGTTGACCCCAGCTACCTAAACTCCACCACCTTCTCCACCTCTTCTCCCTGCAACTGCACCACTCCACTGCCCTCCCTCTCATTCACACACATATACTCTGTCTTACTTCTAACTTAATTCAGCATACATGCTTTAAAAATATAAACCTTCAGAATTTGTGATTACCTCAAAACCCTATAAGATTTCCTATTTCCTGATAGCTAAGAAACATACATTTTTCATTCAGCTTTAAACAAACCTAAAAAGACAAAACAGTATCATGTATTCCTATTTTGTCCACAAACAAACAAATCAATCAATATGCAAATATGATTAATTATAAAACAAATAAATTCCCAACGATAGCATTTTCCAAATGTGTTTTAACTCATATGCTTTCAGCCTTTGGAGCAGTTTTTTTCAATCAAAGCATTTAAAATGAACTGTGATCATATCAGCATGTGTGAAGCTAACATGAAACACAGTGTAAATAAACTTGTATAAAGTAATTACATATATTTGAATTAAGATTTCACTGAGAATATTTGATCCGTTTCTGTCAACAAGAAGTTTTAAGTTTATTTTTTTTTAATGACCTACACTTTCATGAAGCGGTTTTGGAACACACCCCATCTGTACACAGAAGGTTCTGAATATTAAAAGAGAACTTTAATGTTGTACAGCTTTTTGTTTAACATTTTATTGCTTACACTATATGTACTTATCGAACAGTATATAGTAAATCAGAATTTTACAATATGCATTCACTGACATTGCAAAAGAACTGTCACTATAACTCATTTAAACCAGAAAACGCAATGCCAAATTCGCTCATGGGACAACTGAACACAACTTGATTCACTTTTAGAGGCGATGGGTTTTGGAAGATCTGGAAAGCATAAGGGAGCCAATCTCTGTGCTCTCTTTTCTAGCGCTACCTGACAAAGACTGTAATTCAGCACCATTTTAATAACTTCTATTTTCAAACAGAGAATCTGGGATTTTATTTCTCTCAATGGTGCTTTGCACACTGCATTTAGCACTTTCATTTGATAAGTTGTTCTGTCACAGTCCAAAATCACACCTCATAAAATGATTATTTTGTTGTCTGTTGAGATCACTGGTTTTAAAATGCATAATGTGATGTCCACACGTTTGTGCCAATTTTGTGCTGCTGTGAGCATTGTGTAGCCAGAAACACTGCTCTGGCAGTGTCCAAAATTGTATTTTATTAAAATCTCACTTCTCTTGAAAGTGGATATGAACTTCTATAGACAGTTACAAATATGGTAGTGGCAAAGAAGGAACCTAAAGAAAATTATAATGGACAGGAAATAATATAAAATAACTTTCATGATACAGTTTTCAACAATAATTAAGATCATGCTGATTGGTGATAAAGCGATTTTCCTTAATCACAGGTCTATTGTTAGAGGATCTTCATCATCTGACATGGAGAACACATTACCATACAGGCGTTTATAGAATTCACCCTAAGCTTTAATGGGATAATCTCAAACAGTGTGACAGCTGTTAATCAAGACATTTATTTTAAATTGCACAGTTTAAAATCAGCTTAAGAAAATAATCTTTTGTTTATGTGTGTGTGTGTGTATGGATTTTACTTAAAACTTCGATACAAATCATGAGCCCCATGAGGTCGTCAAATGGTGTTCCATTCCATAATGGTTAATAATGGTTATCTTAGGAAGTTCCCAGAGGTGTTGAGTGCTTGTTGGTTGCTTTTCCTTCACTCTCTTGTCCAACTCATCCCAAACCATCTCAACTGGATTTAGATTGGGTGATTGTGAAGGCCAGGTGATTTGATTTATCACTCTCTTTCAACAAATAGCTCTTACATAATCTAGACGTGTGTTTGGGGTCATTGTCCTGTTGGGAGAAAAATGAGGGTCTAACTAAGTATACAACAGATGGATGGCATGTCAGAGCAGAATGCTGTGGTAGCCATGCTGTGCCCTCTATTTCGACTTAATCACAACAGTCAAAACAGTGTAATTTACAAAGCACCCACACAGCATCACACCTCACAACTCCATGCTTCACAGTGGGAACCACAAATTCAGGAACTGTCGGTTCACCCTCTGTATGTCTAACAAAGACACAGCAAATTTGGATTCCTCAGACCCGAAAACAGTTTTTCACTGATCCAATGACCATATCTTGTGTTTATTTTTTATTATTTTTTTTTTATATAAAGTAATGGTTTCTTTGCTGCAGTTTGAGTATATAGGCCCGACTCATGCACTCCTCTGAAAAGTGGATGTTGAAATATGTCTACCACTTGAGCAGTATATCTGTGCTCTAAGGAGGAGAACAAAAATTAATCCCTAATACAGATTACCTACAGATGTTATTAACAAACAGGTGTAAACGTAATCAGTTCAGTCACATGCTATTATGTACAGAGGTTTAAGGAAAACATCCATCATAGAAGGAAATTTATACTACGCTACATAGACAAACGTTTTGAGACACCTGACTTTATTTCCCCAAACTGTTACCTGTATAGCAGTGGTGGACAGTAGTAAAGGAAATGTAATTATTTTCTGTACTTAAGTAGCTTTTTCACTTATCTGTAATTTACTGAAGTATTTCCATTTAGGGACACTTTTACTTTAACTTCACTCTATTTCAGAGTCAAATCTCTTACTTTTTACTCAACTACATTTTGCGAAATCAGTTGTTCCATTTATTTGCTGAGAGAAGAGGTGACCATCTGTGAGCAACGGTATGGTTTCATGCCGAGGAAGAGCACCACAGATGCCTTATTTGCTTTGAGAATGTTGATGGAGAAGTATAGGGTGGTGCAGGACATGTATGAGGACAGTGTGATAGCAGTGAAGTGTGCAGTAGGAACGACAGACTGGTTCAAGGTAAAGGTTGGACTGCATCAAGGATCGGCCCTGAGCCCTTTCCTGTTTGCAGTGGTGATGGACAGGTTGACGGACGAGGTCAGACAGGAGGACTATGATGTTACAGGTAGTTGGTGTAAAAGAGGCAGATGTAGAGGACAGGGTGGTATGGAGACGGATGATCCGCTGTGGCGACCCCTAAAGGGAGAAGCCGAAAGAAGAAGAAGAATAAGTTGTTCCTTTTATTTATTAGTGGGTAAAAACGTAACTGGTCAAACACACAGCAAGCAACCAATCAGGATCGAGTGCGTGCTCTGTTTCAAACTTGTTTTGATTGGCGCCTGGTGTATCTACCGATCACCAACATACAGTTCAGCATCAGTTCAACAGCAAGCAGAACATTTAGAGAGGAATAAATGATGGAAGAAACTTCTGACTCAAACTCGCCACAACACCTGTGGACTTATTTTTGAAGTAGTGGAAAGGTTATGGGCTCATGATCATTTTAATAAATATCAATCAGTGTTTGACTCATTAATATCATTCTATTAATAGATTGATGTGCTAAGAGTAACATTAGAATCTTTTCACTTAAACTGAATTGACAAAAATAATAATAGGAAGATTATAGCCATAAAAAAAATAATTTGCTCATCATTTTATTATTTATTTTTTTCTCAAGTAAAAGTTTAAAGGGAGCACTTTTACTTTTCTAAAGTATTATTTTACCGAGTGTATCCCTACTTTAACTCAAGTACATGGTTTTACACTTCATTCACCACTGCCTGAAAGTCGTACGAACACAAATATATATATATATATATATATATATATATATATATATATATATATATATATATATATATATATATATATATATATATATATATATATATAAACTGATATAAATGTATATATGAACTGAAGATATAAATCTTTTGATACATTACATTGCATTTTCTCTTTACATAAACTAACTAGGAGATCAAAACCTGTTCCACCATGACAGTGACCCTGGGCACAAAGCGAGCTCTATGAAGAAATGGTTTACATGGGTTGGAGTAAAAGATCTAGATTGGTTTGCTATAAAGCTTTGACCTCAACCCTATTGAACACCCTTGGAATGAAGTGAAATGCTGACTGCATCCCAGACCTCCTCACCCTACATCAGTAGCGTTAATAACCTTACTAACGACCTTGTGAATGATCTCCATAACCACACTTTAAAGTATAGTGTGGAGGTTATTAACAGCCATAACATAAAATAACCCACATTTTAAACTGCAAGCAACAAACACTTTGTGAATCCATATCAGAACAACTACAGCTTAACATAAAGTGCAGGCTTGAGGGATGTGCTGGACGTGCACTCACTGTATTCCCACTGGCTGCTTTCCTGCATAATCAGTGCATGGATAAAGGGGGCAGCTCATTTAATCAGACCTTGCTTATTTTTTTAAAAGACCTTAAGGTGACATCTCTGTCATGGACATCACCAATCAGCATGATCTCAATTATTGTTGAAAACTTTATCATCAAAGGAAGTTATTGGTCTTTTCCATTATTTTGTTTTTTTGTTACTACCATATTTATAACTGTCTATAGAAGTTCCTATCCACCTTTAAGAGAAGTGAGATTTTAATCAAATACAATTTTGGACAGTGTTTCTGGCTACTTAATGCTCACAGCAGCACAAAATTGGCCACAAGTGTGAACATCCCATTATGCATTGTAAAACCAGTGATCTCAACAAACAACAAAATAATCATTTTATGAGCTGTGATTTTGGACTGTGACAGAACAACTTCAGAAAAAGCACCATTAAGAGAGATAAAATCCCAGACTCTCTGTTCAAAAAGTAGAAGTTATTAAAATGGTGCTGAATTACAGTCTTTCTCAGGTAGCGCTAGAAAAGAGAGCACAGAGATTGCCTCCCTCATGCTTTCCAGATCTTCCACAGCCCAGCGCCTCTAAAACTCAAAGCTCGTTTATACTCAGTGATACACACAGAGTGACATGCTGGTGTTCAGTTGTCCCATGAGCTAATTTGGCATCACGTTTTCTGGTTTAAATGAGTTATAGTGATATTTATAGAATAGCCTTTATTTGTCACATATACATTACAGCACAGTGAAATTTGTTCTTCGCATATCCCAGCTTGTTTAGAAGCTGGGGTCAGCCATTAAACGGCGCCCCTGGAGCATAGAGGGTTAAGGGCCTTGCTCAAGGACCCAAGAGTGGCAGATACCAGGGCTTGAACCCCTGACCTTCCGATCAGTAACCTAGCACCTTAACGGCTGGAGCTACCACTCCCCCCAATATTTGATAATGCAACAGTTGTAGCCTGTTTCTGAATGTTTGGCTCACCATAGCTGGGTGCTTGGCCCCCGAAAATGCTGCTTTCAGATGTAATTATTATAATTTTTAATATCTTTTTCTTTTTCTTCCTAGAGTTCCCAAAATTTGGGTCATTTTTGAACCGTAAGCCATAGGAAGACCATTAGTCCCAAACCCAAAATACCTCTAAACATTAACTGACTATAAACATGTAAAAGTTTTGCCACTATAATAGAAGTGCTGCAGAATTGACCTTACAGCAGCTACATGCTCTTTTCATCCATTTTAGTGCACTCACATTTCGCCATTCCTTGGTGTAAATATTAAAATGTATTTCTGCACAGGATTCCATCAGTTAAAACATCGTTTGATAAAAGTTCTCTGTGTGAGGAAAAAAATCGTCAAACTTTAACTGTTCATTACCTGTTATTAACATTTTAATTCTTTTTTAGCTTCAATTAAAAGCAGTTTTTTTTTTGTGTCTAATTTGTTCATAGTTTTATTGTTCCTCTTTAATATATACCGATCTGCACTTCTGCTGTCAATCTGTGACTAATAATTGTGCAAAAATATATGACCCATATGTACTTTATGTTTAGACTGGTTGTCAAACGTTTTTTTCTTCCTATACAGAATACCTTTGTATCTATTTTAATTAGTAAAATCTGTTATAAGATTGCATTTATTTACAATCATGCGAATATAACTACAAGATCTGGGGCATGTGTTTGATAAGGAGGGGATTTAGGAGTATATCTGGGCCAGTGTGGGACTAACTGTAAGTGACGGTGTGCCACATTTTGACAAAACGTGACAATTAATCTGTGTCTGTCTGGTCTGTATAATAAACTTAAAGGTGCTCAGCCCAATTTGGCCTACATTCACCAGATATAAAGGAGGTATCTGTGCTGGTTTTTGCCTCATTTACAAAAATAAATCAGGCCAATTCTATTTTTCAGATTTATTACAGATCTTGGAAAAGGTTTTGGCCAAAATAGGACCAGAGTATTTTTGTTATGCCATATAAATTTCCCAGTATGTTTTGGAAATTGATATAAATTCTTTGGGATTTGTTTGCCAGGTACATTGGTCCTTGCTCTTGACAAGAGATGTCGTCAGATCGGAAAGGTAGCGTCTGAAGTTTTCAGTAGCGTTCACATCTTTGCAGTTATCGACAATTTCTGGTTTTAGCATGTGGTAGTGGTCTCGAAAGATGACCCATTATCTATACACTTACTCATCAATGCCATTTTCCACCATATTCGTTTAATGACTGCCCTCAGTGTACACTATCAAATGCACTGGAATTCATCAAGACACTGCCACAAATCTCAAGACACTACTTTCATATCGGACTGACTTGATGGTTTTCATTTTATCAGCTATAGGTTCTTAGTGTTAGTCCGTTATGGCAGTACTGTCGTGAGGTTTCATTGTGAGTTTCGTGTCAATAAATTGCTCCTGGGTTCTAGAGTGACCGCTGATCAGGCTCACTTCCACCGTTCACACATATAAGTTCGAAGAAGATGGAATTCAGTGCAGTCTTACTATACTATATAGTATACATACATACATACATACATACATACATACATACATACTGTATATATACACACACATGTATATATACACATATATTATAACTGGATTGATTGAGCTGCTCTTATGGATGATTAATTTCTAAACAAATTGACACCTGTTTCTACTCTATTTTAATTATTATTATTATAATTTTTTTTTTTTTCACAGCTTCATGGGGGGTTTGTATAGCTTTTTCATGCATTTCAGGTGCATTTGTTTCATATATATAATGCTCCCTACACCAAAGGACTAGAGGAAGACTGCCAATATCTGGATTACTAAGACCCATTAGCCTTGTAATGCAAAACTATGAGAAGGATTATACATTCAAAGCTGTGCTGAATGAAAAGGGACAGTTACGAATACATTCTGTGTGGGATATTTCGTGTGAATTGGCAGTCAATAAATGGTGAAAAGGTGATAATTTATGGTGCAGTAAAATGCAATTTTACTTAAATTATTACATAATAACAGTGGTTATGTAATTAATATGATTACACATTTAAATTCATGTGTACAGATGCAAAAGATGTTACTGACCACTTTTAAATACATTTGAAATAATAAAGAAGATGGAAAAAAAAAAAAGGAAATTGACTGAAATAGCACTATGGGGACAGTTATTTTGTTCAGTGATATCAGTTGATTACTTTATTTTTATTAGATTCTTAAATTCGAAGGGACCGGTTTTTTTTTTTTCTTTCTGTACTGCAGCAGCACTAAATCCTTCCAGTTTAAATCTTCATTCAATTGATAGTAGGCACTGCCTGAGATCTTGACAAGTATCATGTTATGAACAAGTATTCAATAAGGATCCCAAAAAAATTAAAGAATCTTTATTTTTGTTTGCCATCAAGTCTGTATAGAATCCTTGAAGTAGGCAGCTTAAGGCAAAACTTATAGTTGACAAAAAATAAAAAAAACATTGTTTTTTTTACAGTGAGGAATTATTTTCTTGTCTGATTTCTTTTATGTTTACAACATTTATTGTCCTTGAACACGTAAAATACAATTAAATTCGTATTTCCACAAATCCTGGTTTGGAAGAAAAGATCAACAACATTAGTTTAGTGGCCTGGACACACAGTTTGCTCTGTCTCTCTCTCTCTCTCTCTCTCTCTCTCTCTCTCTCTCTCTCTCTCTCTCTCTCTCTCTCTCTCTCTCTCTCTTGCTTGTTGAACACAATTCTAATACAAATATTAAATCCCCCTTTTTACTGTTATAACAACCTTCTCTCTACTGCTTTCCATTCGAAGTTAGACCATGGCTGTTCAGTAGGGTTCAGGTCAGGGCTTCGGGACAGTTCAGCCTGTGAAAATATTTATAGTGTAAAAGTCAAAGGCACCTTATTTATTGAGTTATATTTAGAGTGCGATGTATTGACTTGAAGGATATGTCTGGAAATGTTATGCTTGAGCCAGGTTGAGCAATACCTCCATGGGCATTTGGGAAATATTAAAATAATAATGGCGGTTCTTTTGGGGTTTTTTTGCTAAATGTATCAGAGAGTGTATAAGAAAATCAGAATCTTGGCAAAAAAGGCAACATTGATCAAATATATTCAGGAAAATCATAATCAGTGTGTAAAGACTTAAAGTACACATACTTTATGTCCTGATGCCTCATTATTATGGTGATCAAGATTTCAAATTAGCATTTATCATTCACTAGCTTGCCATCAAATTAGAGAGCTAATAAATACCACACCCGATCAAAAGCAGACCTTCTCCAGTTCTCAATCCTTTTTTCCCCATATATATTTTTCCCTCCTTATACTGTCAGTTGACGTTGGGGAACCAGGAGCTACTGAGCCACTCATAAAATAACATTTGAGATCATCATACTGTAGCTCCAACACCAGCTTCTCCATGCCAGAGCCTTTAACAATTTTTTTCAGAGGTCCAATGTTCAACCTTTACATGAAGTGGAATCCAAATGGATCTGGCAAGTCTCTAGATGGTTCAGGATGTTTGCGTGTCAGCATCTACTTATGATGATGATGTAAGATGTTTTTGAGGTGTTGTATGATGCATTCCCAGTACACCATTGCATCTTCTATGTGAAAAATAATGGTTATGCGAGTCACTCTGGAGAAAAAGTAATTCTACTTACCTGTTATTATGATGTTTGATGATATCTATGCCTGATGATATCAGCTCTCATTCTCCTAAGCAACCTTTTGACTGCAGTTTAGATTTAGTATTTATTTCAAGTTGACCACTGTTCCTGCCCCTCTCCTCGGATCTGCTCGCTTCGTCCCGGCCTGCCTCTGGATGGTGTTTTCTTTGATTGGAGGCCACTCTGTGCAGCTGGGGATGGTTTCACATCTCTGGCCTGGGGATCTACGAAATTACAGAGTAACACAGGAGCTTTGAGGATGGATTTGGACTGTAGTTAATGTCAACAGTCTGCTACACTGATTTAGGACTACAGTTTGTTTCTGATCATCATCACTGCACACCTCAACATCGTTTATCTGTAAGAAATGGATTCGGTGCAACCAAAGGATAGGTTCCCTCTTGTTTCTGGTTCCTCTCAAGGTTTCTTCCTTATGCCATCTCGGGGAGTTTTTCCGTGCCACACCAAAAATAAAGCCAAATCATCTGCTGAAATGAACATTTTACTCAAGGTAACAGCACTAGTAATTACCGCCAACCATCTGTTCTATTCAACCCATTTACATTACATTACAGTGTCTCTGAGGATTGTGGGCTAATTTTCCTTGTTATATCATTAAGTATTACATTATAATGATTGAATTTTAGATGATCTCAAATGAAAAATGAAATCGTCATGATATTTGCCACCTTTAAAGGGCCAGCCAGTTTCTGCAAATATATAATGGTGCATATTCAGCAAAAATAGACAAAGTGCATGATGGTGGATGAATGGGTAGCATTACTAATTTTTCATTTTCTTGTCAAAAAATATTAATGTGGGTGATTTGGCGAGGCTTAATGACTTAATATTAAGGTGAAATAACTTTTGGTCAACTCTCTTTGTCATCTACGTATTTGAATATATATGTTTTTGTTTTTAATATGAGTTCTCAGCTATGAATGTGTTTTTAACGTAGTAAGTCAGACCATAATCATGAAAAGTTAAAAACGTGGTGCTGTGGAATCTACCCTAAAAAGCTTATCAGTGCCTTGCATTTTTTTTTGTTTCTGTTGTAGCTTGTCCGCCCTCCACACATTTTTTTTCGCATCCCTACTTTGAGTCTGTCCTCTCGTTTTTCCTCTCGGTTGTGAAGAGTGAAGCTCTAAGCTGTCACATTGGCAGGGCTTAAGAGCATTTTCATGAGTGGGTGACTGAAAAAATCTCCAGCAGAGAAACTGGCCAAGCGTGGCTCAGTTCAGAGCCTAGCTAAGTCATTTGCTACCATTGCACTTGATCCGTAGAGCTACAGTTCTCCAACAATGAGTGTGAAACCTGAGCTGCCATGGTAGTCAATGATAATACACAAACTTTAAAAAAAAGTTAATTACAATAAAAGCAAATGGATATATAGTTTACTTTGCCTTCACTGACTTGGCCAGAACACTCAAATTATTTGACCCAAAGACTCTGGGGCTACTTTTAAAGTATGTTTTGGGTGCTGATGTGTACAGTGCAGATGTTTTGAGGCATTTGGCTGAATCTGAGCAGATCATATAATATAGCTTTATACACTTGAGAATGTGTCCTGCTGCTTTTGTCAGCAGTCACACAATCAATAAATACAAGTTAACCAATTCCATTGGCAGCCTTGAATTCCCAAGGCACAGGATGGGGTGATATGTATTGGATCAACATTTTTCTTTCCTTCTTTATACCCATCTCTTCAGATCATTCAGAGGCAAGTTGATATTTGTATCCTCTCTCCATAGGATGTTTAGGATGATGTCCCTGAACTTTATGGACTTTTAGAAGATTTTTTTAGACTTACTCTAATCAGGTCTTCTTGTTTTGATGCTTTTAAATCTTGTTGTAAACATTTCAAACATGAATGTTGACGCCTACCTCCTGGAGGTTGTTCACGAATTGGCTAAGTCATTCACTTATCTGCCACATCCAGGTCAAGTCAATCAAGTTTATTTCTATAGCGCTTTTCACAACGGACATTGTCTCAAAGTAGCTTTAAGAGTTAAGGTGAACAATGTGTATTTATCCCTGATGAGCAGCCATCATGACTGTGGCAAGGAAAAAAACCCTTAGATGTTATGAGCAAGAAACCTTGAGAGGAACTGATCTCATTTGGGTGATATCAAGAGTGTAGTTATAGTCTTTAAAACAATACAGAACGAGTGAGTAATGTCCGTTCTACAGTCGTATACAGTGAGTTGACATTATGGAACCAGGAGCTTCTGAGCAACTCATAAAATAGCTCAACATTTGAGATCACCATATCCAACACCTGCTTCTCCATGCCAGAGCCTTTAAACACTCAAAGAGGTCCAATGTCCAAACTTTACATAAAGTGGGATCCAAATGACACTGGTACGTCTCTAGATGGTTCGGGATGTTTGCGAGTTCGGCATCCACTTCTTTAAAGGTCCAAAATCTTCATGAGGTGGGATGTGACTAGAGCTGGTGCAACCTAAGGATGCCTTGGGATGGGTAAAGAAAGAGCACAGGTTTATGATATGTGATGTGTGTTATGTGTAGAACTCGCTAAAAAGACTTAAACTGGGAAAGTGTGTCTGAGCCCCAAACCATGTCAGGAAGACTATTCCACAGTTTAGGAACTAAATGTGAGAATGCTCTACCACATTTAGTGGACTTTGCTATTCTAGGAACTACTAGAAGTCTGGAGTTTTGAGATCTCAAGGAGCGTGATGGATTGTAGCGTGTTAGAAAACTGGATAGATACATGGGAGCCAAACCATTTAGGGTTTTGTAGGTAAGTAGCAATAGTTTGTAGTCGATTCGAAACCTAACAGGTAGCCAGTGTATCCACATCCACACCCATCAAACCCAACTGTATTCTCTTGACACTGCCTGCCTAATAATTGTGCATTATTGTGCATCGCTTTATAGTCTCTCTTTTATTTCCCTCTATCTTTCTCTCCTTTCTTACTCACTCTCTCACACACACAGACCTTTGCTTATGGCTGATGCAAGTTCGAAAACAAAATTGCATAGAGGACATTGTCTGTGTGCATAGAACACTTTGAGTACTCCAAGACAGAAATTACAGGAACTGGTTATAAAATTATAATATTATTAAACTTTAATGAGATGAGGTATGCTTGAATGCAGTGTGCTAGAATAAACCTAACACTAATTATGAGTTTAAACAATGCTTCAACACATTGCGCTTGCAGTTGTGTTTGCGTTCGCCTGAAACATTACTTTATTACACCCTTATGTGCATGTTAAACATTCTATTATATATTTAGTTCTCCTCTGCTGTTTTAATAACCTCTGGAAATCTGGAAAACTTTCCACTAGGTTTTCCATTAGGAATGTTGCTACAGGGATTTGTCCATTCAGCACATGTTTTACGCTGGATGCCCTTCCTAACGCAACCCTCCCCAATTTATCCGGGCTTGGGACCGGCGCTGAGAGTGGCTGGGGGTGGTTCCCTGACCGGGGATCAAACCCGGGTCGCAGCGGTGAGAGCGCTGCATCTTAACCCCTAGACCACCAGGGGACCTTTATTATTACTACTAATAATTCTTTTAATAATAACAATCTCTGAATGAATATACCTAAAGTGCATGCTCCTCAAAATAGCATTTACATTCAGTTTCGATACAATTAATCAATGCTGGCTCTCTATTTATTTTTTTTATTTTCTGCTATTTCACCATCAGCGTGTGAGATATGATACTGCAGATTTCAAAAGCAAAGTAGCACCTTCCAATTGTCATGGCAGAGAGATGAGGCTGAGCTGAATTATTCAGTGGCATATAAGCCAACGAGAAAACAAGAAAAAAAGCTTGATTCTGCAATTCTGAAAGACTGAATCTTAGTGGTTCTAAACAAGGCATAATAAGACACAGATGAGAGGATTACTGAGGTATTACTGAGTGATTTGCTGGGGCTGATGGGTAGTCTAGCTGTGCACCCCTTCGGTGCTAACTTGGCAGAGCCACAACCACCTACAATAATGCATGGCTCCTGAAGTGAAAAATACAGTACAGAGGGTTTTCTGGACAGCAGAACGAGATGTCTCAGCTTATAGTAGCCTTCAGGCTGACAAAGTTTTAATGGAAGTGATACTCATAGTGCAGCTTGCAGGAGTTGCAGCACTCTCCAACGAACATTAAGGCATCCAAGGTGGGGTTGGTCCTCCATAAAGCCAGAATTGGAAGGGATAGTGGAGACAGAGGTTGGAGCAATGTCTTTCTTTGGGGTCGGGTGGGGGCAAGGTCCTCTATGAAGAATAGGGAAGGGGAGCAACATTCTCTGCAATACAGGATGGAGGAGAAAAGTATGCTGTAAAGCCGAGTAAAGGCACAATGTCCTTAATGGAGCAACGAGAGAGAGTAATGACTTTAGTGAAGCAAGGCAGAGTGAGATCTTCAACAGAAAAAGGAGCAATGTCAGGAGCAATGCCAGGTGGGCAAATGATGCCCATGGCAAGAGCGTAATGGCATACATTTCAGGCCAGATGGATGGAAGGAAATCCTCAACCAAGCAATAAGGCAGAGCGGCACCCTCAGCGGACGCGAGAATGGGTGGTAAATGGTTTTAACCTCCTCAGTAGATTCATTCTAATGCGGACAAGGTTTCAATCGGAATGGAAATTTATTATAAACACTTTAAAAAATCTTCCCCAGAATTTGTAGAAAATAAACAAGTTCTCTGTCCCAGGGAACATAATCTATTGAAACAGAATGCTGTCTGTACCAGTGCATGAAGTGTCATTTTAACTGAAAATAGAGCTTCAAAATTGGCTTAAATGCCCGATTTCCATATTTTTGTCTTTGTGACTTATGCAGTTTGGAACCACTAGTTCCAAAAAAAATATATACTTGTTTACACTATGTGAACTGGAAATATGCTGCCAATTTATACATCGCCACACATTTGCAAAACATTCAAATCTTTCCTATGAGTGTTGTTTGGATGATACCTGTCCAGTTTCGAATTATTCTTTCTTCTGCACATGAGTCATATTTCAGAAATGAAAAGAGTGGAGATAAGGGGTATTTCCTATTAAACCGGGTACATGGCTGAAACATGTACTGGTGAAGCAAATACGTTTCACTTTTATGAATGCTAGTGTTCAGCCCTAAATGGTTATTATTGTAAAAAATGATCCAACCTTCAGCGATACTCCATTTACTTAAATATGACTCTCAACATGAGCTAGTTATGCTGGGTAATGGCCAAAGGCATATGACGTCTACTGAACTGCTTGAAACGACTTGTTACCCTTCCGGTCCTGCCCTTAACATGTCAAAGATTATAAATGACTCAGTCACACAAGATTAATAGAATTGGCTTGTGTTGCTCAGCAGAAAAGCTTTCATGGAAAAGAAGCTTTGTGCTTCTTGGAAAGGAAAGCAGGAAGGGCTTTTAGTTGAGTGAACTTCTTATGTGGAACTTTTTCTAATATGCTGATGTAAAAACATGTGAATGCTGTCAAATAACACGTGACGGTAAATACTGTGTTGAAATTCACAAAAAGAAAACGGAGCTCATTTCTCAGATGATCTCCAGGTCACTGGGCAGTTATCTTAGGAAGTTTTTGGCTAAACATATTAATGTATTTTTCAACATAATTATATAATTTAAACCTTAAAATGAGTAACATTACTCTTAATACCCTAGGTTTCCTATTTAAGATCTGTTGCTAAGATACAATATATATCAGTACAGAAAAAGGCCTAATATGAACACCTCCCAGATATAAGAATCCAAAATGGATCCAAAAACATAAATCATTAGCTTAACATTCTTTATTTTCCCATGTAAAATGCACTTTCGAAATGAAACATTACACACAATGGCAGTACATTTTATTTTTTAGATTAAAATTGCATTTCAATTGTAATAAAATATTCAAATGGATTTATAGATTAATAAGCATATCATTTTATAACGTTAAAAAGTGAATTAATATCAGGACCTTTCACGATTTTGTTAGTGTTTTGTTTTTGTATTGTACTCGAATAATATTATTAACTCAAATATTTTAAACTCAAATAGTAATAAACTCAAATTTGTATTTTTTTTTTTATTCAAAATGGTTTTACATCAAATCCTAGTATTTCTCAGAATGCAGTCTTCGGAGTGTATTTTTGTAGTTGGAATGGAGGCATACAGTATATATCGCATTTGGATTAAAGGCAGCTCAGCAGCCTCTGGTTTTTAATACAGCTGGAGATGACATGCTTGCTTGACCAAAGACCTCACACAAGTATAAAGCACTTCTTTGGTCTTCTTCATTCCTTATACATTTTCTAATACAGACTGCTCAGTGTTTTTTCTTCACTCTGTCTTCTGGCCATTTTTACTTCTCTGTTTTTTCACATTTATTCCTTCTTTCTTTTCCCAGCCATTCCCTGTCTTTCCACCATGTTGTGTCAGGTCTGGTTCTGCTTGAATATCATGGGTATAAACCGCTACTGTTCCTCCCTGTTCCTACATCAAACAGATGTTCTGGTCTCTGATGTTTCAGACTCTAAAGTATAATCTATGCTCATGTGTATATTTTGTGTTTTTCTCTACATGTGTTTGTGTTTCTATTCACCTCTTTGTTTCGTCAAGGAATAAAAAAGGGAGAAGCAAATTAAAATGGATCCAGTGAAAAGGGCAATCACTCACATTGACATTAGCTAGCTAATCAACAAACATGTAGTGTATGCTTGGAATGACATTAAAAACATTACCTCTCTGTTAACTGTACTTGTTGGTACTTAACGTAATTTCCGGACTATTAAGCGCACCCATATATAAGCCGCACCCACTGAATTTTACAAATATTTTTTATTTTTAACATAAATAAGCCACACCTGTCTACACTAATGTACTTTACACAGGCTTTAACGAAAGAAACGTTACACACGGTGTAACGGGTGAAATATGTTGCGCTTCCTTTAGGAGCATAGCTGTGTTTTGGGAAAAGCATGCCAGAAGCGAGCTCTCCCTTCACCCCGACTCAACGCGTTACAACGGCTTGTATCTAAACAGTAGCCGACCAAGAAAGTCATTGTTCACTGTCTTCCTCCTTCCTTTTACAACTATTTCTCTCGGGAGTTTATCTTTTGGCATCTTAGCATTTTTTTAGCCTGCCGCCGCATTGTTCCCGCTATTACTGCATGTGTGGAGACCGAGGAATATGTCCTTATTATTTTCTGATGCTCATTTCTAAGTTTCTTTGACTAACCCGTAACTCTGTTGCGAAGAAAAATAAAAAAGCACAAGTTTTGGAAACCTGTCTGTGCTTATATGATTTCTGTTGCAACTGGAGTTAGTGAGCTCTCCCTTCACCCAGACTCATCGCGTTACAACATACAAAATGTAATCTACAGAATAAAAATTTTTGTATTGATGTTACTTGGCGAATTCTCTCTTAATGAAGTCGCCTGAAAAATTGGGATTTTGGGTGTCAGGTTTTAGCATGGATCTCTTCAGGTAAAAGATTAAGATTGTTGTAGTCCGATTGTTGTATAAGAGTGGTACTGTAGCCCAAGTAGCCTTCACAGAACCCTGACCTCAACCCCACTAAAAACCTTGATATGAATGGCACACCAAATTTAATTTAATTTGACATCATTGTTAAACTCATGCTTTCTCCAAGTAGAAAAGACTACTGAAATAGGATGCTCAATACTCAAGTGTCTGTATACCTTCAGCCACAGCTTTCATTTGACCATAGCGTTGGCCATATGTTTTTAGCCACATTTTTAAATCAGGACATTGGACAGATTCCCTACTACTCAGTAGCTTTCATTTGTTGTAAGCATTATTTTATAAAAAAGTATTGGTTTAATCTCGCAGTGAGCTTGTAGTTAAAGCCATCCCTCCAGATGTGAGTTCACAGCTAGTAGCTAACAGCAGGACATTGACAATAGCTGGCATAATACAGATCATGGATTCTCTGTACTGCATCAAGGAGAATAAAGCATTCACTAAATATAAACAAATCAGAGGTGTTCATCTGTGAGCTACAACGAACATCAGTGAACAGATACAGGCACATATATGGGTACATTGGTGATATTTTAAAGCTTGCAAAGAAATATAATACACAATCCTAACATTGTAACCAAAGAGTCAGGTGATGTACAAACAAATTTAACAAGAGATTTAGAACTAGGACAGTTACAGTATGTTTTAGCATTTAGCATCTTTGCTTACTGTGTGTACTTTTCTCCACAGACTCTTAATTGGGGCTCTAAAATGCAGCAATGCACACAATTTTCCCAAAGTGTTGACAATGCTGGTGTTTAATATGGAACTCTTTAAAGCCAGCTTCATTTGCTGCTTCATTCTGCTGAAGTTTAAGATAAACGACAGGAAGGTGGATAAAATCACTGAAGTCACTATAGCCTGTCTGCCTTTCTTTTCTTTCTATTTGCAACAACACAATCATGCAAATATCGGTTTTGATCTATTGCTATCGCTAAGCATTGTTGTCATAGTCCTATTCCAGTACAGGCCATACATCATCCGTACCAAGAAAGACAGATAGCATAAAAATGACAGTGTTGTTTGTTGCTTGTGCTCTGTAGCAGATGTTCAGGAGGTTTATAGAAGAGGCAACAAAGACAATAACCATTACAATCATATTAGAGTTTGTCTCATGGTGTGCTCTGGGCCATAAACTGCAATTAAATGCAAAATAAAATATTTATCTTCAGTACTTGCTGCAGTGGAAGTGATTCAGGATTTGTAGCACAAAGTCTCTTTAGAATGAGTCAGTGTAGTTTCCATTGGGTGAGTAGACAAGTTGGCAGAGACAGTGTGATGCTCTGGTGATGTTCTGATGAGAAACATTGGGTCTATGCATTCATTAGCATTAACATGTACCACCTAACTTAACATCATACAGACTAAGAACACCCCTTCATGGCAAACCAATGGAAGTGTCCCCTTTTAGCAGAATAACGTGTTCTGCCATACAGTAAAAATAAACTTTTTTTTTTTTTTTAGAAAACTGGGAGTTATATCCTTGAAATCCTTGGCATCACTGATGTCCTTTCAGTGCATTTGAAAAAAAGTCTGGCCTTATACAAACAATTGGTTGTGGTTTCATAAGAAGTGAAAGAAGTTAACCTTTTTATATTTATTTGTTATTGTGTTTACTTCGGGACTGTTATTGACAGAAATGTTGTTCAAGTGAGCTTTTCTCTTCATAAGCTTTACTCATCATGGTAGTCGCCAATGTAAAAGGAGATCATAGAGATCATTTCATCATTCTCAAATCATCATATTGCTCACCCCTAATTGAAAAAAGTGTTTAGAAAGTGGATAAATGAGAACAATGACTTTGGTAAACACTTATGTAGATTTTACATACCGTAATTTCCGGACTATAAAGCGCACCCTTATATAAGCACATTTTCATTTTGAACATATATAAGCCGCACCTGTCTATAAGCCGCAGGTTCCTACACTGAAACTAATGAACTTTGCACAGGCTTTAACGAAAAACACTGTTACATGGCTTGTATCTAAACAGTAGCCTACCAAGAAAGTCATTGTTCACTGTCTTCCTCCTTCCTTTCACAACTATTTCTCTCAGGAGTTTATCTTCCGGCATTTGTCTTCCGGCATCTTCCGCACCTGTCTATAAGCCGCAGGTTCCTACACTTAAACTAATGAACTTTGCACAGGCTCTAACGAAAGACACTGTTACATGGCTTGTATCTAAACAGTAGCCTACCAAGAAAGTCATTGTTCACTGTCTTCCTCCTTCCTTTCACAACTATTTCTCTCAGGAGTTTATCTTCCAGCATTTGTCTTCCGGCATCTTCCGCACCTGTCTATAAGCCGCAGGTTCCTACACTGAAACTAATGAACTTTGCACAGGCTTTAACGAAAGACCATGTCTGTTACACGGCTTGTATCTAAACAGTAGCCTACCAAGAAAGTCATTGTTCACTGTCTTCCTCCTTCCTTTCACAACTATTTCTCTCAGGAGTTTATCTTCCGGCATCGTCGTGCGTTTAAAAATTACCATTGGTGAAGCCTTTTTCCCGATGCCGTGCAGCTCAGAACACAGAGGAAGTGTGTTTTTTCATGCCCGGTTGTTTTCAGCGTGACGAATGATTCGCATTTCCTGTAGACAGTCCGAGTGAGCGGCAGGTCAAACGTCAGAGGAACATCATCCATATTTAGGATTCACCTGAACCCGTTCGGCAATTTCATTGGTCTAATGTTATGGGGTTCAGTTTTTTGGCTTGAAGCTTGTGAAACCGGGAAAAACCGGGAAAAATCCATATATTAGCCGCTTCGTTCAAAGGGGTTCGAAGCGTGGGAAAAAAGTAGCGGCTTATAGTCCGGAAAATACGGTATTGTATTTGTCAGCATTGTAATTGTATGGCAGGAAGTGTAATTATAAAGTGGTGTTTGATATCACTTCCAATTTAATATTATTACTTGTCATATATATTCTTAAGAAATGTTTTAAAATTGGTCTACGTATATATATATATATATATATATATATATATATATATATATATATATATATATATATATATATATATAAACGTCATAGAATGGAGCGACGGATATTTTTAAACTGATTCAAATGATGATATGTTGATGATACTTTATTTTTTAGCCTTGTAGGAATGGCTTTTGCTTTTTTTTTTTTGCATGTAATAAAATGCCTTTTTTCTAGCACCATTAACCCTCATTAAACACCAATGCTATAGAACTAATATGACATTAGTGCAGGATCCAGCTCAGCTGCACAGCTGGATAAAGATATACAGAACTCTACATAGGGGTTTACAATATGCTCTACTGACTTTCCACCAGAGTGTGAACTGTGGGAAGCATTAATGTTCCACCGTATATGACTGGAAGACCATATGCTCTCCTTCATCATCAATGTAAAGGAGGCTAATAGATTTTAGCTTTAACGCTACATTTTCCTTCGCTATGCAAAATTGTTCCTTTTTACATTGTTAAAAAGAAAGTCATGTCAAATTATTGTATAGCAGGTGCTTGTGTACAAGTACAAGTGTGTATTTCCTTTTTCTCTTTTACAATAATTACAAAAGAGAAGTTTGTAATTGGCTTTTTGTGTGTAGTAGCACATTGAACCATGCAAACTGGCCTAGGCTTGATGTCTGCCACTAAACCATGTAAACTGTAAAGAAAAGGTAGAATATGTACCAGTATTCCTGAGGAAGTAGAACCTGAGGATTGCCTTCTGACTACCTTTATTTGACCTGTGGTATTTTGTATTTTTACATATCTGAACTGTTTTGTTTGTTTCCATTCCTACATTTTGATGGTGTCTGAATAACCGTTTGTGGTTTTGTCCTAATGAACAGCAGCACATGGTTCTACACTTTACCCATAAGTGTTGCAGGAAATTTGGGCCAATTGACCTTAGGAATCTCTTCACAATTTCTGAATACATGAGCAAAAAGCCCTGCATCAGTTTCAGCATTGCAAGCGTTAAAGCTATGATTGGGAATTTTAGCCTTGGTGGTTTTAGGCAGTTCAGACTCACCATGTTTGGAGAGTTCAGCTGTGCCAGAATTAGAGACTGTGGTCCCACCAGAGTCAGAAAGTGTGGCCTGAGAATGTACATAAGAAAGTAATGCTTTTTAGCACGAGAGAGTAAAGCCTTATTTTAAGTAATGTACTTTTCCTCTCTTAATCGGATGTTTTGATCTGTTCTGACTGCTGAATTTGAATCACATGTACTTGGAAACTTGTCCACTATGACTAATATTATGCTCACCATGGTCTTTCGCAGTATGACCTAAAACAGTGTCGAATTCTCTTTAAAGATGTTTGAAAGTGAAGTGATATGAGGGAAGTTGAAATAATTACCTGAAGACTGAACAATTGAAAGGCTCATTGACATGTATGGATCCCAACCTAATTAGCAAGTGGAGTCTTATAGGCTGCTTGTGGATTAGCAAACACGAGAAATATCTGCCTAAGTGACATGGCTGACTAAAATATTCCAAATTTCGCCACATGTGCAGACAAAAATCGAAAGAACCAAATGACAGTATTTGGTCTCTATGTGCATAAGGACTCCAGAAGCTTTTTTGGGTTGATTTCTGTCAAATGTGTTATTTATGGATGACACCAGGATATATATTTTATTAGAAACACACTACTCATCAAACAGATAGTCCCAGGAGGTCTAAACTTTGTATTTTGAGAATCCTGTACAGATTTCTCTCTACAATGATTCCATTAACAATAAAATGTTTCTTTCACTGGATTGGAGTGCGTGGCCTTACCAGTGTCAGAAAGTGCTGCCTTTTCTGCTTTTCTCCTTCGATTAATCAGATGTTTTGATCCATTATGGCATTGTGGAGCTTACCAAAGCCTACAGGCATTTGGCCCTCTTCATATGTTGTTGCATTCCCAGACAAAAACGCATAAAACCAATCCAACTTTTTTGGTATCTTTTTGAAGAGCTTTAGCATTTTTGGATAAATAAATGGACTAGGTTTTTTTTTTTCATGTCTGCAACAGCTATATCAAATTCACCTACTGAGGACCTTCAGTATGACACTGTTGGTCTCACCATCCATTAACATTTGACCTGTCTGATCCATATTACACAGAGTCTGGACAGGAGATTTATGCACTTTTTCAATCTGTGAGGCAGAACAATCTGATATGATATAAATATCTAGCCACTGAACCTACTAGGTTTTTAGGAACCTACTAAATCTTTACTATGTTTTTGTGCTTTACTGACCAACAATGCAATATTTTAAAGTGACAATATTTCAGAATTTTTTTTTCCTGTGCAATTGGACCTTATCCTTGTTTTCATAATAAACTAATGAAAATGACTATCAAAATTAAATATTAAATTTGTGGATACATGATCATCACACACATGTGTTCTTTCCCAAACTGTTGGGAGCACACAGCTGTGTGGATGCTTTTTGCTTGCTGTAGAATAATGATTTCCTTTAAATGAAACTACAAGATCTAGTCCTCTGTGTTTCTGTGCACAAAACACCTGAACTTAAACCTATTGATCAACTATGGGATGAAATGGAATGCCAACTGCACTCCAAATCTTCTTGCTTGACATCAGTCCCTTAGCTCACTGATGCTTTTCTGCTTCAAAATCTAGTAGAAAGTCTTCCTGAAGTAGTGGAGGTTTTTATATCAACAAAGAGTAACTAAATCTGAAATGGTAAAAGCACATATGGGAGTTATGTTCAGATGTCCATAACCTTTTGGCAACTTACAATTTTCAATCTGGACCGAGATAACCATATGTTGAATATTCTATATATAGTTGGCTTTTGCCACCTGGGAATCTCCCACATGAAATAATAATGAATATAACCCATACAAAATAAAGTACTTCTGCTCCAAGGGTATAGTATTAAGAATTGTAGCGGATCAGATAGGAAACTGGCTTGCTTTTACTCGTTCCCTGAGTGAAATTTGTGTTTTGAGAGACAGCCATTTATGATGAATAACTTATGTAACATCCCATGGCCCAGCCCTCATGGACACGGTGAGCAACTGTCTCTAACACATTTAATTAATCCAGACTTCGCTCATGCCTGTGTGGGGTAGCACAGTCTGCTCTCAGAAGCCAGGCATTCACGAATAACAACAGATGGACTGGGAAGAAATGTCATGGATTTGATTGAGACTTCAAAATAGATACATCATAAATCTTCCAATTTACTCTCCATTGATTATTTTTTGCTTGAATATGTGTTAAAGTTTTGTTTAATTAGTTACAGAGTAACTGTAACTAAAAGACCTGTAATGAATGGGTATTCAGTGCCATCAAAATAAGGATACCACTGTGTCGCCACTGGTTCACTCAATCGGGGGAAACTTGTCATTATAAGAAACAAACTTAAATTGATATATCCTTACTCTATTATATCAATTTATATATTCTTTTATACAACTTTATTACTGCTTTATCTCTGAAAACAATGTAAATTGTTAAAAGTGCTATACAGATAAAAATGAATTGAATCGAATTGAATTGCAGAGTTAAATACATTTATTTTGCTCTATCCACCCCAGCAAGATAGTCAAATGCTAAGTTCCCTTTCATGAACTTGAGCTGCGTCAGCAACATTTTGAGAACGCCTCCGCATAACCACGCTCTGAATCACGTGTGAAATCTGACTAACGGAAAGGCATGACGTCACTGGCGGGATGACGTCACAACCAGGAAGCTATAAACGCAGCATGTTCAGTCGGCTCTTAAGGGAGTCAACTGCTTGCACTGTAGCCGCATGTCCATGCGGACACTACGCTTCCGGAGAGCTTTATTTGAGACGGGTGCTCTCACTCCTTGCGTTTCTGGCCCCACTGTCGCAGAGGCCAAGCCCCGATTTACATCGTGGGGTTCGCAGGTGGATCTGGCTAAAGGTTTGGAGACGGGACTGTCCCTTTCTCTGGCCTCACCTGCCGGATCCAGCGGTCTCTCCCAGGGTTCGGAAGCACGCTGTTTGACAATTTCTGACCCAGTGGAGAGAGCGCTGTGTGCCACCTCTGTTCCTATAAGAAGGGAGAGGGGATGGATGCCTGCAAACCAGCTGACAATTCCTCACAGCCAGTCCTATACGAGGAGCTTTTGGAGGTAGTGACTCGTGCTATTGCCAAGCTTGGCCAGACGAGAAGCAAAAGCAGCATCTGCCAAGTAAGCTGGACGAATGCTTACTGCGTCACTTCTGCGTCACATATCATAAACTTGTGCTCCAGTATATCTGATCAAATGCACATTATCAACTTGTGCTGTTAATATCATAAACAGCAGCTACGCTAATTTCTCTCCACTGCTTCTCTTTCTCTCCCCATCCCGAGGCATCCTGAGGTTTGGCCAGCTCCAGTCACGTCCCACCTCATGAAGATTATGTACCTTTAAAGAAATAGATGCCGAACTCGCAAACTTCCCGTACCAGAGACATACCAGTGCCAATTGGATCCCACTTAATGTGTGGAGTTTTGACATTGGACCTCCTGGAGTGTTTAAAGGCTCTGGCATGGAGAAGCTGGTGTTGGATCTGTGATTATTGAAAATGTTGAGCTATTTTATGAGTTGCTCAGTAGCTCCTAGTATATTTATAAGACTGTAGAAAGAAAATTACTTATAATCCTACACTCCAGTGCTCATGTTAGTTCCCACTCTCCAGTGTTCAGTATTGTTTAAAGACTATAATCACACTCTTGATGTCACCCAAATGAGTTTTTCCTTACCACAGTCGCCATGACTGCTCATCAGGGATAAATACACACCATTCAACTTGACTGTTAATTTCTGTAAAGCTGCTTTGAGTGTTTGAGTATTGTGAAAAGCGCTATAGAAATAAACTTGACTTGACTTGACTCGGATCAAGTCTATCCTTTGAGCCGTCAGAAGAGTAAGAGAAGGTCAGTCGCTCACTGTGAAGCAGTTTCAAAGTTTAAAGTTCAAAGACTAATGGGTCTGATGGCAACTCTGTCCAGCGTAATTATGCTTGGCCTCCTGCACGGTTCCACTTGGCCTCCTGCACATGAGTTCCCTCCAGTAGTAGCTCAAAAACCGGTTTCTCTGTGAAGAGCAACCCACTGTGGCCCACTTTACACAATCAAGGTTACACGGCGAGCTCAACGAATGAACCGGGGTTCCTGGTTTAAGGACCAGTGTTGGGAGCTCCTTGTCATCGTCTAATGCTAACGACAGACGTCTTCCTCACAGGGTGGGGGGCAGTCAAGAGTGGCCGCTCCGCCCAAGGTCTATGTAGTGGGCTCCATTTCGCATGGCACATTAACCCGCCTGGAGATGCTAGCTGTGTTTCTGGCTCTGAAGAACCTTTTTCCAGACATGAGAGACCACCACTTGTTTATCCACATGGACGACACATTAGAGATCTCCTACATCAACCACTAGCCCAGTGTTCTCAGGTGTTAATGTTTAGCAATAGATTAAATAAATAGGGAGAAGTGTAACCATGATTAACTATACATCATTCTAAAGCTCTAAGTCTCAAGCAGCGATTTCAGATCACTGTTTTTCAATGGAAAAACGTATAACGAATGTATTTGCCGAATGTGTGTATGTTGTCCAGTGAACAACATGCCGTAAAGCATTTTTGCTCCAAACAAATAATAGTGTTGTAATTTAGATGTTTATTCCTTTGTTTACGTCACAGAACTTCGGCTGGTGTTTGTGTGTATATATTTCTGAATAACTTTCACATAAAAAAAACGTCATCTTGGTGGCAAAAAACAAATATGGCTGGTAATATATAGTGTTACAAAACGGTTGAGACCACAAAAAAAAAAAAAAAAAAAAGGTGTCGTCATGTTTTTTTATGCTCCGCCTCTCATTTCAAACCTTTTCTTTCCAGCCAATAGCATTATGGAAACAAAATGACTGATGGACAATGTAGCCAATAAGTGCAGGATTCTAACGATATATGGGAGGATTTTATTCCCCACATGTGTGAAGCTTAGTTTTATTATTCTTTATAAACACGTGCGTAGTGACGAACCAGGAAGTGATGCAGCTCTCAGGTCACGCAAACAGCTGTTTATAGCTCGTGCTAACTGGACTTTGTTTACCAAAAAAAAAAAAAAAGTGGAAAATATTTTTGGGGGCGGAGTAACAACAGAGACATGGAGATCTGCATCTGTTGTTTTTATAGGAGAAATGCTTGAAAAGTAAGTTTGTGTGTGTGTGTGTGTGTATTGTTGAGATTGGAATGGCCATGACTGTAGAACAATAGCTTGTCTGGCTACCTGGCCATCAATATGAATGCCAAATCAATATCAATAGCCTCAAACATGTAGAACAAAAGCCTTTAATGGTCAGCAATTCATTGATATGCAGACTGTATGAATAGAGTATGAATGATCACCTGAGTTTAGCAGGTGTCTCTCAAACAGGGGGAGGGAGAAAAGGATCAGACATAGTCTCAGATAAATGTTTGTAGGAATCTCATTTGTTGTGAAAATCTTCATATGAAATATAAACTCATGAGACATGTGGCTTTCAACCCAGTACTTTTCTGGATTGCTCTAGGACTGATTTCATGTATTTATATATGAAATAAAAATAATGTTCAATGCAGGAAATGTATATCTATTGGACTTCATCATCTATAACTATAATATCTTTTTGAGATGTAGACATTGGTTATATTGTGTTATTTTGGTGCAGAGGAACTGATGGGTTAGTAACAACAGAGTTACTAATAGGATCAACTTAACCTCTTAGCCTTCAGCCTTAGCCTTCAGCCCGTTGTATTCCATTGTTCTCAGGTGTTCATGTTTAACAATAGATGAAATGAAAAGGGACAAGAGTAAAAATGACCAACTAAAAATCCTTCTAAAGGTCTAAGCCTAAAGCATCGATTTTAGATATGAGATTTGAGACCATCCACAAAAAAAAAAAAAAAAGTCAAAGAAAGGCGAAATCTCTGGCTCAGTTTTGTCTGAAAGCTGTTCATAGCACTCAATTTAACTGTGTCCCATATCCTCAGTTTCTGCACTTATGGAAAACCTGTGGAAAATTCCTTACAATGAATTGACTATGCACTGGCTCTATGGAGCATGTTTTAAGTTACATGTTTGAGCACCATTCTGTTTGTGGAAATGACTGGCTTTATTTGAAATATAATCACGTTGTGTAACTTTTCATGAGGTAGAAAAGAAAAAAACACCCTAAATAGAAGTCGAACATAATTTCCGATCAGAAGTCCAACATCTTAACCATAGAGATATCAGTTCCCTAAAACATATGGTGATAAGAGGTGATAATACGGAACACGTTATTTATGCATCACAGTGACCAAAGTGATTAGGGAGAGATCCTTTTCTGTTTTCTCCTACTCACTCTCTCTCTCTCTCTCTCTCTCTCTCTCTCTCTCTCTCTCTCTCTCTCTCTCTCTGTTTTTAAGCTTGATCTTGATCTTACTCCTTTAATTTAGTGGCTTTGTTCCTATTGCTTTTGATATTTCCTTTTTCATTCCAATATTAATTTCTCATTACTTTCCTCGATTCGCTATCTCTTGCTGCAACCCTCACCCTTGATCAATTCTTAATTCCAGTGATCACTTTGATCTTCTTCTCTTTTCCTTCTCTTCTTCTTGCCATCTGCCCCTGCTTTTTCATCTGCTATTTTGATGCGCATTTTACTCACTTTCTTTCGCACATCTCTAAACGAGGACATGCAAACGTGTGAACTTTTCATAAGAGCAATCGCTGTTTGAGACCCCCGAGCTTCATTTTTGTTAACCTGCTTTTTAAAGCACTTAAACAAAAAAGGAGTGCATAAAAAGTAGAGGAGCTAAAATAGAGAGGTGAAAGAAAGGAAGGATGTTTCTATTAAGGAGCAGAGCTCTTATCTCTTATTGGACTATGATGCTTGGCAAGAATACTCAGGGGAACAACCATGGAACAAAAAAAAAGCTCTCAGAGAGTAATGTGAAGAGAGTATAAAAAGAGCTGAGGTGGGGAGAAGTAGAGGAGAATGGAGAGACCGTGAGGAAAGTTACACAAGATTTACTTGAGTGGAGAGAAAAATCCCAGCTATTTCTTTCTCGTTTACTGTCAGGAGAATGTCAAATGTTGCGTAGAGCGATGATATTGCACAGCTGATCTTTCAAAATACTGTATATTCCCTGTTACTTTTTATGTATTGTGATGGTTCTACACAATCTTGCTTGTATTTTGCTCTGTTATGTTTTTGGGAGAGTTCATATATTTGTAGTGTTAGCATTAGCATTTATAGTGGGTTCACCCAACAGTATATAATTACTTTAACATCTACGATGTCTTATTGTTCCTTTTTTTTGACAGATATTATTTATTGGAAATAATTTATATTTATTTGCAGCATAAATAAATTCATTTGGTGCCCACACTTGTCCGGGAACAGCTGCCCGTCAGTGATTTTCTGGTTTTCTGACTAACTTTACGTGATTCCGATTTCACTGCCCCATTTTTTCTAGACTTTTCTATAGCTGTTTGCACATTCATGGCTGTTTCTAAATCGTAAGTGGCTTTAGATTATGGATTTCTCTCAGTGATATACAGTATTTGAGTTGAATAGCTTTATATATCTGTAGCTATGGCATGTTCTCAATCGCGAAGAGACATATGTACGTTTTGCTAATTGACTGCCAGCAATGACACAGTATTACACAGTTAAGGCCACAATGTTTTAAATGATTCTCCCTGCATACAGTACCTCAGATTGCAGATTGCTTTCTGTTTAGTATCGTGATTACGCTGATATCTTAAAAAAAAAATCATCAGATGTTCTTGGTCAATTCAATTTTTAGAAAGTCTATAAAAAGAGAGAAGCAAAGGAAAGAGAAAGAGCAAGAACTTCAAATTCTTCCTAAAATTGGAGGCAGATGTTCACTGTGTTTGCAGGGTACAGAGAGAGAAAAAGAAAGAGAGAGAGAGAGAGAGAGAGAGAGAGAGAGAGAGAGAGATTAGAAGACTGGAATATGGAAGTCCTCTATAAAATATATTTGGAGCAGGCAGAAAGATTAAGCACGCTTGACAGCAGGACTGCATTACCCAATATTGGGTCCAGGACAAGCTAGAGAGTCAGATAATTCATCCACTGAGGTATAAGATTGAGTCGATTTGATTTCCTGTTATTTATTGCTCCACATTGTGCTCGCACCATGCTGATTGTTAATCTTTCCTCTGCAATGTTTTATGGTAATTTACTATTTCCCCTTCCTGTCACACTGTTGTCAGCAATAGATGGACAGATACACGGATGGATAGATGGATGGATGGATGGATAGCCAGGCAAGCAGACAGATATAAAGAGATTGAGAGACATTTGAATCTGAGATCACAAGCAAGTATAAGATGCATTAAACAACTGAGAACATGGCACCTTTCGGTTACAGAAAACTCTTGTTGGCAATAACTGTTTTAAACGCATGACCCACTGACATCATTAAACCGTTTTTGTTTTGTGATGCATTGTCACGCTTGTACTACAGCTTTTTTTCAATTGGTATTTGTTTTGGAGGGTTTCTCCCTGTTGTTTCCTTTTCAAAAGGGAAAATGCTGCTCAATTGGGTTAAGGTCTGGTGATTGACTTTGCCAGTCTAAAACTGTCCACTTTTTCCCTCTAACGAAGTCCCTCGTTGTGTTGGCAGTATGTTACGGGTCGTTGTTTTGCTACGCGATGAAGTTCCACCTAATTAGATTAGACGCATTTCTCGGAAAAACTGGCAGACAGAACGTTTCTGTAGACTTCGGAATTCATTCTCCTGCTGAAGTCATGATGTACATCATTATTATAAATCAGTGTGCGTTTTCCAGAAGCAGCTATGCATGCCTAAGCCATACCATTACATCAACAATGCTTGACCAATGAGCTTTTATTGTATGTTTTGGATCAGAAGCAGAAACCTGGCATAACCATCACTTCGCAAGATGTTAATCTTCGTTCCAGTCTGATTTTTACTGCTCTGGTCTTCGTCTACCAAAGAGTAGAAATGTATTTAAAAAGATTACTTTATTAATTCATACATTTATTAATTAATTGGTGCTGGACGACAATGACAGGTAGTTGTACAACGATTCCTTGTAACATTTTAAAGCCACAGAAAATGTATAGAAGAAAATTGATAAAACCTTTTGGATCAATAAACCTAAAAAAATAAATAAATAAATAACCGCAGACAGGATTTGCATTTCACATGTTGGCAAATCGAATTAAATCGCTAAATTGCTTGTGCGAGCGCGCTTTCAGTACAGCGCCACATCGATTCCCAAAAAAAACAATTAAAAATGTTTTTGCAGAATCAAATTAGAACAAAATATACCTTTACAGAATATCCCAGAAATTGTTAAACATTTAAATCCCTGTAGCTGAGATGCCTCTGTGTCAGTCACGGATCATGAAAACTGAAACTTAAATCTGTTTCTTTTCACATTTTTATTTACAGCATTATCATAATGGGATCTGGTGGTCTAGTGGTTAGGATGCGGCGCTCTCACCGCTGCGGCCCGGGTTCGATCCCCGGTCAGGGAACTGACCCCAGCCATCAGGGTTGCACAAGCCTTAGTGCCGGTCCCAAGCCCGGATAAATGGGGAGGGTTGCGTTAGGAAGGGCATTCAGCGTAAAAACATGTGCCAAATCAAACATGCGGATGGTCCGCTGTGGCGACCCCTAATGGGAGAAGCCGAAAGAAAGTTTTTATCATAATGGGATCTGTATATAGCTCATTGGCTGAAAAGCTGTAGTTCTATGTGAGACACTGAGGACCCCTATATAACCAAAATGGCCTGATCCTCATTCAAGCATTGAATCTTTGACTACTCGGGGTCACCTGATAGATAGATGGATAGATGAATGGATAGATGGATGGATGGATGTTTTGCCAATAGGAGGAATCCAGAAAACTAGAAGGAAATCCTGAAAAGACTGAGTAAGAAAAAGCAAAACTTCTCACAGACATCGTCTCGAGCCCAGAATAGAAGCAGGGTAGATTGAAGCTGTGTGGTGGCAACTCCACTCACTGCACCACACTGTACCACCCCATCATATGTAATACTGCACTAGGTTACAGTCATCTTTCATTAGTCGTCAAGAACATCACTGTGAGCCAGAGACTATTGTGGAATGTATGTTCTAAAAACAGCCAGATGCAGAGAATAAAAAAATGAAGAGAAAGCACAAAAAAGATCAATTGGAAAGATAGAGATGGAGATGGAGAAAGACAGAGGGAGGTAGAGGAAGCAGTAGCATTATAAAGCACTGTACCTTTGCTACATGGCCTGTATCTAATCATCATTCATTTATGCAGATGCCTCCTACTCGTTTTCTTTCCCTTTTAATCTCTCATCATATTCATGAAAAAGGGTGTTTATTAAGAGCATCCAGGGTGGTCTTTTAAGGTTGTATGTGGTGTAATATTCCTGATAAGCCACTGTATTAATCTAAACTAATTTGTTATTGGCTCCCACTGATTTATACTTTTATACCTCCTACTGATCTCTCTCTCTCCTTCAATCGCTTTTATTCCTCTCTCCCTGTGTGGGTATCAATATAAAATGTTTTGCTTACACATGAATTTCTTTCATGCCTCGCATACCATGCTTTGTCTCAGTCATACTTCTTTCTGTATAAAGGTGGCTAAAGCAGTATTTCTATTCCCATCCCCTATCCTTGTATGTGCCTGCTTATTTTTGACCGTTATTTTAGTTTCTTTTTACTAGGAAACAATGCTATTTTGCTACATTGGAACTCATCGTCTGTCTAATGCCAGGTCCACACTATGATTCTGAGGCATTAAATGCGTCTTCATCTTTCAAAAATGATCTCCCTAAATTCTCCCGTGCTGTGGGGTGTGTGTAATCCAATCTTAACTTCTTCAATCTACTCTCTGTCTTGCCTGCCTGGATGTTAAATCATAAATGTTAAATGCACAACACTGCATCATGCATGAACATGAATCACGGCAGCTGAACTGAACATTCGCACCATGTTTGTTTTGGTCGCCAGTAATGTTTGTTCATGAGAAAATCTGTGAGATCACAGGTTTCTGGGATATCTTCGGTCCTTACAGTGACGATACTATGAAATCTATGAATATGTAGGAATTGGGGTCACTCACATCGCTTGGGATTGTAATACCGTCATTTCTGGACTATAAAGCGCACCTATATATAAGCCGCACCCACTGAATTTTACAAATATTTTTATTTTTAACATAAATAAGCCGCACCTGTCTATACACGGTGTAACGGGTGAAATATGTTGCGCTTCCTTTAGGAGCATAGCGGTATTTTGGGAATAGCCTGCCGCCACATTTTTCTCGCTATTACTGCATGTGTGCAAGACCGAGGAATATGTCCTTATTATTTTCTGATGCTCATTTCTAAGTTTCTTTGACTAACCCGTAACTCTGTTGCGAAGAAAAATAAAAAAGCACAAGTTTTGGAAACCTGTCTGTGCTTATATGATTTCTGTTGTAACTGGAGTTAGCGAGCTCTCCCATGAACCAGACTCCACGCGTTACAACGGATTGTATGTAAACAGTAGCCGACCAAGAAAGTCATTGTTCACTGTCTTCCTCCTTCCTTTCACAACTATTTTTCTCGAGAGTTTTTCTTTGGCATCGTCGTGCGTTTAAAAATCACCCGATGGAAGTTTTTTCTCCCGATGCCGTGCAGATCAGAACACAGGTGAGGTGCGTTTTTTTGTTTCATTCCGGAAATTTCATTGGTCTAATGTTATGGGGCTCAGTTTTTTGGCTTGAAGTTTGTGAAACTGGGAAAAACCCAGGAAAAATCCATAAATTAGCCGCTTCGTTGTTTAAGCCGCGGGGTTCAAAACGTGGGAAAAAAGTAGCGGCTTATAGTCCGGAAAATACGGTAAGCTTATTTTGTGTCCTAGGCATAAGTCTTATATTTGATGTTTTAATAAGCTCAGTGCTCATGATATGTCACACTCTCCGGTGTCTGTAATGTTTTAATGATTTATAATCACACTTTTGGTGTCATCCAAATGAGGATAAGTTTCTCCTTTGAATCTGGTTCCTCTCAATGTTTCTTCCTCATACCGTCTAAGGGTGTTTTTTCCTTGCCACACTAATTCCAGGCTGCTCATTGGAGATAAAAACGCATACATTTAAATTGAACAGAATTCTGTTCTATAATTAGTATTTTCTATAAATCTATTTTGAGACAATGTTCATTGTGAAGCGTTAAATTAAGTTCAATTAATAATATTAATTAATAACCTGTATGCTAATTTATGATTCATTCTGTGAAGCTCAGTTTAGTACTTCTAGTTAAAAATATTAGTATTTAAAATGTCCTAATTTAATAATTTCTCTGAATTTCGTTCTCTTTTTAAGGTCTCTCTTGTTCTTGTTATTTTATTGATATCATATGCTGTGTAAAGACACATCAGCTGTGATTATGTGTGAATGACAGAGTATCAGTTTAGAGATCCAAGAGAGAGTGAGGGGTGGATTTTTAACAGCTTTAAATGTAGAAAGATTTGGAAAGAGAGATCTACAGCTTTGCTAACTTCATGCTTAGAGCTTCCCACATGCATCCACAGAAAAGCCCTTCTACCTTCTCCCCTTTTGTCATACCCATGCAGCCATTAAATATGCATTAACATTTCGAATGATTAAAGTAATGTCCTTGTCGCTTGTGAACACAAAATCACAAATAAAAACTGTCTGCACTGCGTATTCTGGATATCATTTGCTTGTGATTTCCAGTTACAAAGATGGAAAGTGTTGCTGCAATTTTTGTTTTTTGCAGACGCTATTGGTGCAAATATTTGAACACATTTTACAGAACATTCTTTTCTTGCATTATGACATACATTTTGCAAGAACACATTCTGCTGACCAAAATTGCATCCAGTGGTAAGTGAAATTATACATGTATTTTGATTAATAGCTTTTTCGCAGACCCCGCTTCTCTAGCAACTGACATTTATCTCATTTATACATCTGAGCAGTTGAGGGCTTTGCTCAAGGGTCCAGCAATTGCAGTTTAGTGTTATTGGGACTTGAACTCACAACCTTCTGATCAGTAGTTCAACATCTTAACCACTGAGCTACCACTTTCCTAATGTAGCCTTAATTTTAGCTTAACAAGTCTGTCCATTGTCTTCTGACCTTTATCACTTGTTCACTTTTTCCTTTTTACACATTCTGTCCTAATACAATGGAAAGGTTAAGGGCATTTCACAAGACTCCTGGGAGATCAGAAATCAGGAGAATTTCTAAAATAATTAACAATCAACAACCATTGCAATAGTCAGTCATTGAATCCAATCAATTCAATTCAATTCATTTAAAAAACAATGGAAATTTACACAGATAAGCATCTTGACACAGATAAAGCATTATACATTTGTATAAAAGAATGTGCCTATATGTTTGTTCCTTTCACTAGTAAGTGTATCCCTAATCAGCGAACCACTGGCAAATGTGGTAAGGAAAATCTATCTAAGTTGGCATGAGAAAGAAACCTTTAGAGGAACCAGAATCAGGAAGGAACCCATTTTCATCTGGTTGACCATTCATTCCAGTTTCATCATTGTTGAGGTGTTCAGTGATGCACTAAAAAACTACTCATTCAACCTGAGGTCCTGAGCTCTTGTATTAGACTGTTGATATTAATTACAGTCTAAATCTATCTTCAAAGATTTTGCTCAGTAACTTCATGGATCTTTGGGCTGTTGAGGTGGAACCATGCCCAGGTGCACAGAGTGGCATCCCACCATCATTTATTATGTGAACTGGCATGTATATGTATGATTTCATGTTCTGCACTGCTGCCTGATTACAGGTCAATATTGGCTAATGAGTTCTGAATACAAAACATGAGTTCATGGTTCAAACACTTTCAGTCTACACTGACATTTTTGTAGATATATTTACATATTTACAACTCCAGGGTCCCTGGAAGAGGTGGGAAGAAGCGAAGTTCAAATACTTCATTACTGTACTTAAGTAGATTTTTCCGGTGTCAGTACTTTACTTCACTATTTATTTATTTTTTTACCTTCACTCATTGCATTTTTACACAAATATCAGTCATTTCTACTTCTAACATTTTTAAACCAGACTTATTACTTAAGTTATTAAGTAACTACCTTACTTGAGTGAAAGATGTGTGTACTTTTGCTACCTCTGGTCCCTGGTTCAATCCTGAGGTCCTGAGTTACTGCATATGTATAGATTCATGCGCTTTTGCCATGTCTGTGTGTGTTCACTCAGAGCACTCCAGTTGCCTATAATGTTTCGTCCCCCAACCTCCTGACAGAGATGCCAGATCTTGACGTGCTTCAACTGTGACCCCTATTACTGTGGACCTGCCAGATTTTGATCCTCTTCCCTTGCTGTGTTTCTCCTGCTCCTTCCATTTTCTGTAGCTGTGGATTCTATAGCTGTGAAATCTCTCATGGTTACACTAAAGTCCCGAAATAAGCATAAAAAACCCAGATTGTGCCTGGGGGTCTCCATTCTGGATGGAACACAAAGTTTCTAATAAATCAATCCATAAAAACCTACATAATGTACATATTATACTATATGCATACATACATTAGTGGAATCTGACTTTACATCATGTTGCGTGCTGCTAGTAGTCACACAAGTGTGTCCTTTAGTGTGAATGGGTGGGTGTGTGTGTGTGTGTGTGTTATTGAGCAGGCAGATAGTATTCTATCCACTCTACTCTGTAATTGAATTGGTGCTCTAATCAGTGGCCAGGAGGTTGCTGGTTTTCAGCAGCTGACACTAATGTCCTCTAACAGTCAGGCTTTTTCATGTTCCAATTCACTGAGTCCCCTCACTGGCTTTAGCAAAGCCTTCAATTTCAGAGTGAGAGAGAGAGAGAGAGAGAGAGAGAGAGAGAGAAAATTTTTATAAATTCATTTGGATCACAAGGTTGCCTAGTGGACAACAGATGTGTGTGAATGTATATGTATATTCCAATATAACTATTCTCTTCCTGTAAGCTGTCAGAGCTAATTTATCATAATTATCATTCATATTGATCCGGCTAATTTCAGCAGGAAAAATGCTGCAGTGACAGGAGTATGCTCCAATTAACATTATGTGCTAATAAATAAAATGCCACCAAGTTTATTTAGAATGCCATGTCAGTTTGCTTGTTATGACATTGATCTGTAATTATAATCAGATATTCGTCTTCTTCTTCTTCTTCTTCTGGCTTCTTCTGGCTATGCCAGCCCATAGAACTTTTTTAAATTTTTTAATTTGGCACACTGATCATGTGCCAGGAATCAACAAAATGCGTGAGCAATGGCGCGACATTAGCTTCTGAAAAAAGAAAAGCTAAATGCCGCAGGGATGCAGGGAGTATGGCCTGTTGACGCAGCGTCTCGTTCCCTCAGGGATCTAGGGTTACATACGTAACCTAGAGACGTTCCCCTTTCAGGAACTCAAGCTGCATCACAACGCTTTGGGAACGAGTGTCCAATTATGCCATACTGACCAGTCCCTGCCTAGTGTGTCTGTGCACAACCAGAACACAGGACAGAGGAGCCGGGAGTGGCTCTGATGTTGAGGTATTGGAACCTGACAAAGGTCAATAGGGTGGACCAGCCTGCAGCGTTGCAGATTTCCTGGAGAGAAACTCCAGCAGACCAGGCCTGAACGCAGTCGATTTTGCTTCTCCTGATCTGGGGCTAGGAAAGGAGGAGGGAAGAATGCCTGCAGTACGACAGTTCGTGAGGGAGCCATAGGCACTTTAGGTACATAACCAGGTTTAGGGTAGAGAAAAGCACTGGCCCTGCTAGGGGCAAACTCCAGGGCCACGCAAAGAGCCTGTAGGTCCCCGACCCCATTCAAGGAGTATATTGCCAGAAGAAAAGGCCTTTATAGACAGGTACCCAAGGCCCAAAGGTTTGAAGAGGGGCTCAGATAGAGCCACCAACACAATGGCCAAGTCCCACACAGGCTCTCTGGGTTGCATCCTGGGCTTCAGCCTCCAGGTGCCGCGTAGGAAACATGTCACGAGAGGGTGTTTTCCCAGCGACTGCCCCCCGGGCGGGGTACAATAAGCCACGATAGCGGACACGTAAACCTTCAGGGTTGATGGTGCCAACCCTGTGGCAAACTGTTCCTTTAAGAACTCCAGAACTGCAAGCAAACAACACATAAATCATGTGTGTCTCCCCCCCTTAATAAAACGGGGGCAAGGAGGGTCACACATGCGAAAGTCTTGTTCAGCTTGAGCCATTGCTTGCACAGTTTACACATCTTACCTGAACAAACAGAATCTAATGTCGCTCCATTGCTTACGCATTTTGTAGCTTCCCGAATCGCGACGTCGTCCGCCGATGACATTACGACTTGCCGTTGGCCGGATTTATGCATCAGTCGTTTCCTCCTACAGTTAGAGAATTCAAACACTGTTCATTGGTCATACACATTATGTAATACATTTAGATACATTTGCCAAAAGTAATTTTTTTTGCTTTTTTTGTAATTTGCTAAGTCAACAGTTCACAAGACTTGAAGCTGTTTTGTCGCTAAAAATGCATCTTTCAACTTTATTCGTATTAGCTTTCTACTGCAACTTTCTAATTTTCTAATACCTCTAATATTAAGTTCTAATAATTTTCTAATATAATTATTATTACAGTAATTACGAATTACGAAATGACGAAAGTTTTGCCAACCTGATATGTATACAGTACAGTATACAGAATACCTGTATATCATAAGGCTTTATAAACCTCTCATCTGCTCATACTACCTATATATCGCAAAAACCCGCGATACAGCAAAAATATACAAAACAAAATTAGATATGATCCATGTAAAAACCCGCATTACTGCGAGACCGTGATTTGGTGGTAAGATCAACATTATTAGCACTGTTTCATTCTCAAACCTTTCATGAACAGTTTTTTGAAGTCGAGCAGAACACATTATTCTAGTGAAAGGGACAACTGTTGTTAAAATAAAATAACACTAATTTGTATGCTAGGACCAATGTTTTTTTAGCAAAACATTGCCCAGAGCATCACACAGCCTTAGCCGTGTTTGCCTTCTTTTCCTAGTACATTTCCTGGTGCCATCTCCTTCTGATTTAGCAGACTAGGCCACCATCTTCAGTCCAGTTTCATGCTTTTGGCAGTAAACAGGGCTCTGCATTGGCACTCTGGCCAGTCTGCTACTTTGCAGTCCTTATGCACTATGTAGTTTGAGACCGTTCTTTGATAAACAGAATTAAATTTGGCCAATTTGTGCTAGAGTAGCTCTTGTGTGGAACTGTACCAGACCAGCCTTCTCTCGCCTTGCACAATCCTGAGTCTTATACATCCTTGGAATGTGTCACAGGAGATGTATTTAAAATGAACAAATTGTTCACGAGTCACCCAACAATACTTGCTGAATGCTGAGGTAATAAAATGTTCGACATCCTTTTTCCTTTAAGTTTATTTGAATAACAGTAATTCAAAGCCAGATTGCCATCCACATCTGCATTATTAACCTTATTAGAGATATTATTACTATCTTAGAAGAAATAGCTATTTGACAGTTTTTTTTTAGTCAGCCACACAGCATCTTTATGACAGTTCAGTATACATTTCTGCACATTTATACAGAACACATACTGAGCTGTCATAAAGATGCTGTGGCTAGAAAAACTTTCAAATGTCTAATGCCACATTGTGTGAATTTCGAGCAACATAAATCATATCACTGATATATTGATATGAAGGTCATTATTCCATGAAAACGTATTCCATATAAAACGTATAACACCCGTTGTGATGACACGACCAGAAATTCCTATACGTACTCCTGTATATCATGCTTATCTAAATTGATCAAGTAAAGTAGGTTGTAGCAGTTCCTGAACTTTATGCATTTACATTTATGGTATTTGGCAGATTCATTCTTAAAAATTAGCAGCTAGGCTCAGAAGCCCAGAAGTGGCAGTTCGGTGTGGTTGAGATTTGAACTCACAACCTTCAGAAAGTCCAATGCCTTAAACACTAAGCCACCACCTGCCCTTATGCTTGGTTTCAAGCTTTTCAAGACTTAAAAAAGTAAAATAAAAAGAAAGGAAAGGAAAGGAAAAGGGGCACAGTTGAGTTATCTACTCTGCCAGAAACCTTGTTTAGAGTTTAGTGGACATGTGCAGCCCAAGAAAATTACATAGCCAGACTTTTCAGTTTTTTATTCACAGCAGGCAAGAAGGTTCATTTGGCGAGTGATATAGAACGTTCATGGCCTACTCTGTCGTTGAATATGGGGTTGAACTAGGCCTTTTAATTTGATGTTATACAGTAATTCAACTTGAGAAAAATACAGCCCGATACAAAACAAACTGTTAAGGAACTAGCACAGTATGCAGTCACCTTGTATTTGAACACTGTATGTGAAGAGAGTACTCTACAATTCTAGCTGAAGAATTATTGCCATTATTTAAAAGCACAAACACATTGTTTCTTTACAAGACATGTTATTTGCATAAATGCACCCCCTCACAGGGATTCGAATACCTGCTTATTTTTATTGCACATGTTAAGCTTGTCTTTCTGTTGAGTTCAGTAATTTCATGTACTGCTTTCTTGCCTGAGATAATTGGGTCTCTTTCTAAGTATTCGTTTGGAAACATTGTGCAACTTAAAAGAGCTAAAAACAAATGGATTTATGATTTGTATATGGTTCAAGAAGAAAGTTCTCTGTAAGGTTTATCGCCTACTGCATAAGCATCAGTTGTTCACTGTCTCTGGTATTCTGCAAAGTAGCTAATCAAGTTACATATGGTGGATGTACACACTTGTGGGCGCTACTTCACTCCAATCTCTAAAAGATACAGTGGTCAGGACCCTTGAAGAAGATTAAGCATTCCTTCAGTTTTGGTGTGAGTGAAAACTACAACTATACCTATACTCTACACCTGCTATAAAGCTCTGACCTGAACTCTATTGAACAACTTTGGGATCAATTGGAACGCTGACTGCACCACAGGTCTTATCACCCTACATCAGTGACTGACTAATAGCCAGAACACAAATCTCAACAACCACACTCTAAATATCTAGTGCAGAATCTTCCCAGAAGAGTGGAGGATATTATAACAGCAAATTTATACCAAATGGGATGTTTAAGCAGCCAATTAAAATCTTGTGAATCCTATGGTGTCCACAAACTATATAATGTGAGTGGAGAGAACAAATAATACGTCTGATAAGAATACCATCAGTGTATCTATAGAACACAGAGGGATTTAAAAAAATAAATAATCAGATGTAAGTATGCTTTAAATCTGAGTGTAAAGTCAAGCCACTAATGAGGTGAGGAAATGGACGAGCCACCAAACTTAACATGAGGGGTTGCATCTTTTTGGACAGGTTCCTCAGGTTCCTCATGATAGAGAACGATCAGTTCCAATCTAACCTTTGTTTTATGTAAATGAAGAAACCGGTCAGCCGGTCAGAAACTGGCGTTTACCACTGTGGGCACCACCACAGCAGACACATATTGTACTTGTGAATCTGGTTTGCAAAATTACCATCTGGCGAAGCAAAAAACATGCCTTCTGTAAACATTTTGTTTCATATAATTAATTAGAGCTGTATGTCAATAGGTGTTTTTCAGGGCTTTTTTTTTTCCAGAAATATTGCAGTTTGTAAGTAATAAGTAACATAACAATAGGCAATTTAGTCACCAATTTCACAAGAGATTTTTATCATGGTTTGCCTTGTAGAAAGCACTGTAATACCCAAGCTATCCCCGAATATATGACTATTAGTGGTTCCTATTCTAAAAGGTATGCGCTTGTGCTAAATGTTGTGACAATTGGTATGATTTGAAATGATGATTTCAAACATGTGGTTCAATGTTTTACAAATCACAACTTACAAATCACACTACAAATCATGCAGCTACTAAACAGGAAGCTGTTGAAGTAAAAGGTAGCCTGAAGGACATTTTGTTAGATTATAGAATAGATTATAGAATATCTGGAAGATTTACATACATTAATACATTGAGTAGACATTTATTAATGATGCTTTTTATTTCTATTGAAACATTTTCTACATATTTCTTCAACTTTTCTTTCGAAAATTGCATTCGAAATTTCTTGAACAAAGAGATGAATGACCAAAAACCTTTGTGTAAAGATATAATGATTAATCAAACAATGTTTTCATTTTTATTGTTGCTTTGACATACCGAACACAACATTTTTATTTCTAAGATTTATATAGGCTGGTCATAAGAAACATCTGAACACATTGCTTTGGCCTGAGTTCTGCTTAGATGACAGCTAGGGGAATCACAATTTACTTTCAGAACATAAATCACTGATATTTAATTATATCAAAATAGATCTGAGTACACATTTACCATCAGCATCCTACCCCTGAAAGGCACCAGCCCCCACTGGATTAGAGGCTTTCTCACCAGGATCAAAAATGTGAAATGGTTGCAATGTAGAGACAAGAAACATTGGGCAATAATGTGCATTTGGCTATAAATACAATAGACACATGGGAATGGAAGTTTAAGATATAATATAAGTTTTCTCTATATGATTTACATCACAGGGTATTTTATAAATGTCTAAAAAAATATTCATCACTTCAATGTGAATGCTCTATAAAAAAAAAAGTAGCATTTCAGCAATAATTCAATGTATTTTTTTTCAACATTTCATCTAAAAACTCCAACAACGCGGAATGATCGGCAGCAATACTTAGCAACGATTAGCATTAGATAAGATGATCTGTCATCCTACTGGGCTTTGACTCTGTTTCTGCTCCTGAGCAGAATTTGATGTTTAGAAATAATCAAATAAAATGTATGCGCTTACTGCTGCGATCTATTAGAGATCCATAGCTCATTGTACCACTTCTTCATTAGGCTCCGTTTGTTGTTGCTCCACTAATAGACTATACTAACATACATCATCTATGTATACAGGTTGGTGCAGCTGTGGGTACAGAGAAAGGAGAATCGTTGAATCGTGTTCAATTGGGTGTTTTGCTTTTTGGCAGTCATTTTCACTGCATGAGATTTCTGTCTGTGATGCAACACTCTGTTATACTTCATTTCTGTATAATATTGATGGTATTACGAGGTGGATTGATTCTGGTTGGACACTAGAAGACCTAGGTGTGAAATCTTTTACATCTAATATCTAAGAACTGTATGCATACATACAATGGCGTTCTATAATATGCTAAGTTCTAAAATGTAATAGCGTTTTCTTACACTTGTTCTAACAGGATGGCTATGTTGTGGTTTACAGTTTCAGATTATGAAGATAGAATGGAGAAAATAGGCATTGAAAAGAAAAATTAGACACTTGGGTTCCACAGCTGTTCTCTCTCCAAAAAGCACCAGAAAATTATGTCAATACACAAGATGCTGCTTCATTTATAGAAACAGTAGTCAGACATAACTGGGTACACTGTGACATAAGGAGCATGTGAAAAAAAAACCCTTATAAACACAGATCAAATGAATCCTACAGTACTAAAGACATTTCTAGTTTAAGATGTGTCAATAATAAATGATTGTCATTATGAGCGTCTTTTGACACATTCAGCTCCATTCAGCTCCAGTTAATGAAACGTCTAGAGTTTAACTATTTAGTGATTTGCAAAAGCAAATTAATTAATCATGGCGGCAACCTCGGTGGCTGTAAAGCTATACCAAATGAGTAACTACTATATCTCTCCACCTTGAGGCCAATTTCACACATGTTCTGATCGAAATATAGCACTGAATTCACACCACTGTGGGTGTTTTATAGAGGTATTAACTATAGTGTGAGCATGGTGTCCTGAAGATTGTCAGCATCACCAGACCCAGAAGGTCACTTCTGCATACATACAGAAAATTTAATTGAAGGTTAGAAAAGGTATTTTATGTTGTGGTTGTCCTGACTTTATAGTGGACTGTAGAGACGCAGATTTATTCGTTGACCGGAGCCTCAAAGCACTTTTTTGGATGTCGCTCTGGACAAGGGCATCTGCTAAATGCTACAAATGTAAATGTCTCATATGAAGAAGGTAAATACACAGAGAGACAGATACAAGAGCTAGATTCAAGTAAAGACGTCAGACAATATTGTACATTTATAGGGTCCTGATCAAATATACCCAAGAAGAGCATCTTTTTTACAATTCTGTAAATATAATGAAGTGAAAGCATGAGAGAGAAATGTAGACTAAAGCTTTTAAATCACTGTGATATATACTATGGAATAGAGAGCAAAAGGGGACTGGCAGCAGTGTTTATTTGGAATGGGAAAATAACAATATTTTTCCATGCATTTGCATATAAATGATGGCTGCCACACCAGCGAACGCAGAAAGAGGACGAGGGAAGGGAGGAAGATGGAGTATGTTAATGATAAGTTAAGATTGGGCACAGACATAAGAACAAGAATCTAAGGATATTCTTTGCACTTCAACAAGACAACAGCCATGTCGCCAAAATGCTAATTAAATAGACTGGATTGTTTAAAAAAAAAAATTATTTGTATAGCACTTTTAACAATGAACATTGTCTGAAAGCAGCTTTACACAGATGCAGTATTAAAGAATGAATACGATTGTTTTATTATTTTTATGAATATTTTTAAATTTGTTATTCCTTTACTTTTTAGATTATATATAATTGTTTATTATCTAGAGACATAAGGTTTGTCCCTAATAAGCAAGGGCAAAGAATGTGGCAATGTGGCAAGGAAAGAAAAACTCCCTGAGATGGCATAAGAAAGAAACCTTGAGAGGAACCAGACTCAAGAGGGAACCCATCCTCATCTGGGTGGCACCGGATGTCCATTTATTACAGATAAATTATGTTGAGGTGTGCAATGATGGTGATCAGATGCAACCTGCAGTCCTGAGTCATTGTAGCAGACTGCTGACATTAAGTACAGTCAAAATCCATCCTTAAAGCTCTTGTGTTACTTCGTAATTTCATGGATCCCCATGCCTCCAATCGAAGAAAACATCATCCAGAGGCAGACTGGGAACTGAGGAGAGGGCCATTAACAGTGGTCACTAGAACCTTCCTCAGGAGCATGTTTAACTTAACAGAGAGGGCGAGAGAAAGAATGAAGAGAGGTGAAAGGAAGAGAAAGATATGGATTATTAAAAATCCTTATTGTTATATGAAAGTAAAGGACACTGTGCAGTTGGGGACTCTAGCAAGACTCGCTATGGCAGCATAACTAAAAAGGAGTTCCAGAAGTTAACACGGACATGAGGGATCTCTGAGATAAGAGACGCCTTGCCACGCCACCGTCAACAAACCTGAGTGAACGTGTGAGAGTGAGGGGACGACAGCATACAAATATCCCAGTTCACCGAACACTTTATATCCATGATTCCTCCAGATCTGCTCCTTTACCTAATTAAAATGTACTGATAAAAAGTTTGACTAAATAAATATATTTTCATCCTTGACTTGAACACTGAGACTGTCTGAGTCCCGAACACTGATTGGAAGGTTGTTCCATAACTGTGGGGTTTTATAAGAGAAAGATCTGCCCCCTGCTGTAGTCTTCATTATTTGCGGTACCAACAAATAGCCTGAACCCTTTTGATCATATTGGTACAGAAGTTCACTCAGATACTGCGCACGAGACCTTTAAGTGCTTTATACGTCAGTGGTAGTATTTTATAATCAATGCGAGATTGAATTGGGAGCCAGTGTATATTTTCTAGATTTAGTGAGGACTCTTGCTGCTGCATTCTGAACTAACTGAAGCTTATTAACGCACTTACTTGAACACCCAGGCAGTACAGCATTACAGTAGTCTAATCTAGATGTAACAAAAGCATGAACTAGTTTTTCTGCATCCTGTAATGACATCATATTTCTAATTTTAGCAATATTTTTAAGGTGAAAGAAGGCGATCCTGGTAATATTATTCACGTGAGCCTCAAAGAAAAGACTAGGGTCAATAATCACACCAAGGTCTTTGACTGCTGTACACACTGAGACAGAAACACCATCCAAAGATGCTACGTAATCAGAAAGTTTACTTCTAGCTGCATGTGGTCCAAGTAAAAGAACTTCTATCTTATCTGAGTTGAGCAGAAGGAAGTTATCAAGTATACACTGTCTAATGTCCTTTACACACTCCTCAACATTTTTAAGCTGATCTCTCTCATCTGGCTTTGCTAAAATATACAACTGTGTATCATCAGCATAGCAATGGAAGCTAATACCATGTTTATCGTTAATTTCACCCAGAGGCAGCATATATATATAAAGAGAAAAGCAAAGGGCCTAAGACAGATCCTTGAAAAACATTAGACTTTACCTCAGAGAGTGTGAAGAACTCACCATTTACATCAACAAACTGATAGCAATCAGTCAGATAAGACCTAAGCCAGGAAAGAGCTGTTCCCTTTATTCCAACAACATTCTTTTGCCTAGCAAGAAGGATATTATGATCAATGGTGACTGCATTTAGAGTAACACAAGAAAACACAAGTAGGTAAACACAACAATGACAGAGTGCAATAACAGGTCATTTACCACTTGAACTAGTTAGGTCTCTGTGCTTTGATGAGGCCAAAATCCTGACTGATTTTTCAAAAATATTATTCCTAAGTAGGTGTAAGCAGAACTGCTGTGCTACAATCATTTCTGGAATCTTGGAAATGAAGCAGAGGTTTGATATTGGCCTATAGTTGGACAGCTAACAAGGGTCAAGGTCAGGTTTCTTAATTAGATGGTTGATAGCTACCAGTTTATTTAGATTTTATTAAGGTTTTAGGTACATAACCAGTGCTGATGTAAGAGTTGATTATTTTTTAGAAAGGGTTCAATTACTTCTGGAATGATGAATGAACTGATTGTATGCAAGGGATTGAGAACACAAGTTGATTATTTTGATGAGGAAATAAATTAAACTAAGTCATTCTCTTGAACAGGAGTAAAACTTTGTAATTAATAGTGTGTTATAATGATAGTGTTGTCTGCAGGGTTATTTATTTTGAGTGGTCTGTTTTAAGGTGCACGTATGATCATTATACCACAGTGCTAATTTTTTCTTCCTGATCATTTTGGTTTTAGGGGAGCTCCATCATCTAGAGTGTAACGGAACGTTGATTATAGGCATTCAGTGGCCCAGTCGAGCTCTGCGGGGTCAGATGGTGGTCTAAAAAATGTCGATAATTCTGGAAGATTTTTGATAAAACTTGCACATGAATAAATGCACACTTAACACGGTAGCGTGGCGAGATACTTATGCTATGACTGAGGCAGAGAAAGAGATAACGTTCTAAGATAGCTTCACTGTGGAAGTGAAGTTTGTCCACCAAAATGAGTGGGTCCTATAACATTCTGATACATTTTTTATTGAATCTAAAATGAACTGCTCTTCTTAAGGAGTCTTCCTGATTATCAACATAAATATTTAAGTTGACAAAAATTAACACTTTGTCTAAAGAAGTAGCAAGATCTGTGATGAAATCTGGAAATGTTACAAGAAAGTAGGGTGGGTGTAGGGCCATAAGGGTCTATAAATAATAATTAATGGAATAAACTGATTATAATAGTCAAATGACTGACTGAATAGACTTATTTTTGGACACTAAATATTTTATAGCAGAGGTGCTGGCTGTTCATTTAGTCTTACTTAATTTAATGTTAATTAAAAAACTTAAACAGACTTTCTGAGGATTTCTACATTTTGGTTTCTCTTGGAAGACAGACACAGTCTTAATTTGGTGAACCCTAAGTGACGGTCGGTTTAGCCTATTTGTCTGCTCGCTGGCCTTGGCTCTGGATACTCACTCGTTAACTGTGACAACAGTAATCGTTAACAGCATCTATAGCAAGTCCCAATCCTTCCAAAGTGGCTTTTTGTTGAAGTATATGTTTAAAACCTTCAGTAGCTTTCTTCAGAGCTTCTGTATAAGGTTTTGGCTCTAGTGGAGCTATTAATTAGTTATTTACAGTCATGTCTTTTTGTTTTTGTGTGGGTATTTGGTGCTTTCTTCTTGTGATATTTGTGGACAACACTTGAAGTGCTTTTGAGCAGATTGTCTAAAAGCTGAATTTGTTGTTGCTTCACTTATCTGTTGTAGGTGATTAAAAATGTCTAAGAAATTGAGAACTGGTTGATGCAAGGTGTTGTATCCTCAGTATAACCTGTGGTGTTTTTTTTTTTTTTCTGGTCATGTTTATTGTTATCATGTATACTTACAATACTCACTCGATGCACCTTATTTTGAGCCTTGGCTTTTACTACTTTCTTGTTTCCTGCTACACCTGCTCCACACCACCCACTGTTGCTTTTCACTATCCTAGTGCTCCCAATGTAGTTCATCATTCCACCACTCCTTGACTTTAACAAATTGATTTTTTTCTTTTGCATCATTCCAGTCTTTGCCAATGTTTTTTCTAGAACTCCCAGTACACCTCCTATTTCCACTGCTCTCTCTCAGTTTGATTAATGAATACTCTCAATTGCATCATTTCAGTCTCAGAGTGTCATTTCTGTATATTTTGGAACAGATTGCATAAGAGCTGACTGGACAGTCATGCTCCTGCTGTGGAAGGTGAACAAGTGCTTTTTCATGTTTTGCATTTAGATTATGATAAGTAGTGTTTTTTTTTTTTTGGAGCTTGTATATTTGGTGTTTGTTAAGAGATAGGGGAGCTTAAAAGTGTTTTAAAGCATCCTTAAAAACCAAGGGCAACGCATACAAATTATTTTGCATGTCCATGTATACCTTAGTTTTTGTTGTTTCTGCAGTGAATGTAGACTGCTTTATTAAACTGCTGCCTCTCGCCTTAAACATCCTGCTGAGATCCTCCTTCTCCGGATTATAGCAAAGAACACTGTTGAAACATTGAATTGAAACCTGTTTGAGCAGATTGCCTGAGACAGTGCAGCTACAGCCCTTCAGTTGTGAATTGTGAACAAGCTCTTGATCAAGGGGTGCGGCCACGAACTTGAACACTGTGGGCAGCAACTCCTTACCATCACAGGGGAAAAGAGAGAGTTTAAAAATGTTTTAAAGCCTAGCAGTCCATTTGTGTTTAATATATGCTAATATCTCTCTAGGTCCCCTGGTGGTCTCGTGGTTAGGATGCGGCCCGGGTTCGATCATTAAAATCATTCTATTAATAGATTGGTGCGCTAAGAATAACATTAGAGTATCACATAAACTAAGTTGATCAAGCAAACAGTCTTGTGAGAAAAAATATGATAGGAACATTATAGCTATAATAAATCATAGTACCTTGGATACTTAAGTACATTTGAAGGCAAATACTTTTGTGCTTTTACCCAAGTACAAGTTTAAAGTAACACATCTACTTTTACTAGGGTAATATTTGACCTACTATATCTCTACTTTTACTCAAGCACATGCTATGTGTACTTTGTCCAACACTGGATGTTGGTATAAATACAGACCGAGATCCTACCCACTTATGGGACCTTATGGGATCATTTGCTTTGAACCACCCTTATAGGAGCAGGGGTCACTTAGGAGCTGGTGGTGAGGCCAGGAACTCAAGCAATGGTGGTGCCAAATCCTTACCATCACAGAGAAGATGCGGAAGTTTAAAAGTGTGCTGAAGCAGGTTTCTTTTTTGTTCAGAGATGTGAGGTCTTAAAAAGTCCACATCCGGCCCTTTGTACATCCCTGTTGGCCCGCGTGAGGCCAATCCTAAATTATATGGATGCACCGAAAATTCGGCCCCCGAAAATTTTTAGCCGAAATACCTAAATCACCGAAAAACAACACAGCCGAAACACAATTGTAATGACGCAATTAAAAAGCGCAGCCAGCACACGGTTATCTGGATAAGAGCCAACATGTCTGCGGTGTGGACTTATTTCGGTATCTCAGAGAAAGACCCACGGATAGCGATTTGCAAAACACGCAATGCTGAAATTCCAAGAGGGGGTGTATCTGCAAAGAGTTTCTCCACGTCGGGTTTAATTTATCACCTGAAATCCAAACATCCCGATTGGCATTCTAAATATGAGAAGAATGCGGCGCAGAGAAGAAAATTCAATCCGAGCACGCCCACTAAGTCTGTAGCGGAGGCAAGAAAGTTTTCCAGTGATGGTGCCAAGGCAAAAGGCATAAGACAAAAAATTCTGGAATTCATTGCCCTAGATCAGTGGTTGATCTTTGAAAAATTTCCTGTAGATCCCGAAAATAATAATGATCATAATATAATATTATTTATTACACGGCTCTTCTTAAAACTGTAGATTAGAACGTTCCATTCACTTGAATGAGCCTTCCAAACGTTCGCCGGTCAATTATTTTCATTTAACAGGTTAAAAATAAATTGCATTAATTCAATAATTGTTTTTGTTTTCTCATTTGACCTATACACCACCCTAATATTTAATATTTATTCTTCCGATTATCAGTACCAGCTATTCAAAATATATAATTAAGTGCATTTTACAATGGAAGAAAGTTGAGCAGAATAAAGTTCAAGTTATTGTTGGTGAAACAATTCAGGTTTCTCAAAAATGAATTGCCCACCATTGTGCTAAACCAATAGCAACACAAATATTTTCTTTCTTTTGCACTAAGCCTACCTTTTGTTTGGATTCTTTTTGCAGTTTTTGCAACTTTTTGTAGTGTTGGAGAATATGGATATGAAAACCACTACCACTTCTTCACTATCGTTATTAACCTGAGTGTGGCCATAGCTGCTCCTCTCCTCAAATCGTAGATGCCCAGTGTCTCCTTCCAAAGATTATGGCAAAGAACATAGTTAAAGCATCCCTGCACCCTTCTGCCTAAAAGCAGACTAGACAGCTTCAACCCTTCTGTTGTGAATAACTTTCTTTCGGCTTCTCCCATTAGGGGTCGCCACAGAGGATCATTCGCATGTTTGATTTGACACGTTTTTACGCTGGATGCCCTTCCTAATGCAACCCTCCCCATTTATTCGGGCTTGGGACCGGCACTAAGAGTGCACTGGCTTGGCAACCCTAATGGCTGGGGTTGGTTTCCTGACCGGGAATCGAACCCGTGCCGCAGCAGTGAAAGCGCCGCCTCCTAACCAATAGACCACCAGGGACCCTTCTGTTGTGAATAGTGAACAAATATTTGATAAAGGGGTGGGGCTAAGATCATTGCTGGTGGTAATTACTTATCATCACAGAGCCTTTTAATTGAAGCCTTTCAATCTGTTTGTGTTGGTGTTTAAAGTATACTATTGTCTTTCTCTGGTCAGCTTAGCCAGTTTTCTAGCTCTGTCATTTTCTTTACATTTCCTATGGACTTTAACACCCTTTTTCTTTAGTTTTTGCCATTTGTTTGCGTTCTTCTCACTGTTTCTGCAACTTGTTATGCTGGAGAAGTATGTGGGTATGAATAAAGACCTAAATCCTACACACTTGAGACCTTTTCACTTGTTCAGAACCACCCTTAAAGGGGTTTAAAAGTGTGCCAAGTCTTTCTGCTTGTGCTGGTCCATGTTTTACATTTAGAGCACAGTAAGAGCTCTATTTGTTTGTGGGTCTGTGACTTTGGTCTTTGTTGCTGGTTTGTGCTGTTGTAGTTTGTTCACAGAAATCCCTTTTTTGTTCAATCCTCCATGTTTTATTATCCCACTGAACCATGACCAACACAAATTCTTTCTTTTGCACCAATCCAGCATTGTGATGTTTCTTTCTCTGTTTCTGCAACACATTATGATGGAGGTAAATGTGGATATGAAACAGACCCAGACCTCTTCCCAGATATGGGAACTTTCCATTTGCTAAAAAGCACCCTTAAAGGAGCAGAGGTCACTTGAAAGTTGGTGCTTGGCTTCTGCACCACTATTGTTGGCATTAAACTGAACATGGCGATAGCCAGTCCTCTCCTCAAACCCTGCTAAGATGCCCACTTAATCTTTCACAAAATAATGGCAGAGAACACTTGTAAAGCATGACCAAGGAATAGGGCAAAAAAATAGAGTATTGCTGCTTGATGAGCTTCAAGCTGCTGAATTCTCAGTGAATCCTGTGGCTTTTATTTTTCCATCCTTTGCTATCGACCTTCCGAATACCCAACCCTTGCATTAAGTTGTATTTGTTTAAACTTTCTCACCTTCTCTGTGATGGTAAAGATTTGCCAGCAAAGCTCAAGTTCCTCGTCCCACTATTTAATCAAGTGCTTGTACACTATTCACAGTCTAGAAAAGTAAATCTATACGGGTGCTCGTGATTTGCAATAAAGGGTCTGAAAACAAAACCCAGAACATGAGCTCATAACCAAAAAGAAAAAATCTATATATTATAAAGACAAAGCCCCTGGTGGTCTACTGGTTAGGATGCGGCGCTCTCACCGCTGTGGCCCGGGTTCGATCCCCGGTCAGGGAACCAACCCCAGCCACTCTTAGTGCCGGTCCCAAGCCCGGATAAATGGGGAGGGTTGCGTTAGGAAGGGCATCCAGCGTAAAAACATGTGCCAAATCAAACATGCAGATGATCCGCTGTGGCGACCCCTAACGGGAGAAGCCGAAAGAAAGTTTTATAAAGACAAAGCATGGATCAGTACAAGCAGGTTGCCAGGCCTTGGCACACTTTTAAACTCTCTCGTGTTTTATGTGATGGTAAGGATTTGATTCAAGCTATCTGAAAAAGTAAATCTTTAGAGGGTTGTTAATGATTTCACTTGGGTGGTAAAGAAAGATTGGTATTGGAAGATCTAGAAAATAGCAGAGCCATAGAACTGCAACAAACTAGTAACAAAGCCAAAACCATAAGGTTAGAAAGAAAAATCAGTAGATTCTAAAGACAAAGCATGATTTAGTACACACAGGTTGCCAGACTTTGCCACACTTTAAAACTCTACCATGATATCTTTGATGTTAGGGATTTGCTACAAGCAATGTTCTTTTTCTTGGCCCTACCCCTTGATCGAATTCTTGTTCTCTATTCACAACAGAAGGCCTGAAGCAACACTGTCCAGTCTACTCTCAGGCAAACTGCTTGAAGAGATACATGAATGCTTCTTTAATGTTCTTTTCCTTACAAAACAAGAGATAATAGAAATTTAAGCATGTTTAAGGCAAACACAGTTTAATACTACCTGTCATGGTGTAATAGAAGTAGTAATAGTAATGGTTTCCTCTAACTTTACCATCAGCCACAAACTCAAGAGTTTTATTTATATTAAGTTTGTAATCTTGCGTACCAGTGTAGATTTATTCATCGCTAGAGACTCAAAGCACTTTTGTACGTCGCTCTGGATAAGGGCGTCTGCCAAATGCTGCAAATGTAAATGTAAATGTAAACAACAACAAGACCACAAATAAAGGAAAGCTTAGTGAAAGAAACCACTGATGAACAAACCAAACAAATGAGCATTGTTTAATAGGATGCTTTTTGGACTCTAAAATCAGTCACCGGCAACCCTCTAGTTCAGGGGTCTTCAATCTTTTCCAGGAAGGGCCAGTGTGGGTGCAGGTTTTCATTCCAACCAATGGTCACACCTGATAGTCATTGAAAATGAAGATCATTAGATTTGAACAGGTAGAATTTGGTGTGGACTCGCTTGGTTGGAATAAAAACCTGCACCCACACTGGCCCTTTCTGGAAAAGATTGGAGACCCCTGCTCTAGTTCTCAACCCCACCCCTTAATCAAGTGCTTGTTCGCTATTCACAACTTGTTGTTCATGATTTTTCTTGGGTGATAAAGCGCATTGTAAAATCTAGAAAATGACAAAGACATGGACCAGCTAGAGAAGTGCAACTGCCAACAAAGACCAGGACAAAAATTCATAACCAAAAAACTAAAATCAGCATATTCTAATGACAAAGCATGACTCAGTGCAAGCGGGTTGCCAGGCTTTGGCATACTTTTAAACTTAATCATGTTTTCTGTGATGATAGGGACGTGCACACCACTCTTTTCTTTTACTGCTTAAAGCTACACTGTTCTGTCACCTTGGGAAAGAGATACTGGGCATCTCAGCAGGGTTTCAGCAAAAGAATTGGCTATGGCCATGCTAATATAATACGAAACATAATGCTGCAACAACAATGCAGAAGTTGACTGGTATGCTTCAGCACACTTTGAAACTCTCTTCTATCTTCTCTGTGATGGTAAGAATTTGCAAACAGCGCTGCTTTAGTTCTTGGCCCCATTTTTCGGTCAAGTGCTTGTTTACCATCCACGCCAAAAAAGCTGAAGGGCTGGAGGAATGTTGTGGGTATGGATATGGACCCAGATCCCACATCTTCCTAGAACACAGTAAGAGCTGTATCTGTTTGTGGGCCTGTGTCTTTGTTGCTGGTTTGTCCTTTTGTATAATCTTTACATGTTTCATCTCCCTAAACCACGGCTAACACAAATTCTTTCATTCGCACCAATCCAGCATTGTGATCTTTTTTTATCTGTGTCTGCAACACATTATGCTGGAGTTGAATGTGAATATGAATACAAAACCAGATATTATCTACATATAGCACCTTTTTATTTATTTAAAACCACCCTTAAAGGAGCAGAGATCACTTGGGTGTCTGCACACAACTGCTGGCCATAGCTACTCCTCTTCTCAAACCCTGTTGAGATGCTCAATGCCTCGTTTTCAGAATGTTGGCAGCAAACCTGCTGCTTCAGCTTTTTCGGTGTAGATGGTAAAACAGCACTTGACCAAAGAGGTGGGCTATTAACTAGAGCAGTGATGGTGGATTTTTACCATCACAGAGAAGATGAGAGAGTTTAAAAGTGTCATGAAGCCTACCACTATACCATGGCTAATGCATACAAGTTCTTTCACCAGCTCCTTTGTGGTGTCTTTACTGCTTTTCTAAGCGTTCACTTAATGTGGTTGTAGCCATTTCTCTCCTGAAATTCTGTTCAGATACCTAGTGTCTCCTTAATAAGTTCAAATGCTCTTGATTAGTGGAGATTAAAGGAACAGAGGTCACTTAAGAGCTGGTACTTGGGCTTGGCACTACTACTGTTAGTATTGAACTGAGTATAGCCATAGTCACTCCTCTTCCCAAACTCTGCTGAGATGCCCAGTACCTCCTTCCTGAGCTATTAGTTGTAAGCTTGTTCTCTGGTCTTGGTGCTGCCTTACAGTTCTGCCATTTTTATTTCATACAATGCAGTTTTAAACACTGTTGAAGCATTTCTGCACTCCAGTGAGCATATTGCCTAAAAGCAGACTGGCCAGTACAGCTTCAAGCCTTCTGTTGTGAGCAGGGTGGCACCAAGAACTAGATCATTGCTGGTGACTTTCTTTGTGTTCATGTTAGTGTTTGAAGGAGAATGTGGGTTTGAATGCCTTTGGCCCTTGGGTGGGGCCAAGGGCAGTTTTAATCCTCACCTCATGGAGAAGACAAGACCATATAAAACAGCAGTGTAGCATCAGTCTTTGTTTTCTGTTTTCATGAGCATTTTGAAGGCTTCAATTTGTTATTTTATACCGAATCATAGTAGTGACAGGTGTTGCTTTATTCTTACACTTAGTACTATTTTTTCCTGCTCATGTTCTTTGATTTGTTCTTTCTTCGCTCACTTTAACAAATAAACTTTGTTAAAACAGTGATTTTCCAATTTGCATGTATTCTTCCCACTATTGCTGCAAGTTTCTACAAGATTTGGGAGTACCATTTTGATAACAGATTCATACTTATTATGTCAGACTTCATCATAGATTCAATTTTAAAACAAAAACATTGCATATTTGTATGTAACACATGATTAGTCTACAATAACTCTATCATTCATTTCACTGGTCAAGCATGCACATAGGTACCAAATGTTTTTTCTTGCTCTTGGCATTTTTTCCCCTTCTGTGCTGTTTCAGCATTTTTATCAGGTGACAAAACTGGCAAGCACAAATTAAATAGAGCCCGTCTGCACAAAGAACACTTCCATTGTGCACCTATGTATCTGTGTGCATTAGTAATAAGCTGACACTGCATTTGTGTGAATGAGTATCTCTTTGTAATAGGTGTGACTCCAGCAGGAACATCCTCCTATACACTGAATAGCAATTTCAGGAGGGTACATTTTTCCTGGATGTCTGCCTGAAATTATTTAAAGTGAGGTGAACAGTGAAATCCATTGTGAGCATGCGTGTGTATGTCAAGCCATGTACACCATGAAAGCAAAACGTTGAAATGTGCCCTCGAACGCCCAACAGTGAATCTCACAGTTCAGTTATAAACGTTTAATGAGTTTTAAAAGAACACTACATTCTCTTACATTAAGTAAAAGGTATAAAATGTGTACCAGTCAGCTGACAAGCATTTCTTGCCTAAAAGGTTCGTTTTAGTACCTTTTTATCAGCATGTATTTATTGCTAAGCTAAAGTGCAATAGAAGGACGTCATAATGTTGCGTGTCTCCAGGCTAAGAACTTTCTGTTCACTGAGCCATCAAGTCTATATTTTGCTGGCGGAGCACAACTATCTGTGATGTCTCATATGGTCGCTTACACCTGCTAACCTTAAAGGGGCATTGAGTAGAATTATGTAATGTTATGGGATGGAATACTTTGCTCACACACATATACATGAAACACATCCTTTTGCAATAGACTGTGGCCAGTAGAAAATATTTGCATCAGTTGGGGCACTTGCTAATGCTCCATCTGCTACCTAACAATTCTCATAGCATGTATCATTTTTCTTAGCTTTGGCTGTAGTTCCCAGCATTCCATCTTTGGTAAAAAACAAACAAACCCATTTACATTTATGGCATATTGTAGATCCAGAGTGATTTACATCTAAACGGTTGGGAGTTAACAGCCTGGCTCAATGGTCCAACAGTGGCAGCTTGGTGGTGCTGTGATTTGAACTAACAACTCACACAGAAGTCCAACACCTTTATCACTGCTACCACTTCCTAAAGAAACCTTTGATACTACACAATTGTATGCTATTTGTAGAAGAGTAGCAAAGTGGACATGCAGGTTAATTATCTATACAAGGATTATTAATATAATTATGTATTGAATAAACTTAACTGTTCTGGGTCACTGGTTAGAGTTGCAGAAAAGGTTGAAAGAGAAATGCTGAATTCAATTCAGTTTTATTTGCATAATGCATTTTCACAGTTTCACAAGTCACTTTACAGAAATAAGCACATTAGTAATACAAATTGTACTTATAATTTAAAGTCCATCTATAAGTAAAATACACATATTCAGACTATATACACGTGCATCTGTGTATTATTACCTACTGCACCTTTCATTCATTCATTTTCTCCCGCTTATCCGTAATTTGGGTCGCGGGGGCAGCAGTCTAAGCAGGCCCCCGCCTTCGACTGCTGCCCAATCCTCACAGCACCGTCCCTTACGGTCCCTCCTGCAGGTGGTGAGCCCACGGGAAGGCGGCCCCACGTCATTCCGACGTCACGGACCTTGATATTTCCCTCGTAAGGGACCCCCGGAGCATAGAGGGTTAAGGGCCTTGCTCAAGGGCCCAAGAGCGGCAGCTTGGCGATACCGGGGCTCGAACCCGATGCACTTCCGATCGGCAAACCAGCGCCTTAACCGCTGGAGCCACCACTCCCCCATACTTGCCTACTGCACCTTACTGTACCTTAATCTCTCTCACCCCTGTACATATGGATCCATACCCTCAGTTACATATTGCTATTTATTGTAAATAGGCCATATATGCACTTCTGTTTAGATGCTAAAAACATTTCATTGGCTCTGTACATGTATTTTGCACAATAACAATAAAGTAGAGTCTAATCTAATCTAATCTAATCATTAGTCACTCGGTGGTTAAGGCTCTGGGTTACTGATCAAAAGGTTCAAGCCCTGGTATCGCCAAACTGCAACTCTTGAGCCCTTAACCCTCTGTATCATGTTTGTGCTGTAATGTTCATCTGGCAAGTACGTATATAGCACCTTTATACAAGTGACCAAAACTAAAAATGACTAACACAAACATTTGTAGGGACTGACATTGAAATGAAACTGCTGGTTCTGTTTTAAAATATCAAAGTGCTGTGTAGCATTGGATATGTTTGATTCAGGAGCATAATGAAGCAACAATGGCACTTGAAATTAAACAAAAAAATGTGGATTTGAGAAGATTTATATTCATTTGGACTGAAAGCGACACACAGACAAATGGCTATGTGGACAAGGTCTTTTTCTTCTTCCTCTTCTTCTTTCGGCTGCTCCTATTAGGGGTCGCCACAGCGGATCATCCATCTCCATACTACTCTGTCCTCTACATCTACCTTTTTCACACCAACTACCTGCATGTCTTCCCTCACCACATCCATAAACATTCTCCTTAGCCTTCCTCTTTTCCTCATTTCTAATTTTGTATATTATCACTCCCAATGAAAATCTCAACATCTTCAGCTCTGCTACCTCCAGCTCCACCTCCTGTCTTTTAGTCAATTTTAGTCTCTAGACCATACAACATCGCAGGTCCACAATATTATAAACTTTCCCTTTCACTCTCACAGATACCCTTCTATCACAAATCACTTCTGCTATTACTCTTCTCCACCCACTCCACCCTGCCTGCAATCTTTTCTTTACTTCTCTAACACACTCTCCATTACTTTGCACTGCTAACCCAGGTACCTGAACTCCTCCACCTTCACCACCTCTTCTCCCTGCAACCGCACCACTCCACTGCCCTCCCTCTTATTCACACACATGTACTCTGTCCTACTCCTACTGACTTTCATTCCTCTTCTCTCCAGCACGTACCTCCACCTCTCCAGGCTCTTCTCCACCTGCTCCCTACTCTCACCACAAATCACAATATCATCCACAAACATCATAGTCCAGGGAGACTCCAGACTGACCATCACCACTGCGAACAGGAAAGGGCTCAGAGCCGATCTTTGATGCAGTCCCACCTCCAACTTCCGTCTGTCATTTCTACTGCGTACTTTACTGCTGTCAAACCGTCCTCATACATGTCCTGCACCACCTTCACATACGTCTCTGACTTCCTCATACACAACTCCTCTCTCCACCCTGTCGTACGCTTTCTCTAAATCCGCAAACACACAATGCAACTCCTTTTGACCTTCTCTACACTTCGCCATCATACTTCGCCATCTCAAAGCAAATTGCGTCCGTAGTGCTCTTCCTCGGCATGAAACCAAACTGTTGCTCACAGATGGTCACCTCTTCTCTCAGCCTGGCTTCCACCACTCTTTCCCATAACTTCATGGTGCGACTGATCAACTTTATTCCCCTGTAGAAATTAAACAATACACTGTTTTGTTATTTTATAGATAAAACTTGTTTTTTGAGCAGCTGATGGAAGAGGAAAGTGAGAGAGAGAAGGGTGGATGATGTGGAGAAGGTGAAGCAGGAAGTAGATTAGTAAGGAGGAAGTGAGAGCAGCAATTAAGAGGATAAAGAGAGGAGAGTCAGGAGGACCAGATGACATACCAGTAGAAGCATGGAGATGTTTAGGAGAGATAGCAGTTGAGTTTTAAATCAGATTTTTTAAACAAGATTTTGGAAGGTGAGAAGATGCCTGAGGAATGGAGAAGGAATGTGCTGGTACCAATTTATAAGAATATGGGAGATGTGCAGACCTGCAGTAACTGATTGTTACACATCCCCTCAACTAACCAATAGCCAGAATCTTCTGAGGATTTATTATTGCGTGACATGTTCCCTAAGGAAGTATGAAGGTAGAGGAATATTCATTTAGTTCTAAAACTTAAGTGGACATAATAATCAGTTATTATTTAATTGCCTTCCATGGTCATAATAATTATTAGCAAAAGTGACAAATGGCAAGAACCAAATCGAATACAAATGTTATCATCAAATCTTTAAACAAAACAATACAAGCTAAAAAAAAAAAAAAATTCAGCATTGACACACCACTTCCCCACCACTTCCCCTTCTTTGTATTCTTCCCCATGCAATCATTTTTTTCTTGCCTCTCTTTACCCTAAGCTTTAACTACTCAATTAAACTGCTGACATTTTCAACATCATAGATCTGAAATGAAAAATCAATTGATTGCCCGCAGCATGTTTTTACAACTATGATTTTGCACATTAAATGGACTCCGAGCTTGCAGCTAGACGCAATCAGCTTTCTGCTGTAAGTTCAAGCACTTTTACTCTTAAACTGGAATGTGTGCAAATCAAACCTGAAATGTATACCTATTATTATTATTATTGTCTCCAAATACATTGGAGTACCCGAACCTTTTTGTGCATATCTTCTTCTTTTTTCAGAAGAATCATTTCTAAGAAATTATTCCAAACTACCAAAAACATTGCCATGCATTTCCTCAACAAAAGTTTTTCTAATAGTAAGAAGACGAAATCAATTTAAGCCGCTCGTTTTGACTGTCCGTGGGAGGTGGTTGCTCAGTGGTTAAGGAATTGCAAATCGGAAGATCACAAGTACAAATCCCACCACCACCAAGCTGCCACTGCTGGGCCCTTGAGCAAGGCCCTTCACCCTCCCCTGCTCAGTTGTAAGTTTCTCTGGACAAGGGCATCAGCCAAATGCCATTTGTATCACCACTATTCAATGCTATCCAAGCACTGACTATTGCTGCTATGCACAGTTCATTTTAGATTATTTACACTGTCTGTTAAAAGACTGTAATTTAATTTGAGTGATTGAGCATTCATTCATTCATTCATTCATTCATTCATTATCTCCCGCTTATCCGTAATTCGGGTCACGGGGGCAGCAGTCTAAGCAGGTCCCCGCCTTCGACTGTTGCCCAATCCTCACAGCACCGTCCCTTACGGTCCCTCCTGCAGGTGGTGAGCCCACGGGAAGGCGGCCCCACTTCACTCCGACGTCACGGACCTTGATATATCCCTCGTAAGGGACCCCCGGAGCATAGAGGGTTAAGGGCCTTGCTCAAGGGCCCAAGAGTGGCAGCTTGTACCTAGGCTTGAACCCCAGACCTTCCGACCGGCAACCCAGCGCCTTAACCGCTGGAGCCACCACTCCCCTGATTGAGCATCTCAGTCCAAAATGGAGAAGATGATAGTATCTTCATGACTGTTGCACCGACTTGAGTGTCTTGGGTGGAGCAGTGTGGCTGGGACCTCAGTGTCACTGTTTGGTTAAAATCTTGAGACAACTCTAATCTAATTTTAGTCTTCTCGCAGTTTTAAGCCCATTTGATCTTGACCTTGACTTGGTCTTAAACATAAGTCTCTGACAAAGATGGTGATGCCCCCATATAAAAAATAAACTAGGCTTTAAATAATCTTCAAGGACATCAGTCAATTTTCAAGGCCTTTCCACTCATCCAGCACTGACAGTATTGGAGTGTTATAGTTTAGACCAACTGTAGGTTGAGATAAAATGGAAGTAAGAAACGACATGGACCGAAAAACAAAAAAAATGAAAAAAGAACATGGATATGTGGATGCTTTTGGGAGCTTTTTACTTGGTCATAATTGATATGGGTCATGGTGTTGTCTCGGTTTTTGCTATACCACTGTTATTGAGTTCACAGTGAGGGGAGGGTGGGTGTTGTGTAGCAGCAGATTGGCTAAAAATGGTTGTTTTTGTGCATTTAAAGTACATGTATATGGAAGGTGCACTGGATAAAATGGCTAATAAATCACACACACATCTTTTGGAAGTATCTAGAAATCACTATGTATTATATTATTATACATATCGAGTTGTATTCAGAGATGAGTTACTCACACACGGAGAGAATTTAATACAGCAATGATGCCTATGAGACCTCAGTCATAACTAGACGCTATTTAGTCTGTTATGAGTTGTGTGTGGGACGGATTTCTCAGTTTCACATAATTCTGCCCTTGGATATAAGCCCAGAATAAATGACTATATTAAAAGATAATGTTGCCATTTTCCCCCTAAACTGGATTTCGCATAATACGTCACACTGTGTTAAAGTGCTGACTGTTCTTGTGATATGTGAATGATGTGCGGTTATGCAGGACGGTGTGTACAAATGCTCACGGTTTGAAGATTTGTTTTGGTCTATTGACAGATGTTTTGTAAGTTCAGGGGTGGCTCATGTGATATGAAAATCGTTTGTCGACACAAACGTATTTGGATGCAAAACTGACTGTCCGAAGTCTATTCGCTGTTGATTATATAGTATTTAAGACAGTGTCTGTTACACGGCTTGTATCTAAACAGTAGCCTACCAAGAAAGTCATCGTTCACCGTCTTCCTCCTTCCTTTCACAACAATTTCTCTCGGGAGTTTTTCTTTTGGCGTCGTCGTGCGTTTAAAAATCACCATCGGTGAAGCTTTTCTCCCGATGCCGTGCAGCTCAGAACACAGGTGAAGTGCGTGTTTTCATGCCCGGTTGTTTTCAGCTTGACGAATGATTCGCATTTCCTGTAGACAGTCCGAGTGAGCGGCAGGTCAAACGTCAGAGGAACCTCATCCATATTTATGATGTGGTGCGGCCCGATTCAGTGGGAACGCACCCGATTTAATATAAAAGAGTTTCATTGGTTCACCTGAACCCGTTCCGCAATTTCATTGGTCTAATGTTATGGGGTTCAGTGTTTTGGCTTGAAGATTGTGAAACCGGGAAAAACCCAGGTAAAAATGTATAAATTAGCCGCTTCGTTGTTTAAGCCGCAGGGTTCAAAGCGCAGGGAAAAAAAGTAGCGGCTTATAGTCCGGAAAATACCGTATATGTTTGTAATTGTCAGTTTGTCCCTAATAAGCGAGCCGGTGGTAATTGTGGAAAGGACAAACTCCCTGAGATGGCATAAGGAAGAAACCTTGAGAGAAACCAGACTCAAAACTCTTCCTCATCATGGGTGGTACCGAATGTAGATTCATTACAGTTCCATCATTGTTGAGGTGTGCAGTGATTAGTGATGCAGGTGCTTCAATGAATCCTGTGGTATTAATTATAGTTTAAATTCATTTAAATTTAATACGGCCATTTTTATTGCTCAGGCCGTATATACATTTTTAAGGTTTGGGGCGTGTATACAGGCATGCGCATCAAGTTGCTGTCATTCAGACGTCTTGCCCACAGCTAAAGAAGGCAGTGGTGATAATTAGGGAATATAATGATGTTTTATCTGTCTTAACAATTGCTTGTTTTAGTTACAGATTACGATGAAGCCTTGCAGTTATTACAGTGCACAAAACAAGTCTTAATTAGCTGCAGCTTGATTAGCAAGGTTAAACCCCCCCCCCCCCCAATCCTGTATATTTGCTAAACCCCTTCCTTCATTGCCATAGCAACAGAGCCTTATAACACTTTAATAAGTATCGTCGCTCCTGAATCGGGCAGCATTTCAGATACCTTGCTGTTTTCCGTTTTTGGTTGCAGATCGACAGCGACACAGGTTTGAGGAATGTGAGCTAATTTAGAGGCAGTTCGAGAATTCCCTGTTACCCTTGCTGATTTATTTATTTTTTTCCGAATGCACGATGCGGACACAATTTATTCATTGCATAAAAATGTGCTGGGGGAGAGATCAAGCATCATCTGAGGCTGAGATATTTACAGTGTTTTTGTTCCTATTATATAATTACAGAAATGTGTGCCTTTAAATATTACTGAAAAGTTTCAAATAGATAAATGAATAATGTCTGACGTGGGAATAATCGGAAACGCTTTCTGCTCTGTTAATTATTTGCCAAAATGTTTCTTGTGTAAATAAAACATTCGCACTGACACAATCAGCCTAGCCTGTTGAATATTCACACAGCTGCCTTCGCCAGCTGTTCTGCTGGGAATAAAAGTACAGGAGATGGAAGTAAGGTAGAATTAGGAAGACTAAAAGAGACTAAGGACTGATTGAAAAGAAAAGATGATGAAATAAGTGTGATTTGAATGTTGCAGTTGAAAAACGTATGTCCGAATCAATTTCTCTTCCTCCGTAGATTTAAAAAAGTCTAACTCTGGTGTAATTATGTGTGCAGAGCTACACACATGTTTTGCCAGTTGAACAGTTTCTCCCTCTGACCAACCAATCAGAAGACGGAGACTCTGAGATTCTGAAGGCCCTGGGCAGATTAGATTGACATGGCAGCACATAGAGGCTGAAATCTGATTGGACAAAAAATCTAACATACACGTAGTGAAAGCAGTGCAGCCAATAGAAAACACTACGAAATGAAGAAAATAAACTGTTGAGAATAAATGAATACAATTTCAAAGAAAAAATATTAGTATTTAGCTTGTAAATGAAGGTCAGTGCTTTTGATACTGTTTAAGCCAGCAAAAAAGGATTTACTGGCTCTGACCGCCCGCCACTGCTTTTTCGTCCATCTGTACTTTACTAAAGAATTTCTATTTGGGGAGTCTTTTTTTTTTAACTTCACTCTATTTTAAAATCAAATATTTTGAATGATAGAAGAAACTCGAACTCTCCACAACACCCGTGGCTTGATTTCTCAAATCAAGCACCAAATCCGCCAAGATGCACACGTGCGGCATTTAAAACCGTCCGTGTGGAAACACAGCAAAAGTTCTGTTTGGTATTTTGATGGTTTACGTCATTCAAAACACCATAACTGCTTTAAAACATTTTCAAGAATATTTCGTCTTCATGCTCCTTTGCTGAGTTTGGTTTCACTAATAAAAAACATACATTTGCGGAAAGCATCAATATATAAAAAAAACTTGAAAAGTATTAATTCAAGGTACATTAATAACCGCTAAAAACGTGCGATAAAGTTGCGATCAATCGCAATGAAATATTTTATTCAGTTGACAACCCTGATAAATAAATATATAGCACTAAATAGCAGCAAATGCAGTCACCTCTTTAGTCTTGAGTAATCACCTACTGAATCAGAAAGATAAACTCGTCCTTATATGCCCACTTTCTCATTCTCCTTCCCATCCTTGTACTGGATCACAGCTGGTGCCATTGCTCAGGCTCTGCAGGATGCTCAGTCAACTGCTATCAATCCACACATAGCTACAGGCAGCCTCAACACACACACACACACACACACACACACACACACACACACACACACACACACACACACACACTTAGAGCTGTAAGCTTTGGTGCCCTTAATGTTAATAGTGAAGAAATGAATCTGTTGCTAAACTGTTTTTTTTTTTATTTCTATTATTTTGTGATATGTCTACAATTAGTTTTCCCTCTAAAAAAAAAAATCACATGTTACTGTTTAATTTAAAATATTCGGAGTACCGTAATTTCCGGACTATAAAGCAAAGCACCCATATATAAGCCACACCCACTGAATTTGACAAAGATTTTTATTTTGAACATAAATAAGCCGCACCTGCCTATAAGCCGCACTGAAACTAATGAACTTTACACAGGCTTTAACGAAAGACAGTGTCTGTTACATGGTGTAACGGGTAAAATATGTTGTGGCTCCTTTAAGAGCAGAGCGGCATTTTGGGAATAACCTGCCGCTGCATTTTCCGGTATTACTGCATGTGTGCAAGACCGAGGAATATGTCCTTATTATTTTCTGATGCTCATTTCTAAGTTTCTTTGACTAACCCGTAACGCTGTTGCCAAGAAAAAAAAAAAAAAGCACGAGTTTTGGAAACCTGTCTGTGCTTATATGATTTCTGTTGCAATTAGCGAGCTCTCCCTTCACCCAGACTTAATGCGCTACAACGGCTTGTATCTAAACAGTAGCCGACTAAGAAAGTCATTGTTCACTGTCTTCCTCCTTCCTTTCACAACAATTTCTCTCGGGAGTTTATCTTTTGGCATCGTCGTGCGTTTAAAAAATCACCATCGGTGAAGCTTGTCTCCTGATGCCGTGCAGCTCAGAACACAGGTGAAGTGCGTTTTTTCGTTCCCGTTCGGAAATTTTATTGGTCTAATGAAGTTTGCGAAACCAGGAAAAACCCAGAAAAAATCCATTAATTAGCCGCTTCGTTGTTAAGGCCGCGGGGTTCAAAACGTGGGAAAAAAGTAGCGGCTTATAGTCCGAAAAATACGGTAGATGATCACGTTTTAAATCACCTAAAAACTGAAAGATCTCTACATCCAACTCAGTCAGCTTAACACTACTCATAAAGACTGCACTGGACATCAACATGTCTTCATACTGCTATTTGCACGTCTGGTTAGATGCTAACTGCATTTCATTGGCCCTGTGCTTATACTCTGCACAATGACAATAAAGTTGAATCAAATCTAATCTAATTTCTGTTTTCTTTACAGTGGATGGCTGTACAGACTGGTCAGTGGACTACTTGAAATACAAAGTTCTCCTTGGTGAGCCAGTGAGGATTAAGTGCGCGCTGTTTTATGGATATATCCGAGCAAACTATACCCACGCTCAGAGCGCTGGCCTCAGCCTGATGTGGTATAAAAGTGTGGGCCATGGGGACTTTGAGGAGCCCATCACCTTTGACGGGATCAGAATGAGCAAGGAGGAGGACTCGATCTGGTTTAGACCTGCTGAATTACAGGACGTCGGTCACTACTCCTGTGTGCTACGGTAAGCGACAAAAACATGACGTTGTATTTAGGCTTTTTAAAATGCCACATATTAAAGGTCTTATTATTCGAATACCATATTAACGCTGTCTTGCGAGCTAATGGCTGCTGTAGAGTTGAGAGCAGCACAGTGCAAACAAAATGCCAACACACTAGGAGTTAGTCGCTATATAATGATAGCTGTATAATGACATTTTGCAGATGAGATGGATTGCTGGAACGTCAGTGTAAAGATTGCAACGCTCTTGTATCTGCTTGTTTTGATGTATTTACCATATAATCCACAGACCATCAAAGGCTCTCGTTCTTTTGCTTCTCTCAAAGTGGTGCACTGACGAGACGGGGTTATTGAAATACGGGGTCGTAAATCAGATCGCTTGAAACGTCCACAAAATTTGGTGTCTTTTTTTCTATTGTACTGTCAGGTAGCTGCTATAGCATCCCTCCCTTGTTTTTATCCATTCATTCAGTCAGCACTTCTCAGCACACATTTACACTGAGGAGCCACTTAGAGTAGCCAGGTGTATGATTTTGCGGGGTGGAAGGAAACCAGAGAACCCAAAGGAAACTGACTCAGACATGGAGAGAAAATGCTCAATTTTGACGAAAACCCGAGCTTAGGATTGAACTGGGGACCTTGAAGCTATGCAATGCTACATGCTGCACCACTATTGGTGATACAGTAATGTGTTGTGTTTGTGTTTGTAAAGATACACCAACCTAAACCTGGTTAAGAGTTCTCCATTGTCCTACTCCATTGCTACTTTTTATAGGACAATGCCAATGAATCAATTGTAACACCTTTCAGAGGCAGGTAAATTAGGACAACAACCGTCTAGGGTTTTTTTGGGTGTCCTTCTGCTCTTTTAAACCCAGCAACATGCACAGAACATTAACATCTCCGTGTACACACATTGAATACACTGACGTATAAAGACGTGAGTTGCATTGTCTCATGCGATATTACTGTAGCTTGAGTGAGGAGCAGTAATAAGTGCCACTGTCTGACAGTTTAATGGAACGATATGCCTTGCTGAAATCTACATTTTTATTTTTTTTAACTCTGAAACTACTTTTGAGGCCATTATTACCTTCTCAACTGGGACAGTATTTAAGTATTGAATTGTTATAATTGTTGCTTTTAGGTGTTGTTTTTTCTCTACATAGGAGATCAGAGAAATTATTTATCTCAAAGGCAAAGTTTTTGGTTTTTTTTTTATTTTTATTTACATAATTATGAATTAATGTGAGCTATATGTGTATTTAGATTATCCTTTAAGACATGGGTGCATTTTATTTACAGGAAACCGACCCATCAAATTATTTCAAACTTCAAATAAATTATTTCATACATTAAAAAAAATTATTTCATACATTTCATAATTTACACACACACACACACACATTAAAGTTGATTGACCCTGATTTACTATATCGTGATTATATTACTCGTGTGGCTAATTAACTGTTAATGTACAATATCCAAGTGTTAATGCGCAAGGCCAGTGTTAAAGCTCTATGGTGGTGGTCTAAACCTAATTTAGAGCATCTAACTGTAGCAATCTCAAAAATAATAAATTCCCTTCTCTGGGTTTTATTTCTATCAGCCTGTGTTTGCTCATCTGTGTTTACATATGTAGCACCGTGGACCTGTGATAATACATTTTTATGTATGTCTCCACATAGAGTGACAACAAATCTCACTTGAACTTATTCATACTTCATGCTTTGTGTAGTCAGGCTGGTATGAGGGGTTTTTTTTTGTGTCAGATGAATCAATCTACTAGAATTGCAACATCTAATCCCATTCTATATTTGTGCCTCTGCCACTGCTGGCAGTTACTTAAAGATTTGGTGCTGCACTGGAGGCTAGTGGTTCAGTGGGCAGTGACAGTGGGCAGGAAAAACAGTCTATTTATCTTCCCTGTATTACACTGATAGAGTAAAGTGATGCTCTTGCATTTTTTACAGAGCTACCACGAGCAAAGAGAGGTACAGGCCGGGGAAAAGAGGATATATCTGATCTTGCCAGAGAAAGAGAGTGACAGATAAAGTGACTGAGCAGAAGATCAGCCATTACATTAAAAAAAACCACCTGTCTGTTTATTGTGTAGGTGTAATATTGTGCACTCGTTGAAGCATGGACTCCAGAAGACCTCTGAGTCTGTGCGGCGGTGTTCGGTACCATGATATTAGCAGCAGATATACTCAACGTTCTATAAATTGTGACGTGGACCCTTGTTTGTCTAGCACGTTCCAAAGATGCTTGAATCGACAATTCGTGATGCTCCTTAAACTATTTCTGAACATTTTTGCAGTTCGGCAGGAAGAATTGTCCTTCTAAAAGCCATTCGGAAATATATTCTGACGTTCACACGCTTAGCATGGGCACTCAGACTGGTCCTATACACAGAAAAATGGTAACTTTTCAACAATTTGTCTTACATTAGCTCTTTGGTGGGCTCAGACAACAATGGTCTAGTCTTGACAATGTCTAAAGGCATTATCCTAGAGCGCCCAGGTTCTTGTTTTGGGTCACATTCACATTTTCTTACGCATGCCTATTTTTTTCCTGCTTCCTTCTCATAATTTAGACTGACTGTTCACTTGCTGCCTAATATATCCCAGCCCTTGACATATGCCAATGTAACAAGATGATACATTTCATTCACTTCACCTGTCAGTAGTTTTAACGTTATGGCTCACCGGTGTATATTTCTAAAATGTCAGAGTCGATGTCATTTAGTAAATCCCAAACCACAAGACATCACTGCACATGTTGATTTGTTGTTTATTTGTGCTTTATTAGGTTATCAAAGATATACCATGCAGCCACCTTTTTAATCCTGAGTAAACACAAATCTAAACCAGGAAGTGAAACTTTTCAACATATTGCTTATTACTTGCAACTGTAAATGATTTAAAGAGGAAGCGGAATTTCTTTACTTTTAACCTAAGATCTTTAGCTCGACGTCACCTGCTCTCTCCATGCTGAATTTCACCTACTCGGCCGTGGAAACCCATCGATGGCAATAAAACCGAATACGTATATTAAATATATGCATAATTACATGGTAATAATGTATTAACCTTTGAGGTAAAGGCTGTCTTTTTTATGAAAGGCTCATTAGGACACTTCATTAAAGGGAAGGATGGTTTATAGAGGACTCTCTTCCTCTCTGTTCCCTCTCTTACTTTGCTTGAGAGTCTAGTTGAGGAAATTGAATGGTACACACTTCATTCCCCTTGGCTAATTCGACCTTCCACCTGAATCACAGTGTACTTTTATCCTCGCCAAATAATCCGAGTAATGTCAACACTACAGGTAGGTAGGTAATATATGCAGAAGCTGTTTATATATATATATATATATATATATATATATGTGTGTGTGTGTTTGTTTGTGTTAAATATATGTGAGATATACGATGTAGATTGTACATACAGCAGTTATACAGACATATTACACAACGTATATAGAGTAATGGCAGCATATCATCTGCAATGAAATACATGTATAATTATTGAATCATATAGAGAATGTACAGAGTGGAGCAGAAGTGCAGGATGATTACAGGCAGCGAAAGAAGTAAGATGGCGGTGTGGTGTAGAGTTCAGAATGGTGATAGAGATGAAGATAGGGAACAAACTGGTCTGCTGGTCCTGGATTGAATAGCCCTGTATGTCCTCCTGGATGGAAGGAGGTTGACTGGTTTTGGACTAGGATGGAAGGAGTCGCTGGTGTTGTTGGTAGTTGGTTTCTGATGATCCATTGAGCGTTTACAATTTTTGCCACAAAGTTGGAAGAATCGTCTCAAATGTTTTTGTATACTTTATTATTATCGTTTTGCTGCACTGAGCCTAACGGAGATGTGATCGCGGGAGTCCCCACATTTTAAGCCATAATTAATTTGGTAAATATTCGTGTGGCTATAAATAAACATAATATACAATACAATGGTTTTCCTGGGGATTTGAAATAAAGGCAAATGCTGTGTTTTTGTGCAAATTCAACAGGTAAGAAAAAGCTAAAGTATGAATGTTTCTTGAAAACGCTTCACAACTGTTTTCAACCGTTTTGCCTGACCTTTCCTCATGATGTCCAGGAGAAAAGTCGGTCTTTTTAAATGTGCTTGTAAGCGTTTCTGTGAACAAATCCGTTTCTTCTTCTTTGTTTGTCAGCCAGTGACCATCCAATCAAAGAACGTGAAAATGTTGACATGTTTGGATGCCAAGGGGCCTTGGAGGGTCCAAGAGTTTCTAAATTACAGTCCAATAGGTTAAAGCAACAGCTTTAAGCAACATAGAGTTTATGATGAAAAAGCGTGTGCGGGTGTTGACTCTGCTGGTCTTATGGCAGATAAATTTGGCCCAACACAATGTGACAGCTGAAATCTGTGTGGATAAAAACTCAATGTAGTCATTCCCTTAAACAGTGCACTCAAAAAGAAACGCTATGAAATGAAGAAAATAGACTAACGGGTATAATGTCATACATATTCATGAACAAAATTATATTAAAACGTAAGTCCGTGATTCTTGCTGGTCTTGATGGAGAAGTTCATGCCTCCTAAATTATTCCACCACCTTAAAACATAAACACATCTGCCTCTAATCCATGAAGTCAAATGTATCAAGAGTCAAGTGTCCCAAAGGTATTATGAAAAATTAGAATGTTCAGACTTAATGTTTTATTAAGTATCAAGTGTGACATTAAAAAGCTTTTAAGATGATAAGTACAATAGCTACATAGTTACACAGTTCCATGGGATTTTCTGTACTCGTTTGTTTTCATTAGCTTCTACAAATGCACAAAATTAGCTTCCTACCCCCCATATAACATTATTAGAATTCATATATACAGTACAGACCAAAAGTTTGGACACACCTTCTCATTCAAATAGTTTTCTTTATTTTCATGACTATGAAAATTGTAGAGTCACACTGAAGGCATCAAGGGCTATTTGACCAAGAAGGAGAGTGATGGGGTGCTGCGCCAGATGACCTGGCCTCCACAGTCACCGGACCTGAACCCAATCGAGATGGTTTAGGGGTGAGCTGGACCGCAGAGTGAAGGCAAAAGGGCCAACAAGTGCCAAGCATCTCTCGGGGAACTCCTTCAAGACTGTTGGAAGACCATTTCAGGTGACTACCTCTTGAAGCTCATCAAGAGAATGCCAAGAGTGTGCAAAGCAGTAATCAAAGCAAAAGGTGGCTACTTTGAAGAACCTAGAATATGACATTTTTTCAGTCTGGGTAGGAAGCTGGCGACCGAGAGTCAGTATTGTCAAAAACAATATATAACGGCACCATAGCATGATCTTATGTTAATACACTGATTTGAGTGGCATGTTTAACGGAGGAAGTCTAATGGAAAGTTGTCCATGGTGTCCTACAGGTTGCATAGAACAGCACTTTTGTCTAGCCTTAACCAGCACGTTCACACCTACTGTCAAATAAATGACATACACGTTTTCAACATACCACTAAAGAGAGCGAGATTGAATAAATGTGTTGAGGCTGTATAAAGACAGAGTCACAGGTCAGCAGTGTAAATATGAGAGTCCTCCCTGGAGAAGTACTACACGTACAAGACACATCGTAGGTGACTGTGTGCAAAATCAGATTTATAATCTCATAGGAAAGACATGAGCTGGATAGTGGTTGTAAGAAGAGTTCTTATAATGATATATACCAGTGCCATATACCATATCTTCTGTCTTGGGCAAGATTGTGTGATTTCATTCTGATGTACACCTTCTAACATGTTTTAAATGCTTTAGATATGGAAAACTAGGCAAATATCTTTACTGTTCAGCAATGTATAGAGTGAATTATTGAACAAGCATTTCTGCATTAATGCATATTTTATTACTATTAACTTCTAAGAGCACCTAGTCAATTACTCTGCAAGTGTTTGTCGGAGTTCATTGTTAACAGTAATTATTGGCTATTAAGCAGTAATTGCTTGAAACAGTCTTGTTTTTTTCCTACTGTCAGGATTATAGACAAGGACAACATTTCCCATAATTCAATTTGGTTAAATTCAGCCAATTAACAAAGGACATTGTCCTGAAGCAGTTTTATAGAAATAAAAAGGTAACAAAGTAGGAATGTATATGCTTAGTGCCTATTGGTGTGGTCCTCTTTTAAGTTTCTCCCAAACGAACCAGCCAGTGGCAACTGTGGCAAGAAAAAGCTCCCTAAAACCATATGAGGAAGAAACCTTGAGAGGAACCAGCCTCAAAAGAGAAACCATCCTCATCTGGGTGGCACTAAATATCTTTTCATTATAGTTTAATCATTGTTGTTCAACGATTGTTCAATGATACTGTAGGTGTTTAAACGCGGAACCGTTCATAGAAACTGCTACAAGGCATAGTAGAAGAATGTTGATATTAATGGCCATCCAAATCCATCCTCAAAGTTCTGGCGTTCCTGAGTAACTTTATGGATTTTTAGGATGTTCATGTGGAACTCTTCACTTGCATCCACTCCCACTTTCTCTTCGTTATGTGGCACATACTATAGCAAACTATGGACCAAAAATACCAACAATAATTGGTGTAATAAACAATCAACAGATACACATACTTTTACTTCTTTTTGTAATTGTATTTCTTTATGTAAACTATCATTTCAATATCCTAATATAATACAATGTATAATATTGTTTCACTTCATCAACCACTGTAACATTTTAATCAGTAGTAATCAGTTTCAATTCATTGATCAAACTATGTTTATGATATCCAAAAAAACATTGAAGGTACAAAACAGGGTTGATTTATTCAACTGAACAAACATTTACACTTGCGTACAAATGGCAACAAATTAATGTTGAAGAATGAAAAACAGATTTAGATGGCAATAGTATAATTTTCAGATTTGCATAATGGGGGGAGTGGTGGCTCCAGCGGTTAAGGCGTTGGGTTGCCGATCGGAAGGTCTGGGGTTCAAGCCCCGGTATCGCCAAGCTGCCACTCTTGGGCCCTTGAGCAAGGCCCTTAACCCTCCTTGCTCCGGGGGTCCCTTGCGAGGGAAATATCAAGGTCCGTGACATCGGAATGACGTGGGGCCGCCTTCCCGTGGGCTCACCACCTGCAGGAGGGACCGTAAGGGACGGTGCTGTGAGGATTGGGCAGCAGTCGAAGGCGGGGGCCTGCTTAGACTGCTGCCCCCGCGACCCGAATTACGGATAAGCGGGAGAAAATAAATGAATGAATGAAAAAAAAATAAACCCCACATATGGCTGGAACTTTCAGGCGTCCCTAATACGTATTAGGACACGTTTATGAAAAAATATGTTGTAGATCACAGATTTACATTAGATTCGATACATATTGAATGATGTAAATTTCATACATCGATAGATTACGATAGATTGAAGTTTATTTCTATAGCGCTTTTCACAATTGTCTCAAAGCAGCTTTACAGAATTTAAGAATGAAGGCGAACGATGTGTATTTATCCCCGATGAGCAGCATGGGGCCACTGACGCAAGGAAAAACTCCCTTAGATTTTATGAGGAAGAAACCTTGAGAGGAACCAGTAACCCATCCTCATTTAGGTGATATCAAGAGTGTGATTATAAATCTTAAAGCTATATTGGTAGAAGAATGCTGAGGATAGAGCCACCAGGTAGGAGGAAAAGAGGAAGAAAGCTATAGATCTAAAAAAAATAGAAAATATCATATGAAAAGTTAATCAGAAAACAGGAGCAGATGGAAAGTGTAGACAAATTGAACGAAATAAAGTGCAAATAGAACAAATATACAGAATGCCACAAACCATAAATATACTAAACATCATGAACCATGAAGCATAAACAACATTAACAGAGAACGCAAAGATCATGGAAAGACAAACGAACAAAAGACAAGGAGTGTTGCGAACTGTGAGTACACGTATTCAAGTGCTAATTATTTGGAATGGGAAACAGGTGGGCAAACAAACGTGACATGGCTCATTGACGTGAAATGGCTTGAGGGAAATGTAGCCTCTTGCCGCAAGTTCGGTGAATCGCTGTGGAATGTCGTTCGCGTGTATTTTAATTAAACGCGTTTGAAATCAAACAGCAAAATGAAATGCATTATTAATGACTGTTGCTGAAGTGTTACTGTGGCGTTATTCTTCTGTGGTAAATAACGTGGCAGCATTCAACACGATCAATCAATACTCATTTATAATTTTCAAACGAAATCAATTACAAAAAAGGGTGTAGTTTTGAAAACCTATGTTACTCTTTACTACATTAGAGACATGTAGTGTAGTTCTTGAAACTCCATCGGCATTTTAATGGTCTTTGATTGGACGATTGGAAAATGCACTAGTCTGAGCTCGCATTTGTAGCAAACTGCACAAGCCCTTATATATTTGTGTATTTTATTTTCTATTATTCCACTATGGCCGACAGGAGAATTAATTGATTTGGTCATAAATACACTTACAAGAACACCTCGGTGTCCCCCCGGAAGAGCTGGAAGAAGTGTCTAGGTAGGGAGAGGGAAGTCTGGGCATCTCTGCTTAGACTGCTGCCCCCGCGACCCGGCCTCGGATAAGCGGGAGAAGATGGTATGGTATGGTACACTTACAAGAACATTTACAAGAAGGACATTTCAAGAACAGCTGGACATCTCGAGGAAAGGTCAGCCAAAACAGTTCAAAACAGCTGTCAAGAACAACCATTTCACAAAAATGCACGGAAAAAACGTGGGGTCATTTCATAAGGTCAATATCGAAGCTTCTGCTAGAGATGCTGTATCCATATGACTTGTCGAATTGGGTTTATTGGGTTTCTTGCGTCAGTAATGCCCTTCTATCCGACTGTACTGTATGAGATACCTGTCTGTGATTCAGCGCTCTGTCAAACGGCATTTTTGTGTAATATCGCGTTTCTAGTGTAACATACACGACCCGCACTGAGTTCTGGTCTTTGTCAATGTCCGTCTGTATGTAGACACCGCTTACAACAAAAAACACCAATGTGACCCTTGTGCTTCTCTAAGGAGACCTACTAGAAGTCTTTAGTATTGAGAACAAAAAGATCTACATAAATAAATAATTTATTCCTGATTATTTCCTGTACACACTGTTGTAAAGGGTTGCCAGTAAGAGTTATATTCAATTAATGACATATTCATTTAATGACAGTACACTTTATTCATATATATATATATATATATATATATATATATATATATATATATATATATATATATATATATATATATATAGACAGAGAGATATATGAATATCAGGAAGTATATTCTATAACAAGACCTGAAATGAAGATTTGCTTAACGAAATGAAATGATGCACACGTCAGCATTATGAACAAGCTGAAGACACGGGACGGCCACTAGCATGCTACAGTAGTCCAAACGGGCGATTATAAAGCATGCTCTAGAGTTTTCACGTGTTTTATTATATATCGCCAATTAATTAAGGAACACAGCATTTTAAAGATTTTAATTACATGGAAAGGTTTCGCGCATAACACGAATCGACTCTATTTGGAAACAACAACGGAATGCAAAATGATATTTTCCATAGGCTTAGAAGATCGTGGAGTAAAGCCAGCTCAGGGATGACATAAATGTAAAATGAATGCTCTTGGCAAAGCCTCGCATCAAATCGAATGAATTCATCGCTGAGTGTTGAGTGCACCTATTAGCCCAAGTGCTCAAAATAAAAGCCAATGGAAATGTCGTAGTGTTCACAGTGGCAACGCAGTCACTTCTCATTTGCGCGGACAGAGCTTTGTTTAGAGGAGATGATGATTCTGAGTTATTGGCTGAGCTAGAATTTAGAGACAAGTCACGAAATTAAATGTGGCGTACCCTACATGACATTTTGAGCATATCTATTAATTGAGTATCATGATAAGAACCTCTGACTGCGTTTTTTTTTTTTTTTTTTTTTTTTTTTTTAAACCGTGTTGTATCGACAATTAGAACTCGTCCCTTGTCATGCTTTATTTGTGTCCTTGTACTGAAGACAACGCATTCTTTGGAAAGTTACAAAACACCTTCAACTCTTCGACATTTTCTTTTCATGACCCATTTAGCCTGTCCTCCGGTATTGATTATCGGCCTCGCTTTCTGCTTTATTTTCCTCGTCCATCCTGCTGCCTTGCTTCCTTCATGATTCCAAGGTTGTGATGCCGCCTTGCTGCCAGTGCCTGCTGGATATTTATGGATTTTCTGCAAGATCCTCAACGCCATACATTTCCAAAGCTGTGCGGAAGCTTGGCCTGCTGTGGAGGCGAGTGACGGCTATCTCTCACCTCGGTGACGGAGGATCGTGCCTCATATGCCACTCTTTCTCTTAAGTTAGGCCAGCCCTTCATATAATAAATCCAGCTCACCTGTCCTAACACACACACACACACACACACACACACCAACACACACATACACAGCGTGGGGATTTATACTGATGCCTACTTGCTGTGGTTGGATATGTGTGTGTATGTATATATATATATATATATATATATATATATATATATATATATATATATATATATATATATATATATATATATATATCCTCTCAGGAGAGTTGTAGGCTGATTTATCTTGCGTTTGTAATCTAGTGAACCAGCGTAGATTTATTCATTGATAGAGACTTGAAGCACTTTCCTATGCCGCTCTGGACAAGGGCGTCTGCTAAATGCCATAAATGTAAATGTAAAGTATAATTCAGAACTATAAGAAAATGAATACTGAGCACCCAAGAGGTTGTGCTGGGTAAATTTCACGCCTAGGCCTTTAGTGTTGTACTTCCTGAATCAATCCACCTCTTAATACCATCATTATGATGCCACGGCTATAAAAACATTAATATTCTTTATTCATTCATCCTTCATTCATTCATTCATTTTCTCCCGCTTATCCGTAATTCGGGTCGTGGGGGGAGCAGTCTAAGCAGGCCCCCACCTCCGACTGCTGCCCAATCCTCACAGCACCGTCCCTTACGGTCCCTCCTGCAGGTGGTGAGCCCACGGGAAGGCGGCCCCACGTCACTCCGATGTCACGGACCTTGATATTTCCCTCGTAAGGGACCCCCGGAGCATAGAGGGTTAAGGACCTTGCTCAAGGGCCCAAGAGTGGCACCTTGGCGATACCGGGGCTTGAACCCCAGACCTTCCGATCGGCAACCCAGCGCCTTAACCGCTGGAGCCACCACTCCCCCTTAACTCCCCCACTCCTGCTTTCCTTGATTACCGACAGCTGTGGCTCATTAAAGATCAGACTACTTAATATTCCTTAAGTACATTAAAATAGTACAACAGAACGCTGCATCACAGACAGGAATCTCATGCATTGAGAATGCATTACTAAAGCAAGAAACCCAATGAACAACAATTTAATTCTCATTTCACTGTAGCCACAACTGCACCCCCCCCCCCCCCCCCCCAAATACGTCATCTGTAGCAGTGGCATTAATATTAACCGCATAAAATGACCCCAGGTTTCCGTGCATTTTTATGCTGGGGGTTTTTTGTGCATTATGGCTTTTCTCCAGATTTGAAATGAAGGTGAATTGTGTGTTTTGGTGCACATTCTTAAGGAGAGAAGACGTATAGTATAAATGGATATTGTTTTGGCTGACCTTTCCTCATCTTGTAAATGTCCCTGTAAGTACACCTGCAACCAAATCAATCTCTTATCTTCTGCCAGACATTGTAAAATGGCAAAAAAAAAAATCATAATTTAAATCCACATGAATACATTTGAGGTTGTGCAGTTTGCTACAAATGCAAACTCTGACCATCCAATCAAAGGAAATGAAAATGCGGACATTATGATATGCCACCAACTTGCAAGCAGCATGCACTTAATGCTAAAGGACGACACGCAGCTGATTCTGAAAGCTTAAGGCAGATTTCTTTGACAGGCGCACCCTCACCACATCAATAAACCTCCTTCTTGACCTTCCTCTTTTCCCCCTTCCTGGTGGCTCCATCCTCAGCATTCTTCTACTGATATACCCCATGTCCCTCTTCTACACATGTCCAAACCATCTTAATCGGGCCTCCCTCACCTTGTCACCAAAGTGTCCCCACATGCGCTGTCCCTCTAATAAACTCGTTTCTAATCCTGTCCATCGTTGTCACTCCCAACTAAAACCTCAACATCTTCAGCTCTGCTACCTCCAGCTCCACCTCCTGTCTTTAACTCAATGCCACTCTCTCTAAACCATACAACATCTCAGGTCTCACTACAGTCCTATAAACTTTCCCTTTTCCTCTCACAGATACTCTTCTATCACAAATCACTCCTGCTATCACTCTTCTCCACCCACTCCACCCTTCCTGCACTCTTTTCTTCACTTCTCTAACACACTCTCCATTACTTTGCACTGTTGACGCCAGGTACCTGAACTCTTCCACCTTCTCCACCTCTTCTCCCTGCGACCCCACCACTCCACTGCCCTCCCTCTCATTCACACACATGTTCTCGGTCTTACTCCTACAGACTTTCATTCCCCTTCTCTCCAGGGCGTTCCTCCACCTCTCCAGGCTCTTCTCCACCTGCTCACTAATCTCACCACAAATCACAATATCATCCACAAACACTAACTTTACATCATCATACTCTTATATAATCATTATAACACATTGATGATTACTATAGTATACTTAATATTATAAACTTGTTTATTTTATTTTTATTTTTTGGCTCTTTTTCCACTGATGGAGTTTTTTATATGCAAAGAAAAGCAGTATCTCGAAAACTTCTCAGTTTACAGCCATTACAGATGAACAAAATCTTGCTGATCTTCCTGCAATGTCAGATTATACTATAAAACCTTCTGATAGCTTGAATCATGCTACTATTTAAGATAAAAAAAAAAAAATCAATTCACAGCGATGTGTATTTTTTTTCAGAGAGCAAATCAACCCATTTCTGTGCTTATCTTCTGATATTTCTCTGGCAGAACCATTTGTCCCTGTCAGCCCCTGAACTGTAATTTTGCAAGTCTGCTACTTTTGAAATTCCTCCGCTGCTCTAGGCCGCGCTTTATTTCTCAAGGCCCGCATAAGAGGAAAGGAAAGATACCTGCAGGAAGAAGACGAAGCCTGATAGCTTTTACATTGACCTTCTCACTATCTGATGTATAGCTTTATCTTGCAGCCAAAATGTCAGAACGCAGTTCTTTAGCGAAATCGAATTACATTGGCGTTTTATTTTCCAAACCCTGAACCCACCAAAAGCCCCCCAACACCCACACATAACCCCCCCCCCCCCCCAATTAGAGAGAGAGAGAGAGAGAGAGAGAGAGAGAGAGAGAGAGAGAGAGAGAGTGAGAGAGAGACAAGTCACATACTGTGGACAGGTCAATCAAAAAATTTGCCACAATAATAGTTACACATAGAGACAACGGTGAAATGGTGTACATTTTCTTATCTTATGGGGATCGTAACTTATGAGGATTTATGGGAATTCATTAGAAATATAGGGAAATGTACAGTATAGTATATAAACGGTACCATATACAATACAAGCTAGCTAGATAGATAGATAGATAGATAGATAGATAGATAGATAGATAGATAGATAGATAGATAGATAGATAGATAGATAGAACTTTATTGTCATTGCATAGTTTTATGGGACTTCATTAGAAATTTGGGGAAATGTACAGTATAGTATATAAACTGTACCATATACAATCATACAACTAAACATTTTGTTTGAAGATTTTTCTTTTGTGAAATTACCGTGAATATTCCCCAATTTTCATTTCAATTTATTTTGTGTGCAATGAAGAAATATTCTGTGTTATGGTATGAAGGACTGCACAGTCTCTCTATGGGGTATAACCTTTTGTGCATTCAATAAAAAATTCGAATTAAATTGCATTAAGCTGGTTGTTTGACCCACATTTAAACTACATTTAAATTTTCCTGTTATAGGCTGTCCTGCGATTTAGTTAATTCACAGTTTATTTCCATTAATTCCTGGTCATTTCCATCTTTTCTAGTTCATTCCCAGGAAAAGCTTCTAGTCTTGAAAATTTCTAGAATTGTAAGGGCGGACCTAGCTCTGGATTACTGGTCAGGGGTTCAACCTCAGTATCGCAAAATTGGCGATACTCTTTGAGCAAGGCCCCGAACCCTCTGTGCTCCAGGGGGGCTGTAGCATGGCTGCCCCTGTGCTCTGACCCCAGCTTCCTATATTAACTGGGATATGCAAAAAAAGAATTTTATATTCATACTATAAAACACCTTTAACTTATTATTACTTGCATCCAGTCATTTATACACCAGCTTCTATTTCTCTTTCCTTTAAAGTTAATTACACAAACAAACAGCAAATACACTACACAATACGGACAAAAGTTTGACCACCTGACCATAAGATTCATATTGTGCTGGATGAAAATCCCAGTCCATATTTAGTTCCCATTTGCTGTTATAATAAGCTCCACTCTTCTGGGCAGATGTTTCACTAGATGAGATTTGTGCTTAGGTGAGAAACTCTGGGGTGCAGTCAGGGTTCCAATTCATTCCAAAGGTGTTCAGTAGGGTTGAGGGTCGGAGCTCTATAGCAGGCCACTCAAGATCTTCCACTCTAAGATCTAAGATCAGAGGAAATGAAGGAAAAATGAAGGAAAAAATGAATTCTGACACACCCAAACTGCTTGCAGCTTTGTGGGAAGAAACACATTTGACTGAAAAAGTCATGTATTAGCAATATTTCTGTCCATATAGTGGTTATTCTATTGGAAACTTCACCCAACAACCAATTATGAGTTGTTTTTATTGCTTCATTATTAATTGTGTGTTGCACCAAATCTTACAAAGAACTACACTACATATCTGCCCTTGCACATCACGTCTCCATTGATGCAACACACACACACACACACACACACACACACACACACACACACACACACACACACACACACACACACACACACACACACACACACACACACACACAAAGGCACTGCTCCATTGTCCTCATGGGTATTCATGAAGCAGACGTTACTTTCCAAACGACTTTTAATTCAAATTCTTTAGTCGTTTTTAAATTCTGTAAAATACTTTGTACTGGAAGAACTCTACATGATGACATCATAAACATGAAACCTCTGATTGGTGCCTATCAGTAGTTGCCCAGACCTTTTGAGACCAGAACAGAAAATTGATTCATATGGAAAAAGGTGGTGAAGATAAGAAATGTGCAGGTTGGCAGCTTTTAAATAATTTAAATAATTATTGGATTGCTAAATTTTGTACCCTAATTAAAGTAGCTGTTTAGTAGGATCATGATTTTGCATACCACGGCATGAATGACTGCCCGAACCATAATATATTGATATTTATTATTAACAATCAAATGATTAATTAGTTCTAAACTAGTTTCTATGAATGCAGGTGCCATCAGCCGTCTTCTTATGAATGACTTGTATGTCATTGACTCAGTGTCGCTGATGTAAAGTAGCCTTTCGTCACCAAACACCAAGTAACTAAATTGGGATGCAATTCTGAGTCATTCGCAAACTGTTTAACATTAAACTATCGGTTACTTTAAAACTAACCTTCATCTGGGAGCTCACAGGGATATTGTGTTACTATTTGGTGTTGCATCTGTCAGATTTATTGGATGACTCGGGCAGAGAAAAGCTGTTGCTATCAAACATTGCTTATTTAATTGTAAATCAGTTTACTAAACTGGGTTCCCTGGTGGTCTAGTGGTTAGGATGTGGCGCTCTCAACGCTGCGGCCCGGGTTCGATCCCCGGTCAGGGAACCGACCCCAGCCATTAGGGTTGCACAAGCCTTAGTGCCGGTCCCAAGTCCGGATAAATAGGGAGGGTTGCGTTTGGAAGGGTGTCGGATCTCAGAATCCCCTTTGAGACCAAACACCTCAGGAGTGCTCCAAGTTTACCTCTTTGACTCTTACTTAATGCTAACTCGGTCAGAACTCCCAATAAAAGGTCCAGAGACTTGGATGAGAAGGACAGCAAAATACAAGTTTATTTCTTTTCTCTGCAGAGAAGATCAATCACCAAAACAGATATAATCCAAAAGAAAAACTCCTTTTCAGAATAATAGATGCTTGCAAGCGCTTCAAAAGGAAAGTCCCCAAAACCCTAATGGGTGAATCACCTAAGGTGATTTCCACCCTGAACTTTTAGGTAGTTTCCAAAATCAGAGCTCACCAAAAAATGAAAGTACCAAATAAAATCCCGAAAGAAAGTCTTCAGACCGGTCTTGAATGTAATCCTACTGCTCAAAAAGGCTACACTCGGCTACCACACTCACGAACAACCAACGACCCCATACTGCTGAGAGTGTCTCTTATTTATGTGCAGGCGCCTCTAGGCGCCTCCTACCTTAATTTGCATGGTTCTACTCGAGATCCCATTATTTCTGACCTACCCAATTTTTGGGCCCTTCCTACTCATTATTATGCATCACGTGGTGAATTCTAATTCCCATTATTTTCGTTCCCTCCTGGTTCTTCCTTTTCCCTTCGTCATTTCCTCCACGTGATCCCTCTTACCTATATCCCCTTATTTTCGGGCCTTCTTGGGGTTCTATTTTTTAAAACTTGTCCTATCTTCCTCATTTTTGTCTTAACTCTTGTTTGAGCAACACTATTTTGGACTAGCCTTCAGTTCCTTTGGATATTTTCTTATTTTCTTCTTCTTGATTATGCGTAAGTTTCTTCTCTTATTTTACCTTATTCTATGATTATATATTTCTCCTTAGACCTTAATTTTAATGCTCTCATGCACCTTTTTCCTGCTAATGCTATGGTTATAGTTGATTATATGGCTGTGTGTTAGATATTTTTCTTAAGCTTGGCTGTGCACTAGTTCAGTACCTAGTGTACTAGACTGGTTCTTCCTATTTAGTTGCCACCATGCTATTTATTGACCTTGGTCTTGTTCTCTTCTTTCTGTGTGTTTTTCTAGCTCGTTACAAGACCACTAGACGCAAGGGGTCTCTCCCTTACTCTAGGGTTTGCACTTCTTCCATTTCTCCCCATCGCCATTTTCAGATCTCTCGTTTGCTTGATGACTTGGACAACTATTTGGTCAACCCTTGTGATGGTCCTGATCGTCCTACTTCTTCCCCTACTGCCCACACCTCTCCTTCTACCGTTGATGTGGGCACTCAGACTGACCCTGTGTTGATTCTGCCTGTCAGTTCTCCTCCTGGGGCTCCCCTCTCATCTGACACTGACAGTGCACCTGATTCTGGGCCTGACTCAGGGCCTAGTTCGCCTGATCTTCCTCAAGGTGCTTCTCCTTCCTATTCCCCTACTTCTCCCTGCAATCCTCCTCATGGGCCCTCTTCTCCTCCTACTCCTTGGGCGTCTCCTGCCAGTGTCATCACGGTTGAGTCTGAGCCTGAGTCTGGCTTTGGGCCTGACCCCTGTGGGTCCCTGTCTTCTGAGCCCTACCATAGCCTGTCTCTTAACAGTCCCTGGCAGGTTTGCCGTCCTTGTCATCTTTTCCCTAAGTGTTCCCACTGGGAGTGTCGTCCTTAATAAACATGGTGGTCTTTTCCTAAATGGTCTCTGTTGTGGTTTCTTTATAAGCAAGCAATAGGCTTTGATTATATTGGTCTAAGGTCAACCTGTTAGGCAGGTTTATTAAAGCGAAGAGTATACTTAGTCTATTAAGTGATACTAAAACAACTTAACTGATAATTACTTTATAGACTTGGTTGTATAGACTTGGTTTGTATCGATGCCTATCAAAAATTCCACATTACTTCCCCCTCTGAAACTGAAAAGTTTCACACAATCTACTCTTTTCATGTTGGCGCTTGCATGCATCTTTACAGACCGTAGATAAATGAAAAATAATAGTGAATATGTTGCTGATAGCTCAGATAGTAAATACATCTTACATGTCTAACATATGCTCTGTAGGTAAAGTAAATCAACAGGCCACGGCTGCTAAGCCCTGGCCCTAAAACTACACGAGCTGTCAGGAAGTTACAATTAAACGTTAAACAGTGGAATTACGTAAGAAAGGTAATATTTCCGCCAGTAGGGCATTTCCAATAAAATCAAATAGCATGAAATAACCCAGTTTCAGTAAAAGTTAAAACTCCTAAGTTAAAACTTCTACTAAAGTTAAAACTTCAACTTCAGTAGAATACATATATAACTTCAACTTCAGTAGAATACATATATTATTACATATATTTCCACATTCCACATTCCACATTACTACTCCCCTACTGATTACACATCAAAGACATACTGGCCTTCTCGAACATGGATCAGGAGTGGGCGAAAAACCCTCTGTAGCTGATCGCGAGGGAAAATTCCCACTCTGCCCGCCGTGGCGCGACAGTGTGAAAGGGTCACCAGATCCGTGGTTTGCAGTATGTGAAGGGGTTATGACAGTGGTATCAATGCCAGTACCAATGGTGTCGCGGTGTGATGTGACGAGTCCAGAAGGGCAAGGGGGCGGTAATCCTGCAGTCCGCCTCCATTCGGGCCCATATGTCGAACTTGTCGGTGGTTGTGAGATGTGCACGTGACGAAACATGTATGGACGAGTCCGTATTGTAAAACAGTGGGTGAATGGGTGGCTGTCTGGGTATGGTGTTCCATATCCGCATTTCGTCCTTGGACATGCTTGACCACAGTTTATATCCTGCCAAGGAGACAGAATGATATTCCACTGGGGCTTCCTGTAGAATATCTCGGGTGAGCAAAAACGCGTGTGTGGTAATACCACCGTACGCCGAGGCTACGGATATGAGGCGGCGTAAGATGTATGTGTGGGTGGTAAGTGTGAGTGGACGCGTGTTGTGAATGGAATAGTCCGTGCAACTATCGTATTTGTGGACCCAGTGTTGACTGGACAGAGTGAAATCAGCGTGTTTTAGAATGAGGGATAGAGGTCGAGGGCCATCTTCAACGAGCGTGGTCCACTGGAGCTGTTGGTTCAAGCCATGGATGTGGGGGTCCGGTGGGTACGGTTGAGCCATGCTGCGTCGGACGATGTGGGTTGGGAGCTGCTGTAGGGCTTGTGGGGTAAGCCAGGTCGAAGGTGCCTGAGCATAGCGTGCGATGGTGTGGCAGGCTCCACAGTAGCAGTTGTTGGAGAGAAAGGTGTAAGCATAGCGAGCGTTGCCTGGTGACTGCGAAGGGTGGCCTGGATCGTAGATGCAGCGGACAGTACAGGATAAGAAGTTAAGGCGCTGACGGCAGGACACTCGCCTTGGGCGTGATGGAGGCAAGGGCAGTCCAGGAGGTAAGCGGGCGACTGCCATTGTCTGGACCTGTACAGAAACATACATATACAGAGCAACAACACAGAAAACATCGGAATGGCTGAAGTGTCTGGCCTGGCTACCACCACCACTCGTGGTGTGGTGCTAACTGTTTCATGCTGAGGGGTAGAGGAACGTTCAGTTTGTGTCCAGCCCGAAGGTTCTGCCATACATCTCGTTTCGTAAGGGGTTGGTGCCGGAGTGTAGGTGACACACACACAATGGAGTCCACACCGGCCGGGACACGGTATGGTGGTTTCCTCGGGAGCTGTTGCAAAAGGCGTTTGCAGTGCGGGGTTAGTGACGTCCATAGCTGGTAGCCACAGAAGGAGACGGTGTGGTACTGGATCAGAGTCTGTAGTGGGATATTCGGGGTAATAAGGAACGCGTGATGGGAGTGGTTTCCATAGGCGTGTGCCACTGTGATAATGCGACGACATGTGTAAGTGTGTACGGTGAGGGTGAGCCTGGATGTGAGAGGGAAAGACATGTCAGTGGGTCCATCATGGATCCACTGTGTATAGCGCAAGGTGATATCAGCGTGTGCCATAATGTAAGGAAGCGGTCGATAGTCTCTTTGGTTGCAGTTATGAATAAGGAAGGAGACATATCGGTCAGTGGTCAGGGGAGACCAGGTTGCATGGTTCAGTTCTGTAACCTCAGCCAACGGGGGGTAAGGGTGCGCAGTAACTGCGTTGGCAAGTGAGATAACTTCTAACATAACTAGCTGAAGACTGGGATCTGGCAGGGGTCGGAGATACATTAACAGGCGTTGGCAGGCACCGCAGCCGAGGTTGTGTCGTGTGAAGAAATGGTAATGTCTGTGAGGTTGCATATCTGTGGGACAAACGCAGGATGAGGTGCATGTGAGGTAACAGGTACCAAAGGGACGTCGAATACTTTGTGGTAAATGTCTGGCGTGCGTTCGTAAGGGACCTCGCTGTTGGAGTGCCATGATCTGAGGGAAAGAGACACACAAAGCGACTAACTAGAAGGGGGTTAAGCAAAGGGCAGGGTACATGTATCTATACAGTGATTTGTTTCTTTAAGCCTTGTCATCTTCTGCCAGGAGCAGAGGGTAGAGTGTGTCAGAGTGGTTCAAAAGTGCCTGATTGTCCTCGTCGTCGTCTGACAATCTGGCGTTCATCATGAGATATTGGCCGAAAAGGGAGTGTACAGTCTTGTCAATAAGAGAGCGAATAAGTGGGATGCCACAGCACACTACTGCTAAGACCGCTAGTAGGACGAATCCTGCGATTGTAAGAATTCTTATTATACCCGCCAACCAGTCACCTGACATTAACCATTTGTACCAGGCGGGGTCGGGGGATGCATTATTTTGAGTCATTTCCTTACGCATTGCTTTCATTTTGTTAAAGACAGCATTTAAAGGTCCTGCTGGGCCGGTATGTAAGGGTATTAGTGCACAGCAGTCTGAACCGAAAAGAGTGCAGACTCCTTGGTCTGCACCGCGCATGGTGTCTAAGGCAAAGCGGTTTTGTACAGTCATCATTGTGGTGGCATGGAGTTGCTCTGCCATAAGTCCTAGGGCCGATATGGTGTGATTAATAAATCGTTGCTGATTGTACCATATGTAATTAATCCACTTCATGTTTCTATGTGTCTGTACGTGGGGGAGGAATATAGTCCAGGCCGTGGAGGATGCTTCTTGTTGGGCGCGGTATTGTTCTGGTACGCCGGCTGGTTCTCCGGACCAGTCTACATATATGTGAGCGTCAGTATCCCACTGCGGTAGGTGTGTGGAGTTACCTAATGTAAAGTACTTATTCAGGGTTATTTCATTCAAGGTCGTGGAGACATCACGGCGAGTGCGCGCGTGTGTGGGGTGCTTGAGGAGTTGCTCCAGTCTGGTCTCATTTAGCTCGAATACAGTGAGATGTCCCTCCAGCAGGACTGGCGTGCAAAGTCCCCCCCAATACTTCGGGAGGACCTGCAATACTCGTGGTTCTCCACAAAACCAGAATACGTCAGCCAGTGGTAAAGTACCTAATTTAAGTTGAGGGATGATTACTTGGACGGTGGTGTTGGGCTCACACCCGTACTGTGAGGTGTTACAACTAGACATCATGTTAATGATGGGGTGGTTGGCCTCCAGTGTATCTAGACATGCTGTTTTAGAAATACTACTACCAACGGGTATGGACCCTCTTCCCCTAATGCAGAGTGGGAATTTCTGGTCTGGATGGATACGCACTCGTATATCTGTGGGGGTCTCAGTTGTATCCGGTGTGTGTGAGCAGGATCTGCTGTAATTCTGCATCCATTCTGCTCCATGTGTGTGAGCGGCTGCTCCTAGTAAACATACCGCGGGACATAAGTGGGTGCTATTGTAAGGGGGCTTTGCGCATTCGCGAATTCCTCTAGTGGGCATTGCGTAAGGTATGTGCCTTGATCGTTTATGACATACAATACACGTGCTATTGGGATGTGCTTGACGAGCCGTGTCTTGAAGCCAGGCGTAGTATAAATTGGGTTGAGTGGCATGATAGTCCGTATCGTTGTGTATGGTGACGCTGAGGAGGGTGACGGTTGACGAAACATTTGGGGGAACGACGGGAGAGTCGCTTACATTATAGCGACCATCAATTCCCCAGACTCTACCTTCCGGCGACCAGCAAGTGTCTGGGCAGGAGTCGTTTAGGGCCATATGAAGAAAGAAGTGGCTCAGCTTTTGGCCACTGTAACATGGAACATAGTACGAAGTGAAGCTCTGGTTTCTACTCCCGGGGAACATGGATGGTTGACTGCTGTCTGACCCTTCGCATCTGATTGCGAAATCTATAGCGGCCTGGCTGGGTTGGAGGCCTGGTTGGCCCCCAGGCGCATAGACTCGTGCTCCCGTGTCAGAATCCACGCTGCTTGTTTGTACCGATGTGGATTGAGGTGATGGGTGTTTTGTATAATAATAATGTAGCCAAATGCCATGAAGCCTTTTACAGGCACCATGCTTGGGTCTTCCTGTAATTACAACGGCTATTGTTGGATCACTCAAGTCGTCTAGCACATTTGGCCGTCGTACGCCTACCTCCACCGTAAGTAAAAAATCCGAGCTGGATGCATTATCGGCCCAACTTTGTATGTCTACCTTGTGCGGGATGGCGGGGCCGGTGTAACTAACCGAGTAGCTAATATGATACCAGCGCCTGTTTCTGAACAGGGCCGCAGTTTGGGCAAGTTGAGAATGGTTAGCGGCTACCATTAGATTTAGAGCACACCACATATGATTACCTATTGAGCCGTTTGCTGGTGGCCACAAGTCAGGGAGTACTGGGGTGAAGTTTGATCGATACACTTCGACCCCTGCTATGTAGGCAAATCCCTGCCCTGCCTCCCTACGTTTTCTGGAATGATTCGTTTGCGGCGCCTGCGTGAGGTTGGTCATGTTGGGGTAGGTTTCATTGGAGATTACAGTACCGTTTTGCGGGGTACCTTGTACTGCTGCTAATGTTGTGACCATAATAGCATATAATGATGCTGTCACAATTACCATGAGGACAATTACATGTTTTGATTCTTTAGGTCTATATCGTCTAAGGTATTGTCTGTGTTTGGGATCTAACATTCCGGTCCGCAATTTAGTCATACTGGTGTTCCCAGGCTATGTCGGCGGGGTTGAGGGTGTCGTACAGCTGTGGTGGGTCAATTATAGCAAAGGGGGAAAGCGTGGGCGTGACTGGGTCGTTTGATGGTTCTCCTGTATATTGCGATAAATCTGGGAGATCTAAAGGTGAAAAGTCAGACGGGGAAAACGGGAGTGGGAGGTATACGTCTGGTGCTTCTGGTTGGATGTCTGCAGGGACGTTTGTGATGGCTGTACTGTCGTCCCGCGCGTCTTCTGGTGTGAGTTGCGGAGCTGGAGATGACTGAAGAGTCGGCTGTGGGGTAGCCGGGGAGTCTTCAGTCGGTGGGTCTGGTATCACCTGCTTTTTGGCTAGCTTCTCTGCTTTCTTCTTCTCTTGTGCGCGGGTACGTTTTGCTGGTCCTTGCGAGGTGCTCGGGCCGTCTTCGTCGTCCGAGTCGTCGTCGTCTGAGGGCTTGTCTTGTGCACTGGTTGTGGGTTGCTGTTCTTCCACGTGAGCCCTGCAACAATGATTCAAATGATACCAGTGTTGCTTACCTTCAACTTTTACTGCGGTAGGGGTTGCCAACACCACTTTGAACGGGCCTTCCCGCCTGGGTGTCTTCCAATGTTTCTTTTTAAACACCTTAATGTAGACAAAGTCCCCAGGCTCAACTCTCGCGAGCTTCTTTGCCTCTTTGTCTGTTGGACCCTCACTTGCCTGTGTGGCCGCGCACACCTGTGGGTATACAGTTCTATGGATTTCGGTTAGGTGCTTCACATAGCTAGATATCTCTTTTTCCAATTGCTCTAATCCTGGACCTTTATAGGGTCCTCTTGTGAACGACATTGGCATTGGCCGTCCTGTCACTATCTCATGAGGTGACAGATGTAAGGTCCGGTTTGTCTGCGCCCTCATTTTCATCAATGCCAATGGTAATGCCTGTACCCAATTTAACTTGGTGCTTGCACATATCTTTGCCACTTTTGCCTTGATAGTGCCATTTGCCCTTTCCACCATTCCCTGGGATTGGGGATGGTACACGCATCCTAGTTTTTGTTTTACACACAATGCTCTCAGTACCTCCTTCATTATCTGATTGGTAAAATGTGGTCCATTGTCTGACTGAATCTGATCAGGGATTCCAAATCTAGGGATCACTTCCCTACACAGAAATTTAGCGACTGTTTTTGCAGTATTGTCAGCTGTTGCTATTGCTTCCACCCATCGACTGAATCTGTCCACTACCACCAGGATGTATCTTTTCCCTGATACTCTATCCTGCATATCCACAAAGTCCATTACCAAGTGTCGAAATGGTCCCATCGGGACTGGAATGTGACTGATGGGGGCTGTGAAGTTCTTTCTAACGTTGTTCCTGGCACATACTTCACACTGTCTCAATGCATGGTCTACCATGCTTGCCAAATAGGGCGACCACCATTCTTGCCTGATTGTGTCAATGATTACTTTTCTATTGCAGTGGTCTGGTCCGTGCACCTCCCTGATCAGCATGGGTAGTAGCGCTCTTGGTGCCACCCATATACCATCTGCACTTCTCCATATCTTTTCGTCTTCTGCCTGCCATGCCCCTCTCTTTTTCCAACACTCTTTCTCCTCTGGGCTTGCTGCCTCCTGTCCTTGAACTATCTCTTCAAGTGTTAGATTTTCTGATCTCTCTTCTGGTTCTCCAGGTATCAATACTGCCATTACACTCTGTTCGCCTACTGCTGCTCTTTTCGCTGCTTCATCTGCCGCTGTGTTACCTTTGGTCACCATTGTTCCATCTGTTTTGTGGGCTCTACACTTAACTATTGCTAGTTTCTGTGGCAATTGTATAGCATGCAACAAATCTGTTATGGCCGGCCCATGAGTAATTGTAGACCCATCTGCACGTTGGAACCCTCTCTGTGCCCAAATTGGTCCGAACACGTGACATACCCCATAGGCATATGCAGAGTCTGTGTACACTGTGCATGTTTTTCCTGCAGCTAGTTTGCACGCTGCAGTTAGTGCCTTGATTTCTGCTAGTTGTGCTGAACATGGCTGTGGGACCTGGGCTTGTGCTATTGTTCTGTGGTCCTGTGTCTCAGGGTCATACTCTATCACTGCATACCCTGCTTTGTTCCCTTCCATTGTCCGGTAACATGAGCCATCTACAAAAAATATCCGCTGTGAGTCTTCCAGCGGTTCTGGTTCTAAATCTGCTCGAGCTTTTAGAAATTTCTCTGACTCTTCTCTACAGCAGTGCGGTGTGCCATCGTTGGGCAGCACCATCCTCTCTGCTGGGTTTACTGTATTGCAGCGTTCTATTGTCAATTCTGGTGATGATAAAATCACATCATACCCTGTTCTCCTCGCATTAGTTATTACGAACTTCTGACTTGTTAGGAGCGAAAACAGCGCATGTGATGTGTATAGGGTTACTGGGTGCCCCATTGTGATGGATGAGGCCTTTTGGTAAGCAAATGCTGCTGCGCTTATAGCTCTGTAGCATGGAGGCATGCCTTTTTCTACTGTGTCTAGGGCGGTGCTAAAATAGGCGATGGGTTGGTTCCCCATTCCTTCTTGTTGCTGCATTAGTACAGCCGACGCAAATCCCTGTCGTTCAGAAACATACAGGTGAAATGGTTTGCTGTAATTTGGACATGCTAAGGCTGGAGCCGAAGCCATTGTGCTCTTTATTAATTCAAACGCTGCCTGACCGTCTAACGTCCATTCTAGTTTTGCACTGGGTTTATTCTGACCTGCTGCTTTTATCATGTCTCTTAGTGGCTGTGCTTTGAGTGCAAAGTCACATATCCACGGTCTGCTAAATCCTGCCATACCCAGGAATGACAGCATTTGACGCACGTTTTCCGGTCGTGGTGCATTTCTTATTGCCTCTAGATGTGCGGGCGAAATTTTTCGTGTCGTGCCTTCTAGTACCCTTCCCAGGTATTCTACCTTTTTGCTGCAGAATTGCAACTTCTCTTTACTGACTTTGTGTCCATTTTTTGCTAACGCTTTTAGCACTGTTAGTGAGTCTTCTAGACACTGTTCTTTCGTTTCCGAACAGATGAGTAGATCGTCTACGTATTGCAGGAGACGGCTTGAAATTTGCAAGTTTTGGAGGTCACGCGCTAACACCTGGTTAAAGATTGATGGACTTTCACAGTACCCTTGTGGTAACCGTGTATACGTGTACTGTTGGCCCCCATATGTGAACGCAAACAAATGGCGCGAGTCTGGGTGCAGAGGGATACTAAAGAATGCAGAGCATAAGTCTATTACCGTGTACCATTGGGTACTCTCTGGAATGTTTGACAACAATGTGTGAGGATCTGGGACCACGGGAGTTTCTGCGATTACAATTTGGTTTACTGGTCTCAGATCATGCACTAACCTCCATTTGTCTGAATTTGGTTTTCTCACTGGAAAGATGGGAGTGTTGCAGTGACTTTGAGTTGGGATCAATACCCCTGCTTCCACTAAGCCTTTTATGGTTGGTCCTATCCCTTCTACAGCCTGTTGTGATATAGGATACTGTCTTTGGTAAGGTAAGGTAGCTTCGGGTTTAACCTGAATTTTGACTTGTCCTGATGATTTGACTAAACCTACATCCGTGGCGTGCTTTGTCCACAGCTGTCCTGGGATTATTTTTAAGGCGTTTTCTTTCTCTTGTTCTGTTAGTTCCTGTTCTGCCGACACTAGGGTCATTTGCGTTTCCGCTTTTCCTTTTCCCTCACTTTTATTTTTAGGGCTAACCAGTACTTGAGTCGCCACTACTTGTTCTGTGCCTTCCCCTTTGATCCTCAAATACTTCTTATCTTTAGTTGTTGTTACATTTGTATTATGTGTCTGACACCATTCCTGTTCTTTTCGTGCTTGTCTAACCATTGTCCCTAAATCTTTGGATTCAAAATTTTGCCCGATCATTAGAGTGATGTGAGGTGCTGCCTGATGTACTTGGTACCATTCTTCTACATCTTCCGCTAGTTCTACTTCAGCGGCTATTCCTTCTGGCCCTATAATGATGGACTTGGTTTTTAGTCCACACCTTCTTCCTTCTTGAGTTTGATCCCACAGTCTGTTGTATTCTTCATCTTGTTCCCCCTCATCATACTTTATTGTGCAATGTAATGGGTCTCTAGCCTCGCGACAATCTGGTCTCATGAGTTGGAGCCAAGGTTTCCATTCACTGAATATTTTCCAGAGATTTGATTTTTCTTTCTCCCAGATCTCTAGCCAATAGACTTTGTCTAAGTCTGGACAGTCTTCTTCTCGTTCTCTCCATAATACTGGATACTGGGATGTGATTGCATCTGGTAGTGTGACCCATACACCGGTGGGCCCACAATGTATTTTGGCTCCTAATTTACATAGTGCGTCTCTGCCTAATAAGTTTACTGGTGTGGCTGGTGAGAAGAGTAGAGGTGTTTGGATGCTTATTCCGGCGATTGTTATCCACTGGGGTTCGGTGAAACGTAAGGTCTGTGTTTTTCCCGAGATGCCTACTGTTTTTATTGCCTTACGGGTAAGGGGGAGTTTTGAGCCTTCTTTTCCTATCGATGAATATGTTGCCCCAGTGTCTACCAGAAATGGCGCTTTTAAGTTATCTCCAATTACCACCATCATTGTTGGCTCTTGAACTGGATGCAGTGAGGTGGCACACTGCACCAACTCCCCTGTTGGCTTCTCTGGGCATCTTCATTGGTTTCCTGGGGCTGGCCCCATAGGGCTGCCTCCAGGTGGGACAGGGCCTTGGTTGTGAGCCGGTCCCATCCATTGTCCTCCCCAATTGTTTGGTCCTTGGGGGTTTCTTCCCATTCCTCCAGGTGGGCCTGCTTGTCCCGTATTCTGCTGGTAGGGGCAATCTCGTTTCAAATGACCTGTATTGTTACAGTTCCAACAGGCTCCTGGTTGTCCTCCTTGGCCCCACTGGCCTCTGGACATGGGTCTTGGTGGTCCCCCTCTTCCTCTTCCTCTGGGGTTTCCCCAATTTCTTTGTTGGGGGTATTGGGGCCCCATTTGATACTGAGGGACCACCATTTGGTAGTTCCCCGGTGCCATCATAGGTGCCGGGGGTTGATACATCATTTGTGGTTGTGGCTGTGGTATCATGACAGGTTGGGGCGCTATCGGCACCGCTGGTTGATGAGGTGCTTGCATCATTGGCTGCACTGTCGCCGGTACCATCATGGCTGCTTGGGTCACTGGTTTGTCATCTTTTTTCTTTTCTTCCTGACCCTTCTGTTTAGTCCTTGCCAATTCTCCCAACTGTGCCTTGTGGAGTTGCATTACCAGGTTCTCAGCTGCTTTTCTTTCTTCCTTTTCTCTTTTCCTCTCTAGCTCCACATAATGAATTACATTGGCTTCAAAGGTTGACCAGGATATGGTGTTTAGCCCTACCACTGCCTCCAGCTTCTTTTGTACTTCTTCTGGGAGGGCTCTTTTTAGCATCATCCTGAACAGAGCCCGGTTGGTCTCCGTTTCATCCCATCTTGACCCCATTTCCTCTCTCCAGGCATTTTGTAGGTTCAGGATGAACTGGGCTGGTCTTTCGTCGTCTTGCAGTTTCATCTTTTCCACCCTTCCTGGGTCTGCTTTTGTTGGATATAGTGCCCTCAGGGCATCCCACAATTGTTGTCTCACTTTTCCCAGTTGGACATGGTCATAGCTTGGATCATCTGCTGTCTTGGAGATATGGGCTTGGACCAAGATCTCCGTCATTTTTGCCTTTCCTAGTATTTGAGACAGGATAGCTTTCATATCTCCCACAGCCAAGCATTGGCCCATTGTTTGTTCTTCCAGCTTGGTGATCCACTTTTGGGCTCCTTCCCATATGTTCGGAAGGCGGCTTATCAGGCCCGTCAGATCCATAAATGTCCATGGTATGTACGTCACTTTCTTGTCTTTGACCAGCAGGGGGAGCATTTTTGTGTGAGGTAGTTCACTGGCTTCCTCTTCTCCATCCGTTTCCTCGTCCTCGGATCTTGGTGTTTCTTCCCCACTGCTGCTCGTATCTTTGTTGACGTGACCTTGGTTTCTGGAATGTTCTTCCTTCTTTTTTCCTCTTTGCTTCTGCCTGGTCATGGAGCGGGTGCTTATGCGGGATGTGGATATTATGAAGGGTTTATGCAATCTTGCAGCTGTTTTGGATTTAGCCTGGCTTTCGTGGCCCTTTGCTGCTCCTTGTTCAGTTTTCACTTGTTCCACCCGTCTTTTTAAGTGGTACATGGCTTCTGCCTGTGCTTCTCTTGTTTGGTGTTCTCTGTTTACTGCGGCCTTCTGTTCCATTCTCAGTTTGGACATACTTTGGTTCATTTCATCCAGATTTTTTAGCATGCTATGGCTTAGCTCCAGGAGTTGTTGTGTTCCCACTTTTCCTTTCTCCATGTTTTTCGCTGGGACTAGTCGCATTTCTCCTTCCAGATGTACTATTTCTCCCAGTTCTTGCTTTCTTTTCTTGTCTTCCGGTCGTTTTAACTGTACCCCTACGGGGTCCCAGTCCAGGTCATCATACTCCATTTTTCCTTCTTCCCAGCTCTGTTGATCTTCTCTTGGGTCTTTCTCTTTTGCTGGCCTTTTGCTTACCAGGGATCCCTCGCTACCAAAGTGCATGGGGGTTCCTAGGTTTACTGATTCTGATGACCTTCTTCTCTTTCCTCGCTCTTCCTTACAGGCATCTGCAAGTTCTTTTGGTGTCACACTTCTCCAGCTTTCTTCTTGTTCTTCCTGTGTGTCCCCCTGTTCCTGCTCTCTTTGTCTGCCTGAATATGGGGTGCTGTACTTGATTTGCTTATCTCTGCATCCGAGACTGTAGTTTTGCCATCCAGCCACTCTTTCTGTATCACTTTGGCCCGTTCCAGGGTCCGAAACATGCCCTTCCGTCAGCCCGTCCTCCTTGTTTCGGGGTCGTTCTCTCTCCAGCATGTCCTCTTGTTCCTCTAGGTCTTTTTCGCTCCGGTTATTGCTCTCTCTCCCTCTTGAATGGACTCTCTCATCTTCAGCCATCTCTGGCTTGTTGTCAGCGTTGTACCTTGTTCTGACTAGTCCTTCCACCATGCCACCTGTTAGTTCTATAGTGACTCGTTTCGGGTCTCCAGGTTCCTGCGGCAGCAGTGGATACAGCCCTGTTGTATATCCAGGCGGTTTCTCGTTGTAAGGGGGTGGCTTCAGCTGCTCCTCACATTTCTCCCATGGTGGGGCAGTCCCTTCACTCTCCCTTTCCTTCTTTCTTTCTCCCGATGCCTCGCCGTTTTCACAACAGCAATCATTTCGGCAGTTGCATCGTGGTATTTTCTTTTCTTTTCCTTCTGCTGCATTTTTCATTCTTCTTCTCATTCCTTCTTCCTGAAACCAGTTAACTATCTCCCACTTTCTCTTCATCTTATCCAATTTTTCCTTTTTTCCTTCTCCCCTGTATTCTATCCAGTCCTTCAGTCTTTTACATTTTTCTTCATTAAACGATCCTTCCTCAGGCCACTGCACGCTCCCCTTTGTTTGCTCGTGCCACTTTTTCATGTACTTTTCTATCTCTTTTCCTGCATCCTTGTGGTGATTTATTATAATCCACACTGGGGTTACCAGTGGTGTGCCTTGTTTCTTTTCCATCATGCACCCTTGCCTTGCCCTTGCTGCGTCTGATCTGGGTCCTGGGTTTCTATTTGATTCTACCCAATTTAGTTTTGCGTGTATTCTTTTTACTGTTACCCCGCTTCTGTATGGGTTTTTCCTAGTTAATCCCCCCAATGAATTTATTTTATCTACTAGGATTGAGGTTGCCGCTCCTCTTTCCCACTGCACCACTCGCGGTTCAACGGTTACGGTTGCTGTCAGTCCTGAGCAATAGTTATATTGTTCTGGCCCTGCCGCAAATACTTCTACAATTGGTTCGCTGTCTTCGTCCCACGGGTCTTGTACTAATTCTGCTATCGGTATTACTGCCTGTCCTGGTTTAGGTGTTTCTAACAACGTGCGTATTACGGGACTCAATACTCGGGGTCGCCAAAGTTCTCTAATCACCCTCTCCCAATTGTCTTCTGGGAATATCCTTTTTAGCGCCTGTAATTTGTCGAATGTTGTCAGTTCCCACAATTTGTCTGCTATTTCCTTTTCAGTCTGCCACTTCTCTACTCCGTTTATATCTAGGTACGTTCGCTCGTCGAAGAAATGTGTCCTGATTCCTTTCGTTTCTATCTCTAGCACACTCATCCACTTTCTGTTATATCCTGCAACTTACTTTTGGTGGCCCAACACCCCAATCCCTTATCCTACTACTCCACCCTGCTTTAATTTATTCAACTATCATTTGCATCAAACACTCAGCATTTAGTTATTCATCAACACATCAACAACACATTTGCATTTCGATATCACAGTAATATCAATAACACATTTGAGCTTAATCGCATATCATTCATACACACATTTGCATTAAACACCGGGGGCCCCCCAACCACTGCTTCCGTGCAGCCCCTAGCTGTTTCACCGCTAGTACCTTTTTATCCCACTGCTATACCACAGTGCCTGACTATCCCGTCAGCCCTGGCTGATTCACCGCCAGTAATCTTTATCTTTTCACTCACTTAGCTGTTTTCCACAATCCAAGCCTCTCTCTTTGCCTTGGTTCTTGGCTTTGGGTCAGGTGCCGTCCACCCTTCTCCGGGGCCACCCCACCACAGCAGGCCACAGATATATCAAATTACACAGACTTTATATTTCAAAAAGGTGTCTGCTTACCTTGATCTGTTTTTAGGCCGGCTTCTGTAGACTGCTGGGTAAGTGGTCCCTGGATCAGGCTTTCAGGCTACCTGGTTCGATCCCTTGGAGAAGCTCCCGGGTTTCGGCACCAATAAAATGTCGGATCTCAGAATCCCCTTTGAGACCAAACACCTCAGGAGTGCTCCAAGTTTACCTCTTTGACTCTTACTTAATGCTAACTCGGTCAGAACTCCCAATAAAAGGTCCAGAGACTTGGATGAGAAGGACAGCAAAATACAAGTTTATTTCTTTTCTCTGCAGAGAAGATCAATCACCAAAACAGATATAATCCAAAAGAAAAACTCCTTTTCAGAATAATAGATGCTTGCAAGCGCTTCAAAAGGAAAGTCCCCAAAACCCTAATGGGTGAATCACCTAAGGTGATTTCCACCCTGAACTTTTAGGTAGTTTCCAAAATCAGAGCTCACCAAAAAATGAAAGTACCAAATAAAATCCCGAAAGAAAGTCTTCAGACCGGTCTTGAAGGTAATCCTACTGCTCAAAAAGGCTACACTCGGCTACCACACTCACGAACAACCAACGACCCCATACTGCTGAGAGTGTCTCTTATTTATGTGCAGGCGCCTCTAGGCGCCTCCTACCTTAATTTGCATGGTTCTACTCGAGATCCCATTATTTCTGACCTACCCAATTTTTGGGCCCTTCCTACTCATTATTATGCATCATGTGGTGAATTCTAATTCCCATTATTTTCGTTCCCTCCTGGTTCTTCCTTTTCCCTTCGTCATTTCCTCCACGTGATCCCTCTTACCTATATCCCCTTATTTTCGGGCCTTCTTGGGGTTCTATTTTTTAAAACTTGTCCTATCTTCCTCATTTTTGTCTTAACTCTTGTTTGAGCAACACTATTTTGGACTAGCCTTCAGTTCCTTTGGATATTTTCTTATTTTCTTCTTCTTGATTATGCGTAAGTTTCTTCTCTTATTTTACCTTATTCTATGATTATATATTTCTCCTTAGACCTTAATTTTAATGCTCTCATGCACCTTTTTCCTGCTAATGCTATGGTTATAGTTGATTATATGGCTGTGTGTTAGATATTTTTCTTAAGCTTGGCTGTGCACTAGTTCAGTACCTAGTGTACTAGACTGGTTCTTCCTATTTAGTTGCCACCATGCTATTTATTGACCTTGGTCTTGTTCTCTTCTTTCTGTGTGTTTTTCTAGCTCGTTACAAGACCACTAGACGCAAGGGGTCTCTCCCTTACTCTAGGGTTTGCACTTCTTCCATTTCTCCCCATCGCCATTTTCAGATCTCTCGTTTGCTTGATGACTTGGACAACTATTTGGTCAACCCTTGTGATGGTCCTGATCGTCCTACTTCTTCCCCTACTGCCCACACCTCTCCTTCTACCGTTGATGTGGGCACTCAGACTGACCCTGTGTTGATTCTGCCTGTCAGTTCTCCTCCTGGGGCTCCCCTCTCATCTGACACTGACAGTGCACCTGATTCTGGGCCTGACTCAGGGCCTAGTTCGCCTGATCTTCCTCAAGGTGCTTCTCCTTCCTATTCCCCTACTTCTCCCTGCAATCCTCCTCATGGGCCCTCTTCTCCTCCTACTCCTTGGGCGTCTCCTGCCAGTGTCATCACGGTTGAGTCTGAGCCTGAGTCTGGCTTTGGGCCTGACCCCTGTGGGTCCCTGTCTTCTGAGCCCTACCATAGCCTGTCTCTTAACAGTCCCTGGCAGGTTTGCCGTCCTTGTCATCTTTTCCCTAAGTGTTCCCACTGGGAGTGTCGTCCTTAATAAACATGGTGGTCTTTTCCTAAATGGTCTCTGTTGTGGTTTCTTTATAAGCAAGCAATAGGCTTTGATTATATTGGTCTAAGGTCAACCTGTTAGGCAGGTTTATTAAAGCGAAGAGTATACTTAGTCTATTAAGTGATACTAAAACAACTTAACTGATAATTACTTTATAGACTTGGTTGTATAGACTTGGTTTGTATCGATGCCTATCAAAAATTCCACAAGGGCATCCAGCGTAAAAATATGCCAAATCAAACATGCGGATGGTCCGCTGTGGCGACCCCTAATGGGAGAAGCCGAAAGAAAGTAAGTTGACTAAACTGAGTCAGTGTCATGGTGAAGGAACAGATTAAATAGGGCAATAGATGAAAGGTTTGCAAAGAAATTTGATCCCTTGTAAAAGTATTTTTAAATACAAAAATACAGTAAGTTTTCTTTGATACACATAAACTTGTGTATCTTTGCCCAACCCTGCTCTTCAAAAACACTGCATATTGCGTTGTTTTTTGCATGTTTCATCGTCCCACGTTGTTATGTGGTACGTGCTCTCTATGTATCGCTGATAGTTCGTTTCATATCCATAGTTCAAGTTCACACTCCTTGTATTGTTAGTTTGTGTGTTTTACCTGAAAATAAACCACTTATTAGAATACAAATGAACGATTAGAGTTCAAAAAAGAATCACACATTGTAACATGAATAACACTCAGCGGTTTTATCAGAGCTGCTCTTAGAGAAAACGGATCAAGACTGGAGCAATCAGAATCAGCAATGCGGCGGTTAATGCTTTTACTCCTCGGCTCGATTTCCTGGTTCTTGCGAAAGGCAGCAGTGATTTACTAGTCGGATTGATTTTTAAACCGATTCATTCACCAAAACAAATCAACAATTTCATGAAAAGAGATATCGAGACAAAGCTCCCAGTCGTTTTTTTCATATCGTACTGAATGCGAGCTTCCTGTGACGTGTGCTGCTCGGGCTATTCGAAAGCTTTTTCAGCTCTGCGTGCTCTCCGTGGTTCTGAACGCGCAAATTTCCGCCAAGGCTTTCTCACGTTAATGAAATTAGCCTTCATTTATTATAGATGACAAACAGGGCTTCGTTTCGGCTTAATGAAAAAAGACGGATCGTTCTTTTAACCCGATAAGCGTGAACTTTGCAACTATTCAATGCTTTTTTTTGCTTTGCACTCCAGCGAAAGAGAGGACCCCCAGACGGAGGAGGGTAGTGGAGAGATAAGATGAGGGAGACGAAGAGCAAGAAATTCATTTTTCTGTTCATTATTTTGCTCATACACTCCATACACTTCAGCTGACCACACTCATTTTATTCCCTGCTGAAATATGCAATATTTTTCGTATTTAGATATAAACTCACTGTGTAGCTAACTTAATATTCAGACAGAAGGACGGGAGACTGAGAAATTGCTAACATGACTTTTTAGGACAGTATAGAAAGTTATAGCAGCGTATGTATGTGTAGATATCATTTTCGAGATGCTGTTAGTGTGCGATGACGGTAGTGGGCAGCGGCATGCGGGGGTGTTAAACGCAGGCCAGTTTGGTGACTTGTAGCAGAACTTTTGCAGCAGTAATTATTCAACAGGCCTCCACACACAGGTCACACCCACAGCCATGTGTGTTTACCGGCCTTCCACGAACTAATAAATAAGCACTGGCCATAAAATAGTGATTTACTAGAATGTTTTCCACCACAGCTCCAGTTCTACTGGTCTGAACAGAATGTGGACAGAGTGACACACACACACACACACACACACACACACACAATTGATTGACAAAGCCATTAGAAAAAAGCCAATGCATTTAAATAAAAACTACCTTTTTTCTGTTGTTGTTAATAAACAGCAATACAGATATGGAAAAATGAACCAATAGATGAAAATATATTTGAAGTCAAAGTCTTGACCACCCACCACTCAGTCCAAGTATCAGGCAACTAATATATTCAAAGGTCAAATGCCTTGAGTGCAATATATTACTTTTACTGCCTGTATGTTGATTTAATTGAATGTCAGGTTATACTCCTTGGACTGGCACTCAATCAATTTACCAAGACCAAATTCAATCCTGGATTTCTCGACTCTTTTTTTCTCATCTTTTAATAATTGTATGATGTGCTGGAACGGAATCTCGCGGATTATTAGCGGTGCTGTGCGCATTCAGGCTACAGCTACACTTATGTCTTTCACATCTGATAGAGAGAATTCTTTATTTAACTGCTAGTTGCCATGGTTTCGCCAGGCTAGGACAATTAGGCTAAACATGCAACACAAGTTGTTATAGAAAAAACTTGATGCAAAACCAGCAAAAAACTTTCAAACTTTACCTACAAATGTTTTCTAGACCGAAGCGCTTGTGTGCACTTCATCACCATCTACTACAGTATGTTCCAGAAAGGCATTTAGTTCACAATTTGGCTTCCTGTTTTTCTATTTTTCCCTATTCTAGCCTAATCCACAGGATATGCAAATTCTTAGAGTGAGAGGAAAAAAAAAAAGATACTTTGGTTTGTCCCTCTAGGCAAGTCCTTAAATGATCGGTGTAAATTCCTAGCACAGAGTGTTTCTCTCTCAGAAAAGGTTTCCAAGTATCGAATCTTTTTGCAAATGCTAGCGCAGTGAAATATCCACAAAGCAATTTTTTTTTTTACATTTAAGAATGATTTAAATAAAGGATTCCTTGATTCCTTCAATCTTCTTAATCCCTGGCATGAAATGTCAAGCATTTTTTATTTAAGCAGCATTGTTTATTCTGTGATACAAACAGTGGTGGGCGAAGTACACAAACGAAGTACTTGAGTTAAAGTGGATATACAGTAGGTAAAATATGACTCCAGTAAAAGTAAAAGAGCTCTCTTTAAACTTTCACTTGAGTAAAAGTACAAAACTGTTTGCCTTCAAATGTACTCAAGTATCCAAAGTACTAGGATTTATTATGGCTATAATGTTACTATAACGCTATACTATAATATAATACTATAAATATAATGTTACTACTTATTTTTGTATTTTTGTATTTATTCACTCCTGAATAAAAAGTTACGACTGATTTTACGAAACGTATTGGAGTAAAAAATGAGGTAGCGTAATCCCCAGTTTATGGCGGTGGTTACGTTCCAAAACCTCCCGCGATAAAACGAAAAACCGCAATAACCGGACGCCATCTCATAAATGCTATTTTATGTGTACAGCACTGTACTGTATTAACATTTTACTTCGTTTTATAATTAATAATTATATTTTCATTAATACATTTCATTATTTCAACATAAAAATCGTGGTATCCGCGGGAGCCCGGGAAAAGCAGGCAAACAAATGAATTATGTAACAAATGCAATTCTGACGATAAACCGGGGGCATGAGATTCGAACCCTGGTAAAACGGGGGATTACTGTATTTGACTCTGAAAAGTAGTAAAGTCTCTATCTATCTATCTATCTATCTATCTATCTATCTATCTATCTATCTATCTATCTATCTATCTATCTATCTATCTATCTATCTATCTATCTATCTATCTATCTATCTATCTATCTATCTATCTATCTATCTATCCAGCAGACAAAACTTTTCTGGCTTTAATCAGTATATTCTACTCCAGATGAAGAGTATAAACATTTTCAATTCAAATTGAGGAATCAATTGGGTTATTGATCAATTAAGCTGAATATAATGTGGTCACTCACACTGGGTAAAAGAGTCTGACTAGCAGATATTATCTAAAAAAATGTCTCTGTGCCCTTTTTTCTAGATGAAATTATGCAGAACCTAAGCTGAAACAGGATATACAGTAGCCCTGTCTGTACTGCTGCATATGTAGCATAGCTCCATGGTCACCAGATAAGCATACACCTGTCTATTGACATAAAAAGACAAGGGGACCAAAGGTGTTGAACTTTTTGGAATCACCTAGATCACCTGCCTTAATTATAAAATGGGATCAGATCTTGATTTAAGATCAAAGTCATATTAAAACACTCATCCTTTTAAAAGGAATAACACAAGCTCTTGATTGAAGCTCTTGATAGATAGATAGATAGATAGATAGATAGATAGATAGATAGATAGATAGATAGATAGATAGATAGATAGATAGATAGATAGATGGATGGATGGATGGATGGATGGATGGATGGATGGACGGAAATGATTGCTCTACAATGCCACCTGACCAGGTCATGGTTCTCAGGGCAAGGTTTATAAAAACATACCTTCAATAACAATGTGTTTGTATGTAATAAGACATTTCTGGTAAGATTTCATTGATTTGTCTATTATTATAGGATAATTTGTATAGCGACATGTTACAAGTAATACTTTACAAGTAATGTTTATCGGATCACATTCATTTTCTTGTAACTGGGTGGTTCATACTTGGATGTAAGGTGGGTATGGAGATAAGTAGGGAATGTTAGACCATGGTCTATCAAGACAACATTTAAGAAGGAGACTAACGTCTGCTGGTAAAAGCTATACAGTATATAAGACATAATAAAAAGGGGAGGGAGGCACAGATCATCATTCTGCATTGAGGTTTATAGATAGGACTTTTGAAAGAAGTTTATTCCTTTAATAATTCTATTTAAGGATGGATGTAGACGTAAGAGTATTATAGGAAAAAGAAAACACAATCTCTTATTTTTCCTAATTCATTTAAAGATTTAGCAGACAGAAGATACTAAAGAATTGTACAAGATTAGTCAATCAACACGTATAACTACAACAGAATTATTGAAACTAGAACTAGTGGTCTAAAATACTCCTGCATATGTATAGGTCATGTAAAGGATAGAATAAATGAGTACAAATGATTGGAAAAAAATTAATAAATACACACAAACCACAAATGTTATAGTACAATATCCTCTAGATTGGTGGGACCAGGTTGGAATTGTTTGGTCAAAAAAATAATTATTACCACAAACACGTGATGAAAGGGTGGATTTTTTTTAAACAAATTGCCCTTCAGTATAAACTGGGCCAAATCTGGGTCATGCAACAAAATCCTGATTCTAAACAAACCATCAAATATAAAAAAATTCAGTTATTGAAATTGGCAAGTCAAATTCATGTCCCCGCTTGAGATTCTGTGGTGGGATCTTAAGGGAGCTATGAATCAACAAACGCCTTCCAACATCAATGAACTGAAGAAATATTGTGAAGAACGGAGTTTCTGAAAGATCTTGGGTAATTGCAACATTTGTTGGAAAAACTTAAAGACTGCATTCTTCTGAATAAAATGCAAAGCGTTTATGCGAAAGGTTGTTAATGTGTTACTCAAGTGATGCTCGCTGTTTGCTATGGCGGTGGTCCCCAACCCTCGGGCCGCGGACCCGAATGATTATTTATTATCTGGTTCTGAACGATGTTTTTTTTATACCTGCATTACACCTAAATTCCCTGAACAACCGTTCCCCGTTTCAGCCAAACCAAGAATTTCATATTTACTAGTTATCCTTAAATATATATATATATATAAATAAGATTTGTTTTGACGCATGCATGAAAACGCTAAAGAATTCTTTGGCGTTTTACAGTAAGTCCAGTTTCGAGAATTTCACTTAAAAAGGAGAAAATCCTGCCAATTCTGCATATCGAGAGACTGAATAAATGAAGGACGGAAGGAATTAAGTCATTTGATAAAGTCTGTACCCAAATATGGTCTAACAAATGTAAACTATTTCATTTAAATTTTCCATTTATTGAATTTTATTGAATTCATTTAATTCGTTCCAATTGAATTGATTGCTCGATTGAAAGAATAAAGAAAAAAGGGCATTGCATTAATTTGGTTTATTCAATTGTATATATATTTTTTTATATAAAATATTATTTTATATGTTATTTAACCAAACAGGCATTTTGTTTAAAATTGTTACAAAAATGTGAACTGTTGATGTTCACAAATGTCAATAATTAATATTATTATTTATTAACTGCGCTAATTAAAGATGACAAGCAAATTCATATCGTGCATTTCTTCCCCCTAATCGTAGTGAAATCGTCCCGAGCTGTGGATTTTGTTTACCGTTACACCCCTAAAGAATGTATACATTTCTGTTTGACACTTTTTATAAAAAATATCAATAAATACATAGAAAAGGGGCGAAACTAAAACCTTAAACGCAACCCTCAGCTCAGCTTCCTGCGGATTTGTCTTCCTTCGGCGTGTATCCCTCACGCAGGCAGCATTCACAAACGTGCTGTTTACTATTGCATTGTGACCACGTGGGTCCTGATGGAAGAAGATTCTCCATCCGAGCAATAACCCTCTTCCTCCTCCTCCTGCTCCCCTCCCTCTCGTCTCCCTCTCAGGGACAATAATTTGTACATAAGATACGATGAAAAATGATTTATAATTAGGCGAGCGTAAAGATTTGAGTTCTGTGAATGCTAGATGAATTGGGATGTCTAGACGACTGGGTCGGAGCATCTCCAAAACTGCAGCTCTTGTGGGATGGTTCCCAGTCTGCAGTGTTTAGAATCTATTAAAAGTGGTCAAAGGAAGGAACAGTGGTGAACCCGGTAAGAGGGTCATGTGCGGCCGAGGCTCACTGATCCTCACCCATGTGGTCTGATCCAACAAACGAGCTCCTGTCGCTCAAATTACCGAAGGAGTTAATGTTGGTAATGCTGGACGGGTCAGAACTGTTTTGTCAGCAAAAGGGGCCGAGCGATGACAATATTAGGCAGGTGGTGTTATAGCAGTCGTCAATGTCAAAGAGAGAGCCAATCAAATCAGAGAAGCTGTGCTTAGGTTTGATGGCCTTAGCTTTAACAGTAATGGAGTGTAAAGTCAGATGTAAGATTTTTTTACATTTTACTATAAATACACTAAAACATTAGGACTTTTAGGAGTTAAGGAAATTAGGAAATATCAAAGTTTTCCTCCACTGAGGAGGAAAACATAGGGGCTCAAACATGCTTCAGAGTGACAATGTCTAAAAGTGATATCCATCGCAAGGTTGGTATAAAGGATTTAAAGTGTAGATCTGAATTTGTTTTTGTGCGGGTTCTCTGGAATGGTAGCACCTGCGCGATATGGCAATATCTAATTTTGCAACGTTTCGTTTAACCTGTGCATGCGATGTATTATTAATGTGAACGCAGACGGTGAATCCGAAAAAAAAAACGACTTCAAACTGACACCGAAACGTTCATGCATAACATGAATGCACGTGTTTTGAGCCCAATCTTATCAAATGTTATTCCTTTTTTTTTTTTTTTCCTTTTCTATTTTTGTGCCATTGCATGCTTATGAACCAAATGCAGCCCAGTACTGTAACAGTAGTTGATGCACTTTCAATGTGGAGAAACATTTCAAGGGCATTTCTTCATTCGAACCCTTTAAAAGCTCCTAAAGTTCCCAATCTTTATCTCCTGTATAACTTCCTTAAAGAGGCAGTGGGAAATCATGCTGATAAAATCTGACTGGTGTCGTGACTCTGCTTTTGTTCTCTCTCTCTCACACACACACACGCACACACACACACACACACACACACACACACACACACACACACACACACACGCACACACACACACACACACACACACGCACACACACGCACACGCACACGCACCATATGATGTCTAACATGATACATGCACTTTTTTACCTTCACTTACATGCAAAAATCCATGTGTTTAATCTAAACCTTGTGTATAAGCAACAAGAATGAAGCAATTCATGGGGCATAAAAGAAACAGGAGAATTTTAAAAGGAGATTCTTCATTTATTCATTCAGCATCATTCAGCATCTGCTGGATTTCTGATGATAGTTGACTTGGATATTCGACACTGCTGTGTTTGTTTTTTCTTAGACTTTGTATACATAATATATATATCATTTATATATATATATATCACCGTAGTACCACCACAATGATTGAAGCCTTACCACGGAAAAAAAGCCCCAAAGAATGACCGTCCCCGATGTCAGTAAAGTCCTCGGATCTCCATCACATCGGTTTTCCCATCAATTCAAAGCGGATGAAATGATGCAGAAACGATCCCATGTATGCAGATCGCAGGGATGTTGATCTCACGGTGGTTTTAATCCGAACCCGAGGCGCTGACTGGGGGGTTTATCATCTCTTCGCACTGCGCATACGATCTTCTCAGCAGCTGTCGGGGGGGGGAAAAAAACTTAAAGGAACCAGTAGCGATGTCAGCGTTTAAGCAGCAAAAGATCAATTACATGTAAATAGTCTTAGATGGCAAAATGCAAAGCCATTCCTGTTGCTTATATGACCTTCAGCAAGTCCAGATGTGCACAAAGATCTCCAAACTATCCCGTATTGGCGCATCCAAGATCTTTCCTCCAGCCTGCAGTCATATGGACAGGAGCTTCTCCGGAGGCTGGATGTCCCGATGGTCCTGTAGTCGGAGCGTGTCGCCGATCAACAAGCGACAGAGCGCCGGGAAACGCCACTAATATCCATAGCACGTGTAAATAAGGGAGTAGGACATACAGAAACGTATAGCTGCTCGAAAAACGCCGTCGTTTGTCATGAAGTCCAGTGCGGCGCTTGTGGTGGATGAAAGTTGAGGATGCGCCAACTCCATCCTTCTCCTGTGAATGAGCAGCGTGCTGGCAGTGCAGGCCGAGCTAAAAAGCTAGCAGCACTGACTCCTAGCGGTAAGAGTGGGGATAACAGGTGATCAGGGAATGGATTATTTTTTTTAAAACGCCCTGTGCTCCTTAACAATCCATAGCAAGTCTTAGAAATGATACATACAGTTGAAATCAAATAAAAAATAATAAAAAATATATATATATGTGCATTCAAAAAACTTTTTTGCTTCTCCAAGGCTAGACTGTCAGTTCACTGGCTTGCGAATAAAGAAATTGTGGAAAAACATTAGTGAAGGCTTCAGGTACAGAAAAGGGGTCTTTTCCGAGCATAACTTTTTATGGTATTCTCTCAGTGGGACAGTTCATAGGAAAATCACTTGGATTCCCAAGCACAAGCTATAAAAGAAAAGGGACACAATTATGTATATGTCAAATATGTAATAATGTACTGTATGTATATGCGTGTGTATGTAATACTTTGCCCTACTAGTACAATAAAATCATTTTTAAAAAGCTATTATTATTAGTATTATAATTAGAAAAGTAATAATTATTATTTCTCTCTCTTATCATTATCATTATCGTTATTATTATCATCATCAATAAGACTTCATAACCCAATTTATTGGCCAATTTGATCATTTCATTGTCAGTCTATAGAGTTTGGTCATTTTATCAAATACGAAACTACCCACTATTGTACTTAGTTGCTTTATAAAAGGTTGTTCAACCTTAAGAGCATTTTATTTGTTTCCATTAACATGTCCACTAGCCATCAGATCTTAGCTCGGTGACTCAAATCTCAAAACTATGTTTCAAACAGTGGTTAAATCAATTAGCAAATAATATGACTCTAATTTAGCATATTAAATATCAACCAGCAGTGTTTATTGCATATGGTCTGACTTCAGCATAGTCAAAATGGTGACTTTCAGTGCAGCCTAATTCATGTTTTATAATGTATCATATTGCCCCCCTTATTCTGTATACAGTTAGAGCTTTAATACAAATATGAGGCCCTCTAGTGGACAGCTACAGTACAATAAATACAGTAAAAACAAAAACACCCATTCTCATCCCAGTGAATTGAAATCAGTCTAAATTGACATCTCTGATTTTCCACCTGATGAGGACTCAAAGAGAAGACGATTCACCCTAATCGTCTTCTCTTTGAGTCCACCTGATGAGATGCATGTGTGGATTTAATCATAGACCTCATGTACTTATTATTACCCAACACTAAAACAGAATTAATCATGTTTTTTTTTTTTTGTTTTTTTTTTTATGAAAACTTGCAGAACACAATTATAAACCATAAAACAGGTAACAGAGAACTGGAGACACTCTAGGCAAGTTGACACTGGGTAAATTGTCTCATTAAACTGAGGAAATGGACTATTTTAAGGAAAACAAGGTCAATTTTTAATTAAATGGCTGCAAAATAAAGGGCAGCAAACGACTTGAAAAGTACGTGTTACTAAAAAATATACAACTGGTGTAACATTTTGCAGCTAATTAAGCTAACAGGTTAAAAAGTGAACAGGTCAGTAAAATGACTGGGTATATAAAAAGTATATTAGAGAGTCTTTCAGAGGTAAAGAGGCAAGAAGGTTCACCAATCTGCAATGAAAAAACCCTATATCTACAAATTTGGGAATTTTAGAGCAATGTTCCTTGACATAAAATTGTGAAGACTTTAAATATCTCATCATTTATATTAAATAAAAAAAAATCTCTGTGTGCAAAATCACTATCGGATGTCCGTAATCTTCTGGCCCTCAGGTTGCCTGCATTCAAAATAGGTATCATTTTGTATTGGAAATCACTGCATGGTCTCAGTAACACAGCTGTACATATGTACATCTGTCAACATAGATCATTGTGGCATCCACAAATGCAGACAAATCAAAAAGTGTAATTCATTTGGAAAAGTATGGATGCTGCATCTTCTGGGCTAAAGAGGAGAGGGATCATCATGCGTTGACAGTGCTCAGTTCGAAAGCCTGCATCTCTGATAGTATGGGGCATGGCCGCAGGAAGTGGGGGTGCTGGGGGTGCTGCAGCACCCCCTATTGGCGAGAGAGAGATTTTTTTTTAAATGTAGGCCTATTAAAAATATTTTGCACAATTTATAAATTCCTTATGGATATTTTAGGAAATGATTTTGACACACGTAGGCTATTAAGTGTATTTTGGATTTTGATTTAATTATTTTGATTATTTTAATTATATTGATTTTTCAAGTTCATTTGTAAAGCGCGTTTCACATGCGCGGGTGATTTTAGTTTGGCTTTCTCTGGCAGCGCGCAAACATAGCCTAAATGCCTTGCCCTTGTGGAAGATAAAATTAGCTCTTCGTACCTTTTACAACAACATGAAGATATCAGAGAAAGAGATTGGTGGTCTCTTTCCTGCTCGTGTTCCACATCCCTCTCAAAGCGCAGAGCGGTAGGCTATAACGCGTCTTTGTGTGGAAATATAAAACTGTTTTTTTTTTTTTTTTTTTTTTTTTTATTAAATGGATTCAACTTTATTATATTATGTAAGTTACCAGTATTTACTGATATTTATTTCAATGCGTTACAGGCTTTAGTGTGCTGTTTCTTTGGGTTTTTCTTTTATTTATTTCAAAACAACCCCCCAACCACCGCAACACCGCCGGTATTTGGTCCATTACCACCGCGGTGGTAAAAAAAGAAAGTGCCATCGTCACAGCCCTATGTATTTATTTTTTTAAATGTATTCTAAATAGGCCCATAGGCTCACAGGTTTTTTGTCCAAAACCCCCCTGGTATGGGGTGCATTACTGTCTGAGATATGGGCAGCTTTCACATCCGGAAAGGCACCAGGTCAGCATTAGAGCTGAAATGTAAATACAAATTTTAGAGCAACAATCCAGAAAACAATTTTTAGGGAAGGCTTTGCATATTTTAGCAAGACAATGTTTAACTGAATACCGAATCTATTACAACAACATGGCTTCGTAGTATAAGAGCCCAGGTGCTCACCTTCCCTGCCTGTAATCCAGACCTTTTACTATTAAAAAACCTCTGGCACATCATGAAATGAAAAATATGACAAAGAAGACCCAGGACTGTCGAGCAGCTAGAAGTAGCTAGAGTATCAAGCATTGTTAACATTCCTCCTCCAAAACTCCTGCGAATGGTCTTCTCAGTTCCCAGACATACTGTATATATCACTGTTGTTAAAAGAAGATGCAACACAGTGGTAAACATGACCATGTCTAAACCATGTTCCAACTATCTAATTTTCATTTACATTTCACACAGCGTCCCAACTTTTCTTTGTACTGATCACAAGAAAATTAGAACACGAAAATACCAAGAGATGAAATTCAATGCATAATAAGCAGTTTTTTCCTCTCCATTTTATTCATTACCATTACCTACAGTAGGTTCCCCAAGCACCTTGGCAGCTATGTTCAGCTTTTACTAGGCTTCTAGGTTCCTGCTCAGTCATACGTTTCACTATTTTGCAATACCAGAGGATATTGTGAGCATAAAACCTAGTCTACATATCATTAATAGAGGTCTTTCATAAAAAGGTTAGAAACAAATTTGAATTTCATGTACAATTTGGTACACAGTGACAGTCAGTACATTTCCCAAAAACAATAATTTCTCCTACTGCAGCAATCAGTTTTGGCTCATAACTGTAGTTCCAAAAAACATATATTGTCTTCTCTAAAAGTTTTCAGCTTTTGTCATGTTTTAGATTTTTTTTAGTTGTCTCTGTACAACTTTGGACTTAATATCAAAAAAGTCAAATGTGGATCTGATCTTTCTTGATAGTTATATATATAGTGCTGGTGACAACCCTGTTGTACTCTGGTAGATCTTGTCCCTCAGTAGTGTCACCTTTGCTTTTTTGCCATGCCCTCTTTAAAATTCTGAATAGCCCACTCTAGGGAAGTGTTTAATGAAGATTGTTGTAAGCTATTCTTTCTCAAAAACATTTTAAACTCTTTGCTTATGAAACATGTTCGAATTTGTGTCTTTTGTGACAGGAAAAGCCTCTATTTATTTTCAAATGAGAATCAAACAGAACCTTAATTTTTTTTTTTCCCCATTGGAGATTCAAGCCACTTCTATTCATTTGATGGCGCTTGAGCAGGTAGTTTCTGGAATTGTTGACACGGCTCACACGGCTGCATTTTGTCTACCCTAGTCACCACATACAACGTACAACCATGCCAGACAGTTCATCTGGGTTATAGCAGAATATGTCTTGTACAACTCTCCTAGCAATTTTTTCCTTCCATGTGACACTCATAGCAAACCTCTTTTTAAAATAAGGAAGAAACTGTTGGGAAAAAAAATAATGCTCTAGGCAGTCCATTTCCAAAATTGAGTCTGTGCTGCATATTAGGACCTCATCCTGATTTTCATTAAGAAAAGAACATTTACCTCTTTTTCTTGTTTGTCTAGACAGAAGCTCATGATTTGATTAGTTGTCCACTCATGTCAAAATGTTCACAATTCAAATTTTTGCCATATATATATATATATATATATATATATATATATATATATATATATATATATATATATATATATTTATGTCCAGGGTGAAAGGTTTAACTATTCTCAAAACATAATTTTGTGCACATGTTAAAGTGAATGCTTCATCAAATTCTTTACGTATTTCATCCTTTTTATTCACCTTTGAAGTTTGGAAGGGCAATTGCCTTTTCCGCTTGCATGCGTCTACTTTGACCCTCTGGTTGTTTTTTGTGTGACAGGTTTCTGTGATGTCATTTGTTTTTCTATGGACGAGGCAAATTTGTAGTCACTTGTTTTATGTTTATTTCCATCAAATCTGTACCATAGACAGAATTATCTCTTTTTTTCCACATCTTTTCTTGAAAATTTTTGTTTTATATAACTAGTGGCCCCTGGTGGTCTAGTGGTTAGGATGCGGCGCTCTCACCGCTGTGGCCCGGGTTCGATCCCCGGTCAGGGAACCAACCCCAGCCGGTCAAAAGCCCGGATAAATGGGGAGGGTTGCGTTAGGAAGGGCATCCAGCGTAAAGACATGTGCCAAATCAAACATGCGGATGATCTGCTGTGGCGCCCCCTAATGGGAGAAGCCGAAAGAAATATAACTTTACATTATTTCCGTGAAGGTTTTACAAGTCCAATACCTTTTTGCTTTTGTTCTCTACGGTTAATTTAACCTAAAACACATTTTCAAGTGTCTGTTTGTTTGTTTCCAGTCAAACATTTATCCCTTATCAATTGTTCTAAAATGTTCCCAAAGTTTTAATCAAATGGCAAAGCTTTGCTACACACTTTGTTAGGGTCTCTGTGGGTTTTCTGGTTCTTGAGTCAAAATTAAATACATGTACTATTTCACTGGGCTGTGAATTAAAATCTTTCTCAGCATTTCAGATAGTCGCTGGTAGGTCTTGCTCTGTAAGCATGTGATCCTATGGCAGTTATGAGTAAAGTTCTTTCTTTAATCTTCATCTTTGTCATGAAAAAAAATGTTTTATTAATACAAAAGTTTACTTTTTAATGTTTAGTAATGCAAAACAGTACTCTTCCCAATTATAAGATTTTGCTTGAAATGATTGTAATTTTTTACTTTCTCTCTCTCTCTTTCTTTGCAGGTTAATTCTGTCTCTTTGGTTCAGCCCCCAGGAGCTCGCTCTTTATCTTACAAAATCCAATGCTGCCATCTTATATTCATAATCACTACAGTGTCCTTATCTTCCAAAATTTGGTGTGATGGAGCATACAATCACCCCTACATTGTATTTTAGCCATTTTAGAATAAGGCTTTATTTTTTACATACATGGGCAATTTCTCTTGTCATTAACAACAAAAAGAACAGGTGAGAACTCATTAACATACAATATCCAGTGATGCCAACTAAGCACTTTAAAGAATGACTACAATTAACACTAGGTTTTCCTCAGGAAACCACAGCTAGTCAGCTCTGATCCTCCTGTTCTATCGGATTGTTTTATTTGACAGGCAACGGATCTTTCTGCATGTTGTTCTTTTTTATTTTAATAATTTATTGATTAGAAATAAAACGTTGTTGTTATGGAATGACATCAAATGTATTATTCATTTAATACTGATTAAGTCACAGCACTACAGAAGCGCATTGCATTCACAAAGAAAAAAAAAAAAATTCACAAAAAGGATCTCATATTTATGACTTACTATCTCATAATTATAACTTAGTATCTCATCATTATGGGATAAGCTGTTCCTGATTGGGTAAGAAGACATAATAACTGGAGATGTCTAAGCCCAGATAAAGACTTCCTGTATACCTCACATACTCATATCGTAAAGATCATATAGACACTGAACAGATAACAGGAATGTGTTTAGAGAACCAGTGTGAGAACCATCTTAACACTAACATATGCAGTCATCAAGTTAAACCATATTATAGCTTCTACATCTCGATTGTTGCACAATGAGGTGCTTCCGAGCAGAAAATGCATTAACGTCTAAAACGTTACTGCGTTTATGCGCTAAAACGCTCCCCTGCCACAGACTGCCCCAACCTATCCCATAACTATGAGATACTAAGTCATAATGATGAGATGAGTCATAATTATGAGATAATAAGTTATAATTATGAGATCCTGTTTGTGAATTTTTTTTCTTTTGTGAATGCAATGCACTTCCGTACACACAGATGCTTAGCTAGTTAAAAATGTCAGTACCAAGACTGTTTGCTCTGTATTTTCTATTCTGATTTGTTTGAAGTCGCATTGTCTGCCTGTCTATTGGTTTGGATTTTTTGCTATTCTTTTATCTGTCTGAGAGAAAAGTGAAGACGTGGCTTAGGACACTTTTTAGTCCGCTGATTGGGGCTGACTAGGGCTCAGAGGCGCTTTAGAACAGCGTCGTTCTTGGTCCGAGCCGATCGGTGCCACAACCAGGCCGAGGGAAGCCGAGATCCCGTCCTGCCTGTACAGGTGGGTGCTTGGGAACCTTGGCTCTAGCAGGCCGCGAGACTGGGTACTCGCAGGCATGATCACTGCTGTAGCTCTCGCCGCTGTAGCTGCCGTCTCTGCTTCCTACAAGGAAAAATAAACAGAAACCTTTCGTTAGTCTGGAGCCAGACATTCTCCAACTTGCTAACCTTCGTGGCTCCTTTTATACTCCACTCGGCCGTCGTCAGAACACCAAGGTAAACCTTCAAACCCAAGCCATTTCTGACAGCTCCCAAATGTCATGTGTCATCACGTTGATCCAGCGCAACAAGGCATACTTTTAGAAGTTCTCAGCCAATGTGTCACAATGTAATTGATTTCTGCTACAGAGTGTTATTTTTGTTATGTCTCTAGCAGTGGTCAACCAATATTTGTCTTACCAAGCTTTCAAGTTACCAGCCTAGATATGGTATTTAGGCATTCTCTCTGTCCTGACAACAAAACAGTCTCCTGCAACAGGAAAATGTATTGAACAAAACACTGTAGCCGGCCTCCACATCACCATCAAACTGCTGCATATTCTAAAAAGCTTTCAAGCCATCGAGAAAGGTCCAATAGGTAATGGAGTCATCACCCACTACAGCAAAACCACTCGCACGCCAGATCAGGACTCTTCACCATGAGTTTAACATGCATGTTGTCAACTTCTATTATTAGCTCCAAAGTATGGAATTCTGTCAGTGGTTCATCTCTGTTTATCTGACCTTATCCGGTAAACCGGAGTTACCACCATTACCATAGCTCCACCTTTGGTTGATTCTTTTTAAACTGTGGTAAAAGCTGTACTTGCTTGGATTTGGAGACCCTTGCAGTCCTCAGCTGAGCAGAATTTTGGTGTGAGGGCAATGGGGACGTAGCAGTCACACTTGCGCCTGAAGAATAATGGCAGGGGCCCAATCGTAATATTTATTGATCACAAGAAACGTATCTACTGTATGTTTATCAAAGTGACTTATTTTAACAATTTATATAGCATTTGCATTTATGCTGCATCTAGATCAAATTTCTAAGGAGTTCATTCCTCATTAAAGGCACAAAACTAATGATGGGGTAATGTCAAGTGAAAAAATACGTACAGTTTCCCTCTTATGTTAATATTAAATCTACATTCAACCAAGATCATAATTTTTGAATCATTATCTTGCTGTAGTATGCACCTCTAGCCAACAAGGTATATACCAGAGAGTATTGCACGGCCCTGAAAAAAATACAGGTATAATAATTTTGGTGTGTATATATATATATATATATATATATATATATATATATATATATATATATATATATATGTATGTATATATATATATATATATATATATATATATATATATATATATATATAGTGAAGAAAATAAGTATTTGAACACCCGGCTATTTTGCAAGTTCTCCCACTTAGAAATCATGGAGGGGTCTGAAATTGTCATCGTAGGTGCATGTCCACTGTGAGAGACATAATAAAAAAAAAATAATCCAGAAATCACAATGTATGATTTTTAACTATTTATTTGTATGATACAGCTGCAAATAAGTATTTGAACACCTGAGAAAGTCAATGTTAATATTTGGTACAGTAGCCTTTGTTTGCAATTACAAAAGGTTAAACGTTTCCTGTAGTTTTTCACCAGGTTTGCACACACTGCAGGAGGGATTTTAGCCCACTCCTCCACACAGATCTTCTCTAGATCAGTCAGGTTTCTGGCCTGTCGCTGAGAAAGACGGAGTTTGAGCTCCCTCCAAAGATTCTCTATTGGGTTTAGGTCTGGAGACTGGTTGGGCCACGTCAGAACCTTGATATGCTTCTTACAGAGCCATTCCTTGGTTATCCTGGCTGTGTGCTTCAGGTCATTGTCATGTTGGAAGACCCAGCCTCGACCCATCTTCAATGCTCTAACTGAGGGAAGGAGGTTGTTCCCCAAAATCTCGCAATACATGGCCCTGGTCATCCTCTCCTTAATACAGTGCAGTCGCCCTGTCACATGTGCAGAAAAACACCCCCAAAGCATGATGCTACCACCCCCATGCTTCACAGTAGGGATGGTGTTCTTGGGATGGTACTCATCATTCTTGTTCCTCCAAACACATTTAGTGGAATTATGACCCAAAAGTTCTATTTTGGTCTCATCTGACCACATGACTTCCCCCATGACCCCTCTGGATCATCCAAATGGTCATTGGCAAACTTAAGACGTGCCTGGACATGTGCTGGTTTAAATAGGGGAACCTTCCGTGCCATGCATGATTTCAAACCATGACGTCTTAGTGTATTACCAACAGTAACCTTGGAAACGGTGGTCCCAGCTCTTTTCAAGTCATTGACCAGCTCCTCCTGTGTAGTTCTGGGCTGATTTCTCACCTTCCTTAGGATCATTGAGACCCCACGAGGTGAGCTCTTGCATGGAGCCCCAGTCCGAGGGAGATTGACAGTCATGTTTAGCTTCTTCCATTTTCTAATGATTGCTCCAACAGTGGACCTTTTTTCACCAAGCTGCTTGGCAATTTCTCCGTAGCCCTTTCCAGCCTTGTGGAGGTGTACAATTTTGTCTCTAGTGTTTTTGGACAGCTCTTTGGTCTTGGCCATGTTAGTAGTTGGATTCTTACTGATTGTATGGGGTGGACAGGTGTCTTTATGCAGCTAACGACCTCAAACAGGTGCATCTAATTTAGGATAATAAATGTAGTGGAGGTGGACATTTTAAAGGCAGACTAACAGGTCTTTGAGGGTCAGAATTCTATAAATAAAATAAATTAGTAAATAGTTTAAAAATTATATATTGTGATTTCTGGATTTTTTTTTAGATTATGTCTCTCACAGTGGACATGCACCTACGATGACAATTTCAGACCCCTCTATGATTTCTAAGTGGGAGAACTTGCAAAATAGCAGGGTGTTTAAATACTTATTTTCCTCACTGTATGTATGTATGTATGTTTTTAACCACAGAAGGTGGGGTAGGGAATTCAAGCATAGTTCAAAAAGGACAAGGACAACTTTTTTTTTAAGTTCAAGTTTTAAATTGCTTGTATGAAGTATTTATCCCTTGACAGTGTATTACCTGCAGCACAGCACGCTCCCTAATTGGTGATAATTTTAACGTGATCATTAGGGTTATAATCTAGGTAGAATAAACAAGTCATGAAGTGGCTACAGAAAAAAATGAATTTGTTTACCGATTTTTACAGATTAGAATTCATAAACAATGTTTCTAATATCTGCAAAAAAAGCTAAAGGAAAAAAAAGTCTGACTTGTCTAATGAGAGCGACGCACTTTTGCAGCAAAAGAGAAAATCTTTTATGATGAGAAATTGCAAATGCAGATTTAGAATTCAGACAATGAGCACACGCAGTGACAAATCAAAACGCTTTAAACACTGCATTCAACAAAAGTGTGTATTTGGTGCCAATCTAATGCAACATCAACAGATCAGCTCTAAAATATAGGACTTTTCAAATGACACTTAAATCATGACACTGGGAATAGAGCTGCCGTCAAGCTGAAGTGACAATTTTGCCCCAACTACCTGTTAATTTCCAACCGTGCAACAGGACAAGTATGTAAACTAAAAGGTATAAAGTCTTTGGAAAGTTTTTATTTCCCTATTTGCTCTGCATTTATCTGAGACCCAACAAGTACTTCTGAAGCTGTACTGCATGCACAGTAGCTTCTGGGGCATGATAGAGCTGTGGACCTCCCTCGTGTTTTTCAATTGTGAAGATTATCTTTCCACTGAAGAGCGTTGATTCATCTCAAGGTCATACACCAAAGTTTTATCGCAAGTAAATGATCAGACACGGTGGTCCTTCTGCTCCTGGGTCAGCATGGATGAGCTTCTCTGCATCAGATATAGATAACATGTTTTCTAGCTTAGCAATATTTCTAAGGTGAAAAAAGGCTGTTTTTGTAACATGGTTGATACGATTTTGAAAAGACAAGTTGCTGTCTAAAATAACTCCCAGGTCTTCTACCGTTGAAGTAGTAGTTACAGAACATCTGTGTAAATGCAGGTTGAAATGCTGGAGCTTCAGTGTAATGTTTTTTGGGCAGATGAGCAAAATCTGTCAACAGAATTTAATAAAAAGTTATAAGTCATGCAATCTTTTAACTCTAACACAGTTATCCAAGCTAATTGAGCTGTCTCACCTAGTATTGAGATATATAGCTGGGTATCAGCATATTTTCAAAGGGAAGCATGTACAGTGCCTTGTGAAAGTATTTGGCCCCCTTGAACTTTGCGACCTTTTGCCACATTTCAGGCTTCAAACAAAGATATGAAACTGTAATTTTTTTGTGAAGAAACAACAAGTGGGACACAATCATGAAGTGGAACGAAATTTATTGGATATTTCAAACTTTAACAAATAAAAAACGAAAAAATTGGGCGTGCAAAATTATTCAGCCCGCTTAAGTTAATACTTTGTAGCGCCACCTTTTGCTGCGATTACAGCTGTAAGTCGCTTGGGGTATGTCTCTATCAGTTTTGCACATCGAGAGACTGAAATTTTTGCCCATTCCTCCTTGCAAAACAGCTAATGCTCAGTGAGGTTGGATGGAGAGCATTTGTGAACAGCAGTTTTCAGTTCTTTCCACAGATTCTCGATTGGATTCAGGTCTGGACTTTGACTTGGCCATTCTAACACCTGGATATGTTTATTTGTGAACCATTCCATTGTAGATTTTGCTTTATGTTTTGGATCATTGTCTTGTTGGAAGACAAATCTCCGTCCCAGTCTCAGGTCTTTTGCAGACTCGATCAGGTTTTCTTCCAGAATGGTCCTGTATTTGGCTCCATCCATCTTCCCATCAATTTTAACCATCTTTCCTGTCCCTGCTGAAGAAAAGCAGGCCCAAAACATGATGCTGCCACCACCATGTTTGACAGTGGGGATGGTATGTTCAGGGTGATGAGCTGTGTTGCTTTTACGCCAAACATAACGTTTTGCATTGTTGCCAAAAAGTTCGATTTTGGTTTCATCTGACCAGAGCACCTTCTCCCACATGTTTGGTGTGTCTCCCAGGTGGCTTGTGGCAAACTTTAAACGACACTTTTTATGGATATCTTTAAGAAATGGCTTTCGTCTTGCCACTCTTCCATAAAGGCCAGATTTGTGCAGTATACGACTGATTGTTGTCCTATGGACAGAGTCCCCCCCCCTTAGCTGTAGATCTCTGCAGTTCATCCAGAGTGATCATGGGCCTCTTGGCTGCATCTCTGATCAGTCTTCTCCTTGTATGAGCTGAAAGTTGAGAGGGACGGCCAGGTCTTGGTAGATTTGCAGTGGTCTGATACTCCTTCCATTTCAATATTATCGCTTGCACAGTGCTCCTTGGGATGTTTAAAGCTTGGGAAATCTTTTTGTATCCAAATCCGGCTTTAAACTTCTCCACAACAGTATCTCGGACCTGCCTGGTGTGTTCCTTGTTCTTTATGATGCTCTATGCGCTTTAAACGGACCTCTGAGACTATCACAGTGCAGGTGCATTTATAGGGAGACTTGATTACACACAGGTGGATTCTATTTATCATTAGTCATTTAGGTCAACATTGGATCATTCAGAGATCCTCACTGAACTTCTGGAGAGAGTTTGCTGCACTGAAAATAAAGGGGCTGAATAATTTTGCACGCCCAATTTTTCAGTTTTTTATTTGTTAAAAAAGTTTGAAATATCCAATAAATTTCGTTCCACTTCATGATTTTGTCCCGCTTGTTGATTCTTCACAAAAAATCTTTACGTTTGAAGCCTGAAATGTGGCAAAAGGTCGCAAAGTTCAAGGGGGCCGAATACTTTCGCAAGGCACTGTATATTGTGAAAAGCAGGGGTCCTAGAACTGAACCTTTGGAACACTATAATTTACTTGCATTAACCTGGATAGCTCTCCATTTAAGTCTACAAAATGGTAAAGATCAGACAGGTAGGATTTAAACCAGCTTAATGCCTGTCCCTGAATGCCTTAATGTAATTTTGTAAGCGATCTAGGAGAAGATCATGATCTATAGTGTCGAATGCAGCACTAAGATCTAGTAAAACTAACAAATGTAGCCTGGTTGGCAACTACACGTTGCCTATTCAAATCACACATGAACATTGCCTAGACTGCTCTTGTACACATACATTAACTTTAGTCTCTCCTCTGTAGGATCAGTGTGACAACATCCTTTTCAACCACAACTTTGGTCTGCCTAACAAGTAGGCACATTGTCAGGCAAATAATGGGGGAACCCACACTGAAAAAAGACAAAAGAAAAGTTAAGATCCCAAAGATTTATTGCATTTCTTACTGAAGTGTTATAATGCAAAGTGATTGCTTACTTACTGTGCTCAATGGGTGAAACAGTCCAAGCTAAGAAAACACCCGAGTTATATACAAAGTAACAAATAAAAGATTGGACAACGAATGAAACAAACAGAGCAAAAAATATACACGCAAACGACGCTATTGGTGCGAGCCACCTGTGACACAACAGAGGCATACTGACTAACTAACCAAACTGACGCTGTGAAGCTCTCCTTTATAGTCCAAGCCCCGCCCCCACGTGGATTAAACCAACCTGACTAATTAGAGAGGTAAGTATAAGAGATATGTACATATTTACAATAACACATACATATCTATATATAAACATAGCAACACCCCCATTAATACGTTTTTTATACTATAAAATAAACGAATGTATACCGAAGTAACAGGAAAACTAATTATGACAGCATTTTATAATTCCCCTTTTCGTCACACAGTGGACTCGTCGGCTTCCGGTTGAGTCGCGCCTGCGCATCGTAAATCTGTCACTAAAAACACGGCCGCTGGGTGGCGCTTGATTTGGCTGAACGTTTGGGGGAAGAGCAACGTGAAAACCCGATTACACAGACGCTGACAAACACCTAAACACAGTTAAGTATTTACAACATAAAACTAAACTATATAAAAACAAGAGACAATAACAAAATATGAATGTGTTTGTTGTGCGCAGTGTGAATTACTGTCAGGGAATTTGTTATTGGATATTGGTTAAATATGATGCTGCATTTGGAGAGAGAATGAGTTACTTTCTGGAAGCTGTAGTTTAGGTTCAATCAGAACTGGTTTTCAGAACTGGTGCAATGGAGTTAACTGCTGTTTTATGTGAATCACCATTAAAAAAAAAAAAAAGAAAATACACAGTTTTTCTAAAGAATCTTTCTCCTGGGATCCCCCCAAATGGGAACAGAGTACGGTGTAGGACAGTTGCCTGTTGATACACAAATTTGTTACCGTGAGGGAGAGTTAGAAATAGACACAGAAGCAGCCTCCTTTGCCCAATACACATCTTTTAAGCATTGCCTCTCTATTTCAGCCTGGAATCTGTACAAATAAAATCCCTATCTGTTCTTGTAGACACCTTCACAATCCCTATCTGGTCCTGTAAACATCATGACCGTGCAATGTGATGTGTATGTTGTCATGAAATGTGCAGTCTGACACTGTGTGTGCAAAGGAAGTAAGTTGCACTGAGAGTTCTGTAACAGTAGATGGCAGCAGAGACCACCCACAGAGAGAGAGAGAGAGAGAGAGAGAGAGAGAGAGAGAGAGAGAGAGAGAGAGAGAGAGAGATGGATGGATGGATGGATGGATGGATGGATAGATAGATAGATGGATAGATATCGATTTTTCAAATGAATTAAATTTATTATTTCTTAGCAAAGGGTTTTCTCTCATGGCACATGCTCACATTTGCAACATCAGCAAAAAAAAAAAGAGCAGAAAAACTTTTGCTTCCAGGCTTCAAATTCAAATATTGGCATTGAGGATTACAAACCCGATTCCAAAAAACTTGGGACACTGTACAAATTGTGAATAAAAAAGGAATGCAATAATGCACAAATCTCATAAACTTATATTTTATTTAAAATAGAATATCGCTAAAATATCAAATGTTGAAATGAAAGTGAGAAAGTGAGTGCATAATAGCATCCAATGATTCAGAGAATCTGGAACAATCTCTGTGTGTAAGGGTTCAAGGTCGGAAAACCATACTGGATGCCCGTAAACTTCGGGCCCTTAGACTGCACTGCGTTACATACAGAAATGCTACTGTAATGGAAATCACAACATGGGCTCAGGAATACTTCCAGAAAACTGTGTCGGTGAACACAATCCACTGTGTCATTCACCTCTATAGGTCAAAAAAGAAGCCATATCTAAACATGATCCAGTGTTTTCTCTGGGCCAAGGCTCATTTAAAATAGACTTTAACTAGAAATTTTAGCAAGATGCACACTCACAGGGAAATGTGGTATTCAAACCTCAAAGGACCAGTTGGACCCTCACATGGTCAATGTGCTCATAGGTATGTTTAGTTCCTGTAAAACATCCCCCTTTTTTATTACTTTGATCTTCTTACATGTAAAGTAATTTAACATTTAAAATTGTTGTACATTATAATACAGTAATTGTGGGCTGGGTATTTGTACTTAAGCACAGTTTATCAGCTTTGTTATACTGTGAAATGTTGTGTAGACCTCATAATGGTTCAGCAAGACTTAATGTTTTTGCTATTTTTCAAAAGAATTATATATAAACTCCTATTCTATATTTTCAGGAATATTTTATATTTCATGTCTAATCATGTTAGAAGTAAGTATTAAAAATGGGTGCAATGTAGAACATTTCCCTTTATCGTCTTGAAAAATTAGAAAATTCAGAGAAATATCATTATTTAATATTATATTTAATACAAAGTAAAAAAAAAGTGGTAAACTTTGCTTTTGTATTTAAAAAAAATAAACATTTTAGCTGTTTGTGCAGAAGATTATTCAATTAGTAGTATTCGTGAATTAAAGTTTTTGAGTTTTCTAAAACTGTGTGCATTTGATAAAATTCTGAATGGTTTTTTTGTACTAAAGGTGTATAATTGCACTGTATTTTTATATACAATAAAAATATATTAATATAATTCTGAATTATTTATCAAATCTGTTCTGCTAATACAATCCTAGTTATGATGTAAATATACTGGGAACACATTAATTTGAAGCTTAAAATATATTTCAACTGTACTTCAAGTATAGAATGAAAGTATATTATAAATATAATGTAAAGAAGTACACTTAAATGACACTAAATATACATAAAGTTGTTCCATTTTTAACACAAATAAGTATATTAAATTATATTGCAATTACTTTTAAATGTATCTTAATCATAGATTAATTATCATTTAATATACTTGAAGTTGTTCCAAAGTAACACATTTAATATGCACTTAGTATAATATAATAAAAATATAATAAGTGCATCCAAAAAATTACAACTTAAGTATATTTCTTTTTCACCTGGGTGCTTATATGCCTTTCCTGCTATTCCAGTTCAACTTTTATCACACTTTATCCACAACGGTAAATGTTCATCCTTAAATTAAGCATGAAAGCAAAGAAAAAAAAAATTAAAGCTTACAGCACCTGGTATTTCTGCTCAACTCAGATAAGACGGAAGTACTTTTACTAGGACCACATGCAGCTAGAAGCAAACTTTCCGATTACGTAGCATCTCTGGATGGTGTTTCTGTTTCAGCGTGTACGGCTGTCAAAGACCTTGGGGTTAATATTGACCCTAGTCTTTCCTTTGAGGCTCATGTGAATAATATTACCAGGATCGCCTTAAAAATATTTCTAAAATTAGAAATATGATGTGGTTACAGGATGCAGAAAAATTAGTTCATGCTTTTGTTACATCTAGAATTGACTACTGTAACGCTTTAAGTCAAGTCAAGTTTATTTCTATAGCGCTTTTCACAACAGACATTGTCTCAAAGCAGCTTTACAGAAATCAACAGTCAAGGTGAATGGTGTGTATTTATCCCTGACGAGCAGCCGTGGCGACTGTGGCAAGGAAAAACTCCCTTAGATGACATGAGGAAGAAACCCCGAGAGGAACCAGACTCAAAAGGGGAACCCATCCTCATTTGGGTGACATCAAGAGATTGATCATAAATCTTTCAACAATACAGAACACTGGAGAGTGAGAACTAACATGAGTACTGGAGTATAAGATTATAAGTAATGTTCTTTCTACAGTCTTTGGTATAAAACTAGGAGCTACTGAGCTCAACATTTGTGATCATCACAGATCCAGCATCAGCTTCTCCATGCCAGAGCCTTTAAACACTCCTGGAGGTCCAATGTCAAAACTCCACACATGTAGTGGGATCCAATTGGCACTGGTACGAGTAAGTGCATTAATAAGCTTCAGTTAATTGAGAATGCAGCAGCAAGAGTCCTCACGAGATCTAGGAAATATGAGCACATTACCCCTGTTTTAACAGTCTACACTGCTCCCAATCAAATCTCGCATTGATTATAAAATACTACTACTGATGTATAAAGCACTTAACGCTCTTGCATCGCAGTATCTGAGTGAACTTCTGTACCAGTATGATCCTCCACGCCTACTTAGATCAAAAGGTGCAGGCTATATGTTGGTTTCTCAAATAATGAAGACTACAGCAGGGGACAGATCTTTCTCTTATAAAGCCCCAAAGTTATGGAACAACCTTCCAATCAGTGTTTTGGACTCAGACACAGTCTCAGTGTCCAAGTCGAGGTTGAAAACATATTTATTTAGTCAAATAGATCTGGAGGGAGCATGGATATCGGGTGTTTGGTGAACTGGGATATTTATTTTCTGTCGTCCCCTCACTCTCACACGTTCACACAGGTTTGTTGACGGTGGTGTGGGTCGTCTCTTATCCCAGAGATCCCTCATGTCTGTATTACCTTCTGGTTTTCCCTTTTAGTTATGTTGCCAGAGCGAGTCTTGCCGGAGTCCAAACTGCACAGTGATATTAACTTTCATACAACAATAAAGACACTTAATAATCCATATCCTTCTCTTCCTGTCACCCTCTTCTCTCTCTCTCTCTCTCTCTCTCTCTCTCTCTCTCTCTCTCTCTCTCTCTCTCGCTCGCTCTCTCTTTGTCGAGTTAAACATGCTCCTAAGGCTCCAAAGACCACTGTTCCTGCCCCTCTCCCCTCCGTAGATCTACCCACTTCGTTCCAGGTCTGCCTCTGGATGGTGTTCTCTTCGGCTGGAGGCCGCTCTGTGCAGCTTGGGACGGTTTCTCATCAACACCTTGGGTGGTTCAATGAAATTTCGGAGTGAGAGCGGGTGCTTTTGAGGATGGATTGGACTGTGGTTGGTGTCGACAGTCTGCTACATTGACTTGGGACTACTTTTCGCTTCTGGTCATCATCACTGTGCCCCGCGGCATTGTGTATCTGCTATGGATGGACATTCGGTGCAACCCAGATGAGGATGGGTTCCCTCTTGAGTCTGGTTCCTTTCAAGGTTTCTTCCTTATGCCATCTCGGGGAGTTTTTCCATGCCACAGTCGCCACCAGCTTCCTCATCAGGGACAAACTTACTCATAAAGAACATATTCACTTTTTATTACCACATCATCTGTGTAAAGCTGCTTTGAGACAATGTTCATTGTTAAAAGCGCTATACAAATAAAACCAGAATCCAACCATCACAAACCAGCATCCAACCATCACAAACCATCATCCAACCATCACAAACCAGTGTTCAACCAACACAAACCAGCATCCAACCATCACCATAGTTGAAAGAAATTCATCATATTGTAAAAGAAAGTTGAGGTTTGTGCAGCCTAAAAGCTTAAAAAAAATTTTCACAACAGACATTGTCTCAAAGCAGCTTTACAGAAATCAACAGTCAAGGCGAATGGTGTTCATTTCTCCCTGATGAGCAGCCGTGGCAACTGTGGCAAGGAAAAACTCCCCTAGATGTCATGAGGAAGAAACCCCGTAGAGGAACCAGACTCAAAAGGGGAACCCATCCCCATCCGGGCGACATCAAGAGTGTGATCATAAATCTTTCAACAATACACAACACTGGAGGGTGGGAACTAACATGAGTACTGAAGTATAAGATTATAAGTGATGTTCTTTCTGCAGTCTTATACAGTCTTTATGGTTAGTAGCTTCTAGTTTTATGAGCTCAGCATTTGTGATCATCACAGATCCAGCATCAGCTTCTCCATGCCAGAGCCTTTAAACACTCCAGGAGGTCCAATGTCAAAACTCCACACATGCAGTGGGATCCAGTTTGCACTGGTACGTCTCAAGATGGTACGGGATGTTTGCGAGTTCGGCATCTACTTCTTCAAAGGTCCGTAATCATTACGAGGTGGGACGTGACTGGAGCTGGAGGAACCTCAGGGTGTCTCGGGATGAGTAGAGAAAGAGAAGCAGTGGAGAGGAATTAGCGTAGCTGCTGTTCATGATATTAACAGCACAAGTTAAAAATGTGCATGTGATCAGATGTTCTGGAGCACAAGCTTATGATGTGAGACGTATGTTATGTGTAGGCTTTGCTAAAAAGATATGTTTTTAATCTGCACTTAAACTGGGAGAGTGTGTCTGAGCCCCGAACACTGTCAGGAAGACTATTCCAGAGTTTAGGAGCTAAAAGTGAGAATGCTCTACCACCTTTAGTGGACTTTGCTATATAGGAACTACTAGAAGTCCAAAGTTTTGAGATCTCAGGGAGCGTGACGGATTGTAGCGTGTTAAAAGACTAGATAGGTACGTTGGAGCCGAACCATTTAGTGCTTTATAAGTAAGAAGTAATAGTTTGTAGTCTATTCAAAACTTAACAGGAAGCCAGTGTAGGGATGATAAGATTGGGGTTATGTGATCATATTTTCTTGATCTAGTAAGAACTCTTGCTGCCGCATTCTGAACTAACTGAAGCTTGTTTAATAATGACGCAGGACATCCACCTAGTAATGCAACATGACACTGTCTGATTGTTTATGGTTTGGTGTAACAGACTTTAAGAAACTTTGAGAAACACATCAACCTGTTTTTTGTTATAGTGTGGCTTTTTCAACCTTCCACTGGTGTATCATTTCCTGGCTCTTTAGCAAATTCCTTTTCTTTTGCCTTCATTTTGCACACAGTTTGAACGGCTCTGCATAAAGGGCTGTGTTGGTCCTTGTTTGGTGATGAAAATGATTTTTCACTGGATTTTTTAAATTTTTTTCATATCTGTTAGTATTAAGATGAGCCCCACTCTGGTTCTCTAAACACATTCCTATGTTGTCTGTTCAGTGTTTATAGGATCTTTATGATGTGAGTATGTCAGGTACACAGAAAGTCTTTGTCTGTGCCCACACATCTCTGATTACTATGTTTTCTTACCCAATCAGGAACAGTTTTAGCTCGGGGTTTTTTCCAGTGTGTATATATACTTGTCTGTTATCTGCATTAAACTGAAGAAGAACATATGCACCATTCTGTGTGCTGTGTGATTCTTCCCTGATCAGAAAAGACACCACGGGCATCGTAGATTGTATGGAAAACCTCTCCAACAATGATGATAGAAATCTAACAATATCTGAGTAAAAGAAAGGATGTCGTGTATAAATGTGTGTTGTGATAAAGGTTTTTTAATTTCGCCTTTTTTGTTATAATATTTATTTATTTATATTTTTAATAAAAATGAAGAAATGCGTGCTGCATTAATTGCTCATTAATTAAATGTGTGCTGTTAAAATGAATTTGGGGTAATGTGTTATTAAAGCGTTCATTTTGAAAGTTTTTTCAGTATAAAGGACATTATATAAATGTCAACCAAAAGTCGTTAAGCTTTTTCATGAGCAATTTATACTTTTGCATTTTCTTTGTAGAATCTGTACAAAAACACACAATTTAAAAATTGTCAAAACACCATGGAATTAATAGCAGTTATACCAGAGATCAGAGTAAATTAATAGCAGTTATACCAGAGATCAGAGTAAATTAATAGCAGTTATACCAGAGGTCAGAGTAAATTAATAACAGTTATACCAGAGATCAGAGTAAATTAATAGCAGTTATACCAGAGATCAGAGTAAATTAATAACAGTTATACCAGAGATCAGAGTAAATTAATAGCAGTTATACCAGAGGTCAGAGTAAATTAATAATAGCAGTTATACCAGAGATCAGAGTAAATTAATAACAGTTATACCAGAGATCAGAGTAAATTAATAACAGTTATACCAGAGATCAGACTAAATTAATAACAGTTATACCAGAGATCAGAGTAAATTAATAGCAGTTATACCAGAGGTCAGAGTAAATTAATAACAGTTATACCAGAGATCAGAGTAAATTAATAGCAGTTATACCAGAGGTCAGAGTAAATTAATAACAGTTATACCAGAGGTCAGAGTAAATTAATAATAGTTATACCAGAGGTCAGAGTAAATTAATAATAGTTATACCAGGTCCCCTGGTGGTCTAGTGGTTAAGATGCAGCGCTCTCACCGCTGCGACCCGGGTTCGATTCCCGGTCAGGGAACCATCCCCAGCCACTCTTAGTGCCGGTCCCAAGCCCGGATAAATTGGGGAGGGTTGCGTTAGGAAGGGTATCCAGCGTAAAACATGTGCCAAATCAAACGTGCGGAGGATCCGCTGTGGCGACCCCTAACGGGAGAAGCCGAAAAGAAAGTTTATACCAGAGATCAGAGTAAATTAATAGCAGTTATACCAGAGGTCAGAGTAAATTAATAGCAGTTATACCAGAGATCAGAGTAAATTAATAACAGTTATACCAGAGGTCAGAGTAAATTAATAGCAGTTATACCAGAGATCAGAGTAAATTAATAGCAGTTATACCAGAGGTCAGAGTAAATTATTAATTGCAGTTATACCAGAGGTCAGAGTAAATTATTAATAGCAGTTATACCAGAGATCAGAGTAAATTAATAGCAGTTATACCAGAGGTCAGAGTAAATTAATAACAGTTATACCAGAGGTCAGAGTAAATTAATAGCAGTTATACCAGAGATCAGAGTAAATTAATAGCAGTTATACCAGAGGTCAGAGTAAATTATTAATAGCAGTTATACCAGAGGTCAGAGTAAATTAATAGCAGTTATACCAGAGGTCAGAGTAAATTAATAACAGTTATACCAGAGGTCAGAGTAAATTAATAATAGTTATACCAGAGGTCAGAGTAAATTAATAATAGTTATACCAGGTCCCCTGGTGGTCTAGTGGTTAAGATGCAGCGCTCTCACCGCTGCGACCCGGGTTCGATTCCCGGTCAGGGAACCATCCCCAGCCACTCTTAGTGCCGGTCCCAAGCCCGGATAAATTGGGGAGGGTTGCGTTAGGAAGGGCATCCAGCGTAAAACATGTGCCAAATCAAACGTGCGGAGGATCCGCTGTGGCGACCCCTAACGGGAGAAGCCGAAAAGAAAGTTTATACCAGAGATCAGAGTAAATTAATAGCAGTTATACCAGAGGTCAGAGTAAATTAATAGCAGTTATACCAGAGATCAGAGTAAATTAATAGCAGTTATACCAGAGATCAGAGTAAATTAATAGCAGTTATACCAGAGATCAGAGTAAATTATTAATTGCAGTTATACCAGAGGTCAAAGTAAATTAATAATAGTTATACCAGAGATCAGAGTAAATTATTAATAGCAGTTATACCAGAGGTCAGAGTAAATTATTAATAGCAGTTATACCAGAGGTCAGAGTAAATTAATACACTGTAAAAATGATTAAGAGTTTTAGTCAGGTGAACAAGTAAAATCATGTCCTGTCAACTTGCAGTGCCGCACTACACAACTGGTTGAGTTCTAACAACCTCGACTTGATGGGAAATGGAAAACTTTAAATAACCAGTTCATATAACAACAAAACATAGGTTCTATTTATTTTTTATCTGTAATGCGCATGTGCCAGAAACTCTTCGTCATTATAAAGTAATATTTTAACGAAGTGGAGACACGCCATCCGCCATTTTCTGCACCGGAAGTTGCTGATCATGCCAGAAAAGATGAAGGAGCCCGCGATTACAGATGAACTTTATTCACTGCAAATAATGAAATGAGTAAGTATTTTTTCTTTAATGTTAATTTAGACTTGTTTTGTTAGCGCTCACCGTCCGCGTTTTGATTTAAGTCAATCACATGTTGCGAACTTCATTAATACTGAATACAGATCACTGAAGTAACACCTGCTGTGCTGAGCATGTTCTAGTTTAAGCTTTATGAGCTTAATCCTCGTCTCTGTAAAAAGGTAATGGAGACTAGTTTAATTTATAAGACTATAAGAAAAAAATCTGTTTGCCCATCAGAACACTATGTTTCCAAGATAACGATGATATTATTATTGAACTGAAGTTATGATTACAAATGTCTTTAATTGTATTTTCATGGGACGATAGAAACAACTTCGTTATTTGAGGAGGTAAAAGAACTGGTGAAATTTTTTTTTTTTTTTTATCGTTTCATTGAAACGAACTGTCGGAAAGAACCGACTCTGGATCTGACCCTGGACGTGATGATTCGTTAATCGGATGTCATTATCGTTTTGATTGAAGAAACACAGAATGATCAGTAATATTCGAAGCACCGCCGACACTCCAGATTTGTGTTTAATGAGAAATATGCATTTTTATTTATACATGGTTGCAACAACATTTAGTTCAAATTTGTTTTTATATTATAAAAATGCTTGATTGACTTGTGTTTCTTAAAACATAAAATCAGTTGGTAATTTAAAAAAACTTTATTCATTCACTCCCGCTTATCCGTAATTCGGGTCGTGGGGGCAGCAGTCTAAGCAGGCCCCCGCCTTCGACTGCTGCCCAATCCTCACAGCACCGTCCCTTACGGTCCCTCCTGCAGGTGGTGAGCCCACGGGAAGGCGGCCCCACGTCATTCCGACGTCACGGGCCTTGATATTTCCCTCGTAAGGGACCCCCGGAGCATAGAGGGTTAAGGGCCTTGCTCAAGGGCCCAAGAGTGGCAGCTTGGCGATACCGGGGCTTGAACCCCAGACCTTCCGATCGGCAACCCAGCGCCTTAACCGCTGGAGCCACCACTCCCCCTAAAAAAAACTTGAATTTAAAAATTAAGGACTGATCGTTTGAGGAACATACATACATCTGAGCACGTGCAAACGGTGTCTTCTGTATAGCTAACTTGCGTGTTGATCTTGCATTAATGTAACGTCACAACTTTTTCTAGTTTAATAATCACATCATTAAACTTTTTATCATCTATGAAGCCCTGAAGAATCATGAAATGTAGAAACATTTTCAGCTAATAAAAGCTTTATTTACAGTGTTGCTTAATTTCATAATGCCAGCAATATCATCACTATAATATTCAATGTATCACCCAGTCATAGAAATAGTGTTTATAATTTTTTCCTCATTGTATTTGGTAAGTAAGATGTTCAGTGAATATTTCTGTGTTTAACGTGTATGTGTACTTTGATGGAGTTTGACTTCACTGTTTTTTTTATTTGCAGGATCAGTACAGTGCAAGTGGAGTGGAAGCACAACTCCATATCAATGAGGTGGTGTTGCAAGATTTGTAGATTTTCCTCATCCAACCAGCATGCCCTAATCACACATTACAAGCTGAGACACTGCCATCAGGCAAGTCACTCTCCACTCCCATGCATCTATAAAGATTGTGTATGCACATTTAGTAAACATTGTAAACATACATTCTCTTTGTATGATGAAAACATAAAAATGGCACTTTTTGTTTAGAATAAAGTTTGTATTCGCTACTAGATTAATATCAAACCTCATTGGTTCTTTTGATCAAATGTTGTGACACAAGAACAACTGAGGTTTGATGTATTATGTCATGGTAACATAAACATTGATATGATTGGTTTATTACACAAAGTTATCTTAAAAATTTTTTTTTTTTAAATGGCAACATGAGTGATCCACTACTTTTACAGAATTCTTTGCTTTTTAGAGCTAATCAGCCTAGCCACTATTCATTAAAATTTTATGGAATGAAAATCTTTGCATGTGTTTGGCATCTTGGTGAGAAAATGACAATTATCTTTGGTAACCTATCCTTTAAAATCTTTACATTGTTGTTACATCCCCAATGAATTTAAGGCATGGATACTCAATCCTGCTCCTGGGGAGCCAAGATCCTGCAAAGTTTAGCTTCAACCCCAATTAAACACACCAAATCTGCTAATCAAGGTGTTCAGGATCACTTCATACTTTCAAGCAGGTGTGTTGAACCAGGTTGGAGTTAAACTCTACAATACATTTTTCCTCTCCAGGAGCAGCATTAGACACCCCTGATTTAAGTGACATGAATGTGTTCATTCATTCATTCATTTTCTCCTGCTTATCCGGGATCTTAATTCGGGTCGCGGGGGCAGCAGTCTAAGCAGGCCCCCGCCTGCTGCCCAATCCTCACAGCACCGTCCCTTACGGTCCCTCCTGCAGGTGGTGAGCCCACGGGAAAGACCCACGTCACGGACCTTGATATTTCATATTTCCCTCGTAAGGGACCCCCGGAGCATAGAGGGTTAAGGGCCTTGCTCAAGGGCCCAAGAGTGGCAGCCTGGCGATACCGGGGCTTGAACCCCAGACCTTCCGATCGGCAACCCAGCGCCTTAACCGCTGGAGCCACCACTCCTCCTCGACATGAGTGTGTTACACTATTAAATCTTATTTTGGTGAACAAAAAGTTAACAAACAACTGTTGTTGCACACATCATTGTTGATTTATTAACAATAAAAGTATACAAGTGTAAATGTGCACATTTTCATTTTTTTCAAAAGCATCAAAGAACGAGGGAGGGGGAGAAATGATAAAGAAAAACAAAGGATTGAAAGATTAAAGCTAGTACTTTAACCATTATATATTTTACAGACAATAAAGCAAAAGATGAGGACAGCAGCATTGCTGGGTCTGCCATGGTACATGCGAGAGACTCCTTCAAAATTCATGAAGATATGCGAGGTAAGCTAAAACATGTGAGGAAAAAAACAGGGAAAATTGACCATTAGATCTCTCAATTTGCAGGGGACTGGGACTGTATTTGTGTCATTGCTTTTAAGTAATAATACCTTGTTTTGTTTACATTCTATAAAGCCCAGTGACCGTGAAGAGGATGTGATCCAGGGTTTGGTGATTGGAATTCTTGTGGTGGTGGAAAATGTGATGGAACCTCTCCCAGCATTCTACAATGACGTTGCCCTGGTGATTGAGGAAGAAGTGGTAATGCGTCACCTGACTGATATACCTAATGCTTTTCTGAACCTGATGGGCTTGGTGTATGCATTAAATCTTGACTATCCAAAGGAACTAAAATTCCCTTTTAAAGTGATACAGCAGCTGTTTATTGGAGTTGGATCAGACTCTTGCACCGCAAAAGTTCACTCTTTGAAGACTAAGTTGATGCGGTAAGACAGAAAACAAACAAAACACTTTTTTCCATTTGGCTACTGTTTAATGGTTGTACTGGTTTAAAGTGTAAGAGCATTGTTGTTTTTAGATCTCATTGTTTTAAGTGGGAAATTGGGATTCTTGAAATCCTTTTAAACTGACTGTTTTCTTGTTCGCTTGTACTGCTTCCTCTTTCCTTGGTTTTTACTATGATTGGGAATTAAAGACAGTTTTTGAACAGTTGAATGTGAAGTTTAACACGGCTTATTGTGAATTATTCATGTACACTTGTTCTTGCAATGAATATATCTGATGACAAGGAGAGGTATTTGTACTATTTTGGCTGGAGGATGTGGGTCTGTGCATACAGAAGTTTGCGCCTGTTTGTGTAAGCTGTGTACAGTGAGGAAAATAAGTATTTGAACACCCTGCTATTTTGCATGTTCTCCCACTTAGAAATCATGGAGGGGTCTGAAATTGTCATCGTAGGTGCATGTCCACTGTGAGAGACATAATCAAACAAAAAAAATCCAGAAATCACAATATATGATTTTTTAACTATTTATTTGTATGATACAGCTGCAAATAAGTATTTGAACACTTGTCTATCAGCTAGAATTCTGACCCTCAAAGACCTGTTAGTCTGCCTTTAAAATGTCCACCTCCACTACATTTATTATCCTAAATTAGATGCACCCGTTTGAGGTCGTTAGCTGCATGAAGACACCTGTCCACCCCATACAATCAGTAAGAATCCAACTACTAACATGGCCAAGACCAAAGAGCTGTCCAAAGACACTAGAGACAAAATTGTACACCTCCACAAGGCTGGAAAGGGCTACGGGGAAATTGCCAAGCAGCTTGGTGAAAAAAGGTCCACTGTTGGAGCAATCATTAGAAAATGGAAGAAGCTAAACATGACTGTCAATCTCCCTCGGACTGGGGCTCCATGCAAGATCTCACCTCGTGGGGCCTCAATGATCCCAAGGAAGGTGAGAAATCAGCTCAGAACTACACAGGAGGAGCTGGTCAATGTCCTGAAAAGAGCTGGGACCACCGTTTCCAAGGTTACTGTTGGTAATACACTAAGACGTCATAGTTTGAAATCATGCATGGCACGGAAGGTTCCCCTGCTTAAACCAGCACATGTCCAGGCACGTCTTGAGTTTGCCAATGACCATTTGGATGATCCAGAGGAGTCATGGGAGAAAGTCATGTGGTCAGATAAAACCAAAATAGAACTTTTGGGTCATAATTCCACTAAACGTGTTTGGAGGAAGAAGAATAATGAGTACCATTCCAAGAACACCATCCCTACTGTGAAGCATGGGGGTGGTAGCATCATGCTTTGGGGGTGTTTTTCTGCACATGGGACAGGGCAACTGCACTGTATTAAGGAGAGGATGACCGGGGCCATGTATTGCGAGATTTTGGGAAACAACCTCCTTCCCTCAGTTAGAGCATTGAAGATGGGTCGAGGCTGGGTCTTCCAACATGACAATGACCCGAAGCATACAGCCAGGATAACCAAGGAGTGGCTCTGTAAGAAGCATATCAAGGTTTTGGCGTGGCCTAGCCAGTCTCCAGACCTAAACCCAACAGAGAATCTTTGGAGGGAGCTCAAACTCCGTGTTTCTCAGCGACAGGTCAGAAACCTGACTGATCTAGAGAAGATCTGTGTGGAGGAGTGGGCCAAAATCCCTCCTGCAGTGTGTGCAAACCTGGTGAAAAACTACAGGAAACATTTGACCTCTGTAATTGCAAACAAAGGCTACTGTACCAAATATTAACATTGACTTTCTCAGGTGTTCAAATACTTATTTGCAGCTGTATCATACAAATAAATAGTTAAAAATCATACATTGTGATTTCTGGATATTTTTTTTTTTAGATTATGTCTCTCACAGTGGACATGCACCGACGATGACAATTTCAGACCCCTCCATGATTTCTAAGTGGGAGAACTTGCAAAATAGCAGGGTGTTCAAATACTTATTTTCCTCACTGTATATGTGAAGGTTTTTCTTGTCTAGTGTTTTTATATCTTTGTAAGAGAATTCTTCATGTCTGTGTTTTTGGATGCAGTGTATCTGTTTAAAAAAGAAATGCTGAGAGTTTGAATTTTGCAGTTGTGTTGATTTCATAAAAAAATCTGGTTAGATTTCCTGAACTACTTGTCAAACCAAAGTCCAGTAAACTCACAGTTATGTTGAGGAAAAATTACTATTTTATGTCAATTAGACTCGATCTATTGTTGTGAAAACATGAAAAATGATGTTTTACCAATAGGTTTTTCAGCTGCTTTAACTAAAGATTTGAAATGCTCATTAATTGATTCAGACCGGTGGCTTAATAATTTCAACAAATGAATAAAAGTTGAGTAAACTTAACACCTAATGTGCTAAACTTAACTGAGTCAATGCAACAAGATGACTTGACTAAGTCAAGTTGTGTCAACAAATCCTTTTTTACAGTGTAGGACCACATGCAGCTAAAAGCAGACTTTCTGATTACGTAGCATCTCTGGATGGTGTTTCTGTTTCAGCGTGTACGGCTGTCAAAGACCTTGGTGTGATTATTGACCCGAGTCTTTCCTTTGAGGCTCACGTGAATAATATTACCAGGATCGCCTTCTTTTACTTTGGAAATATTGCTACAATTAGAAATATGTCGTCGTTACAGGATGCAGAAAAACTAGTTCATGCTTTTGTTACTTCTAGATTAGACTACTGTAACGCTTTACTGTCTGGGTGTGTGAGTAAGTGCATTAATAAGCTTCAGTTAGTTCAGAATGCAGCAGCAAGAGTCCTCACGAGATCTAGGAAATATGACCACATCACACCTGTTTTAACAGTCTACACTGCTCCCAATCAAATCTCGCATTGATTATAAAATACTACTACTGACGTATAAAGCACTTAACGCTCTCACGCCGCAGTATCTGAGTGAACTTCTGTACCAGTATGATCCTCCAACCCTACTTAGATCAAAAGGTGCTGGCTATCTGTGGGTATACATCATAAAAATGCAGGTTTAGAGTGATTTTGCCTTTACTTTTCTCATAAACTGCAAAGTAAATATCTTGAAATGTAATAAAATAATAGACAGGGAGAGTCTAAATAAGAATTATTTAAAAGATTGAGCAAACCTAGAAAGCAAAATGTTTAATTAAGATTTGTATATGTGACATGATTGAAAATGCACTGATGCTTTGAGTGATTTTGCCTTTACTTTTCTCCAAAACTCCACAGTAAAATGAATTGAAATTTGAAATAAGAATATAATAAACAGAGAGACTCTAAATGAAAGTTATTTGAAAGATTGAGTAAACCTAAAGATTTTTTAATATTTGAATATGGTGAATAAAATGCATTGATTTTTCTGTTTCTTAACGGAAACGCCGTTCTGAAGCATCTTTACGTGTGTTTTGACCACTCCCACCACCCGTACCGTATGTGTACGATTAGACGCGCAACCCTAACCCTAACCCTAACCCTAACCCAACACTAAGTGTGGCTGCTTAATCGTGTATTTTCAAGATGTGGCCTTAACCTCAGTGTGGAAAAGCGACTGCTCCGAAGCTGCTGCTTTTCAGCTGATACACACTGTGTGGTCAAAAGTATTTGAATGTGAATATATTGTGGTCTTTTCGAGTCAGATGTGGTTCATTCACTATTTATGCTGAGAACCTGCATGAAGGTGGTACTAAATGTATTAAATGTACCATTTACATGTTACAACTCAACTTGCTCTGACCTTAAATCAGGCTCTAAACTGTAGCAGTTCCTCCTCCACCCACACGGGGGAGACTCCTCCATGGAAGTTACGCTGAGTTACAGGAAGTTATGCTGGGTTTCTGTAGGTTCTGTAGGTGGACGATTTATTGCATCTCATGTAAAAATTGCAGTAGCAGTTCTACAGAATTCACGTCTCAATGAGAGAAAAAGCTCAGCTTTAGTAACTCATCCTGCTGTTTTAATCAAAAGATTTCAATAAAAAGAGAATCTCAGCATCTCCAACTAGAAATACAATGTGGATTCTGTTCCGGTTCATACAGCAGGTGATGGAACTCATCATCAGTTTGCATGTTAATGAGCCGGATGAAGCATTTATTCATTAGTTATTTATCCAGTTATCATCTGTTTACCTGTTATTTCAACAAAACCAGATTTTCTCCTGCAAACCAAGTTCAAGAAAATGCTACAAGGAATTGACTCCCATGTCGTGTTTGCTGGACTTTAGAATGTAATACTTTATTGCACTGAGGTGCTTTAGTACCTAAAGGTCTACATTTAATCATATTTATGATTTTATAATAATAATTTTTATTTTTATTATATGCAGATTTACACATATATGAAACCTAAAGAGATAAAATGATTAAATTCCCAATAATTAGTTTGATTAAATGTTATACAATCAGCACATCCTCATCAATAAGCATTCATAAGTCCCACAAAAAAATAAAAAGTAAAATAAAATAAAATAATAATAATAATAATAAAAATACTGACACTGCCCTCTAGTGGCCCTGTCACGACTTTCTTTTTACTTAATTCTGTACAAATATTATTAATGGTGTTTTGTTGTCTAGTTATATGTGATGTTGCTCTTTTACAAAGCAAGATATTTTTCTTAATAATATTAAACTGTCAAACTAAAACTGTTTACTGTTTTACATGTTTAATTTTTAAGCTGCATTTTTGTGATATAAATAAATAAAACAGAAGTTAAATGAAGCTGATTAAAATTAATGTAATAAATAATGTGGAAAAAATGAGTACAGATTTAATAACATTGAAACAATTTATTTTGTCTAAAAGATTTGATATAAAATCCAGTCTTTATGGTGAGAAACTGCATGAAGTTAGTATTAAATGTATTAAAAGTATCATCTACATGCAAGAACTCAATCAAACATGTTAGAATAAAATGAAAACTTGATCAAACCTTAAATCAGACTCTGAACTGTACGAATGCTATTTGTTCTGTTATTGAACTAGAAACAGTAAATGTTGAGATGTTTGGGAACTGATTATCGCCTGTATATATGCAGGTCAGGGGTTTTTTCATGCTGGAACACCGTTTATTACAATGAGACGATGATGTAAGATGACGAGCCAAACCACGGAGACGAAGCTGAGTGAGGTGAAACCCTCAAACTAACCCAGGAACAGAGAAGGAACTTTCTGACCAGCTGCTGGTTTTGCACAAACAGAACAAAAGTTTCTTTTTCTTGAGAGAGACTGCTGAAAGAAATATTTTTAAGGAGACAGAATGTTTTATGTTACAGATTTTTCTAGAACTGTGGAATCGAGTCATTTACCAGTGAATCTTTTGATTCAGACTCAATTAAACGAACACTGTTGCTAACATTATTATTAGATTTTTTATTATTATTATTATTATTATTGTTATTACTAACACATTATTAGATATTACCTTCATTATAATGAAGTTTTGTAGAAAAAATTATAACTAAATGAACAATTTCCTATGTTATAAGTTATAATTATCTCATTCATACAACTGAGCAGTTGAGGGCCCATGATAGCAGCTCCAACAGTCATTTAGTTGAATCTTCTGAGGAGAAGTGGGTTCCACACACCAGCCATCAACCAGAAAAGAGGTTCAAGCAGTCTCCAAACTCAGCACCTGTTTCAGCTCTACCAGTAAAAGTGAGAGACAGAAAATCCCAGTCTTCACTGGTTTTATCCCCCAACACAGCTGAAGAGAGGTGGAATCAGGATTTCACACCCCAGTCAGTCTGTAGACCATCTGTCATAGCACTTGTTGATGAGAAGATGTTGGGAACGGGCTACAAACTGTTCGTTGACGACTTCTACACAAGTCCAGGACTGTTTAGAGATCTCCTAAAAAATAATATCTGAGCATGTGGGAAAATTCAGTCCACAAACCCTCAAACCATCACCAACAAGCTTCTGAAAAAAAAAGCTCCTCGAGGCCTCATCACTGGCTGAGAGAAGAGGATGTGCTGTTTGTAGAATGGAAGGATAAAAGGAAGGTCCAGATGTGCTCCATCATTCACAGAGGTACTGAAGGAAGCATTGTGCTACTTTTACTTTCATTACTTTCTTCTTCTACTGTTTTTCTAATGTTCAAATACCAGTCCTATGCTTATTGTGTGAATGTTATTATTCCCAGTACATTTGGTTATCAGGCTGCTTTTCCTCAAACAGACGGAGGGAGAAAAGGACTACACCCAGTCTCAGAATAATGTTTATAGGAATCTCGTTTTTATTGTATTTTCTTCAAAGATGAAATATAAACAATCAGACTTTTAACCCATCACTATTCTCGATTGTTTCAGGACCGAATTCATGTATTTATATATGAAAAAAATAAATAATGTTTTATGACGTACACATTTTTTTTCTAAGGATCTTCAGCATCTTTGGATGATGTAAAGCCCAATGTGTGTTCTATCAAAAGAGATGTAAATTGTGTATGTAGCACACTGTTGTCAGGAACTTTTACCATTGAAAGTCAGGAAGGTCATTTTCAGCTGTGAGGCCCAAAAGTGGGGCTGAAACCGAACAGGGTTCAAGAAACCGGGTTTATTTTCATATAAGTAACAGTATTTAGTTCAGTAAACTTAAGTTGATTTAAAGGAGAATTCAGTGCTGTTTAGTTCAGTAAAGTCTTCATTTAATCCAAAACTATTCGATTCATTAAGTTCAATTATCCTCAAATTAATATTTTTACATTCAATAAAAACAAATAATCCAGTTTTCATTGATGTTTATTGAGTGAATAATGCATTTAATAAACAATTGGTTTCACTCAGTATGATGTTTTATTTTTTTATAAGTATAAATGTTTTTTTTTATAAAACTCATCTGAAGCATAATGTTTTACAATAAATACAATAAACAGCATTTTGCCTAAAATACTCACATACAGGTTTTATAATAATCCCAAATTAAACTCAAAATTAAAAAAAAAAAAGATTTCCAACTTCTGCCTCCTTTCAGTTGAGGGGAAAAAGTAGATAAAAATGCACCAGTCGTTTAAAACAAAATCAATCTAGAAACATTTATTTCAGCTCATAAATCCTATAAAACATGCAGCATTAAACATGAACTTCCAGCAGATGAACATCTCATAATACTGTCTGGAAGTGAGAAATGTACAGGTTGTTTTTACTCCATACACATGAACTTACTTTGATCAGAAACACAATCATACTCCAAATCAATTAATCAATAAAGTCAATAAAAGAATCCCAAACTGCTGTGTGTCTTGTCCTCGCTATTAATGACGTCATTAGAGCTCCACTACTTCCAATTACCTGCTGTGGCAGTGAGCTCTTATACACATCACACTGCCACCTACTGGTCATTTATGATTCTGCAACATTCAGCACATGCGCAGAAGAGCACCGATGTGACGTCACAGAAAACAGGGCGGGGCTTCAATATGTGACGTCACAGTAGGACAAGTCTGTATATGTCAGAACAGTCAGTATTTCTCATTTCTCTGATCAGTTACTGTGAGTAAGAGACATAAAGTTAAGAATGGAACTGGAAGAGATTTTTCAAAGCATAAGAGAAAAGAAATCTAAACAGGCTGCTGAAAAGAAGGAGGCACTGAAACACATAGAGAAAGTAGCAGCAGAGTTGGATTCATTTCTTCATCTGATAAAGGAGAAGAGAACACCAGAGACAGAAGAGAAAGACATTCTGGTACAGATGGTACAAGAGCTGGAGGCTACTTTGGCCTCTGAGCGAAAGGACCGGGAACAGGAGATAAATGAGAGAAACGCCACACACCTCCAGAACATCACTAAGCTTCTGTCTTCACTGAAACTCCATGAGGAACAAGAGAAAATTGTAGAAAGTGAGAGAGAAAGCTGGGCAAGAGAACAAAAACAACTGCAGGAACGTGTTGCTCAGCTTGAGGCCACATTAAAAAGAGAGAAAGGAAAGAAGGCAAAACTTGACATGGAGGAGAGGAACAAGTTACAGCTCCAGACCATCACGGAGCTTCAGGATTCCCTGAATTACAGTAAAGAAGAGCGGAAAACTGCAAAGAATGAGAAAGAGATTTTGATGAGAGAACGAAGACAACTGGCGGAACAAGTCGCTCAGCTGGAGGCTGTTCTTAAATATGAGAGATATTATTGGGAGAAGAAAAGAAAGAAGGAAAAGCGAGTCATGAAGACGAGTAATAACTTACAGCTCAAGACCACCAGGGCGCCCCAGGATTCCCTAAATCATTTAGAGGAAAAGAAGTGTGCAGATCATGAGAGTGATCATTTGAGGAGAAACAGAGAGCGACTGGAGCAACGTCTTGCTCAGCTGGAGGCCACTTTGAATTTTGAACAAAATAAATTTGAAAAGGAAAAAGAGATGATCAAACTAGACATGGAGGAGATGATCATCAGACACTTTCAAACCATCAGAGAGCTGCAGGATTCCCTGAATCATTGTGAGGAAGAGAAAAAAAATGTAATGAGAGACCGAGAGCGACTGGAGGAACGTGTTGCTCAGCTGGAGGAGACTTTGGAATTTGTACAAAATAAATTTGAGAAAGAAAAAGAGAAGGCCAAACTAGACATGGAGGAGATGATCTATAGACAGGTCCAAACCACCAGGGATCTGCAGGATTCCCTGAATCATTGTGAGGAAGAGAAAATGAATTTAATGAGAGACAGAGAACGACTGGAGGAACTTGTTGCTCAGCTGGAGGAGACTTTGGAATTTGTACAAAATAAATTTGAGAAAGAAACAGAGAAGGCCAAACTAGACATGGAGGAGATGATTACCTCACAGCTCCAAACCACCAGAGAGCTGCAGGATTCCCTGAACCACTGTGAAGAAGAGAAGAATATTGCAAAGCATGAAAGAGAAAATTTAATGAGAGACAGAGAGCGACTGGAGGAACGTGTTGCTCAGCTGGAGGCCACTTCGGAATTTAAACAAAATAAATTTGAGAAAGAAAAAGAGAAGGCCAAACTTGACATGGAGGAGATGATCACCTCACAGCTCCAAACCACCAGGGATCTCCAGAATTCCCTGATTTACTGTGAAGAAGAGAAGAAGATTGCAAAGCATGAAAGAAATAATTTGATGAGAGACCGAGAGCAACTGGAGGAACGTGTTGCACAGCTGAAGGAAACTCTCAAATTTGAGCAATATAAATTCAGGAAAGAAAAAAAGAAGACCAAATTAGACATTGAGGAGATGATCACCTCACAGCTCCAAACCACCAGGGATCTCCAGAATTCCCTGATTCACTGTGAGGAAGAGAAGAAGACTGCAAAGGATGAGAGAGATCATTTGATGAGAGACAGAGAGCGACTGGAGGAACGTGTTGCTCTGCTGGAGGAGACTTTGGAATTTGTACAAAATAAATTTGAGAAAGAAACAGAGAAGTCCAAACCAGGCATGGAGGAGATGATCCCCTTACAGCGCCAAACCACCACGGATCTGCAGGATTCCCTGAACCACTGTGAGGAAGAGAAGAAGAATGCAAAGGATGAGAGAGATCATTTGATGAGAGACAGAGAGCGACTGGAGGAACGTGTTGCTCAGCTGGAGGAAACTTGGGAATCTGAGATTTTTTATTAATTAATTAATTAATTAATTCTTAATTGTAATTATCTTCAGCTCTGCTACCTTTAGCTCCACCTCCTGTCTTTTACTCACTGCCACTGTCTCTATACAACATCTCAGGTCTCACCACAGTCCTATAAACTTTCCCTTTCACTTTCGCAGATACCCTACTATCACAAATCACTCCTGATATCACTCTTCTCCACCCTGCCTACACTCTTTTCTTCACTTCTTTAACACACTCTCCATTACTTTTCACTGTTGACGCCAGGTGCCTGAACTTTTCCACCTTCTCCACCTCTTCTCCCTGCGACTGCACCACTCCACTGCCCTCCCTCTCATTCACACACATGCACTCTGTCTTACTCCTACAGACTTTCATTCCCCTTCTCTCCAAGGCATACCTCCACCTCTCCAGGCTCTTCTCCACCTGCTCCCTACTCTCACCACAAATCACAATATAATCTGCAAACATCATAGTCCATGGAGACTTGATCCTTGATGCAGCTCCACCTCCACCTTGAACCATTCTGTCGTTCCTACTGCACACTTCACTGCTGTCACACTGTCCTCATACATGTCCTGCACCACCCTCACATACTTCTCTCCCACTTCTGACTTCCTCATACAATACCACAACTACGCTTTCTCCAAATCCACAAACACAATGCAACTCCTTCTGACCTTCTCTATACTTCTCATCTCATTATATCTTACGAAAAGTGCCGTTTTATTCTCCAAAATTCAGCATGATTACAAATGTGATATTGATTTGAAACAACACTTCAATAATCAAATAGTTAATATAAATAGATTTACGTTTTAGACACCATATTCCCTGTTTTTGTTGTGCGTTTCAGAGAAACATGATGTTTTGTTCCTGAATGAATCACACGTTTAAATTGTTCGGTAAAATCGCAATGATTCATTTATTAAAAGATAATTGCTGCCACCTACTGGCGGTTTTAATTTCACATTTAAAGAATCTCAACATTTTTTTTTTAATGATCTCAAATATTCAACGTTTTATGTGCAAAATATCCAAACATTATTTATGTAAAATCAATTTAAACTTAATTGATTAATTAAACTGTCACTATTGTGCACTGACCATCACACAATAAAAAAAATAAAAAAAATAAAATTTGTAAGTTGTCCACGGTAGTCCTTTAGGTAACAGCATAACATCACATTTAGCAAAATATCGTCTAATTATCGTTATCGATTAAATCATATATAATTATCGAGATATTTTTTGTCAATATCGCGCATCCCTAGTTGCCAGTAAATCATCTCGTCTCAGTCACACCGCTGTCACATGCTCACGCTGATTGTGTGACTGACTGCATTTACAAACCCGATTCCAAAAAAGTTGGGACACTGAACAAATTGTGAATAAAAACAGAATGCAATGATTTGAAAGTTTCACATTTTAATATTTTATTCAGAACACAACATAGATGACAAATCAAATGTTTAAACTAAGAAAATGTATAATTTTAAGGTAAAAATAAGTTGATTTTAAATTTCATGGCATCAACACATATCAAAAAAGTTGGGACAAGGCCATGTTTACCACTGTGTGGCGTCCCCTCTTTTTTTTTTATAACAGTCTGCAAACGTCTGGGGACTGAGGAGACAAGTTGCTCAAGTTTAGGAATAGGAATGTTGTCCCATTCTTGTCTAATACAGGCTTCTAGTTGCTCAACTGTCTCAGGTCTTCTTTGTTGCATTTTTCTCTTTATGAATCGCCAAATGTCTTCTATGGGTGAAAGAACTGGACTGCAGGCTGGCCATTTCAGTACCCGGATCCTTCTTCTACGCAGCCATGATGTTGTAATTGATGCAGTATGTGGTCTGGCATTGTCATGTTGGAAAATTCAAAGTCTTCCCTGAAAGAGACGACGTCTGGATGGGAGCATATGTTGTTCTAGAACTTATACCTTTTAGCATCGATATTGCCTTTCCAGATGTGTAAGCTGCCCATGCCACATGCACTCATGCAACCCCATACCATCAGAGATGCAGGCTTCTGAACTGAGCGCTGATAACAACTTGGGTTGTCCTTATCCTCTTTAGTCCGGATGACATGGCGTCCCAGTTTTCCAAAAAGAACTTCATATTTTGATTCGTCTGACCATAGAACAGTTTCCACTTTGCCAAAGTCTATTTTAAATGAGCCTTGGCCCAGAGAAAACACTGGATCATGTTTAAATATGGCTTCTTTTTTGACCTATAGAGGTGAATGACACAGTGGATTGTGTTCACCGACACAGTTTTCTGGAAGTATTCCTGAGCCCATGTTGTGATTTCCATTACAGTAGCATTTCTGTATGTAACGCAGTGCAGTCTAAGGGCCCGAAGTTTACGGGCATCCAGTATGGTTTTCCGACCTTGAACCCTTACACACAGAGATTGTTTCAGATTCTCTGAATCATTGGATGATATTATGCACTCACTTTCTCACTTTCATTTCAACATTTGATATTTTATCGATATTCTATTGTGAATAAAATATACGTTTATGAGATTTGTAAATCGATATCTATCCATCCATCCATCCATCCATCCATCCATCCATCTCTCTCTCTCTCTCTCTCTCTCTCTCTCTCTCTCTCTCTCTCTCTCTCTCTCTCTCTCTCTCTCTCTCTCTCTCTGTGGGTGGTCTCTGCTGCCATCTACTGTTACAGAACTCTCAGTGCAACTTACTTCCTTTGCACACACAGTGTCAGACTGCACATTTCATGACAACATACACAACACATTGCACGGTCATGATGTTTACAGGACCAGATAGGGATTTTGAAGGTGTCTACAAAAACGGAAGGGATTTTATTTTTACAGATTTCAGGCTGAAATAGAGAGGCAATGCTTAAAAAATGTGTATTGGGCAAATGAGGCTGCTTCTGTGTCTATTTCTAACTCTCCCTCACGGTAACAAATTTGTGTATCAACAGGCAACTGTCCTACACCGTACTCTGTTCCCATTCGGGGGGATCCCAGGAGAAAAATTCCTCAGAAAAATTGTGTATTTTCCTTTTTTTTTTTAATGGTGATTCACATAAAACAGCAGTTAACTCCATTGCACCAGTTCTGAAAACAGCTCATTCCAAATTCACACAGTTTGGGGTCCAAATGGTCTAATTGTTAGAGACAGATAGGGAAGTCACCAGGACAATGTAGGAATCTGATCAGAATCTGATCTAATCTCATAGATTATGACAACGATCTGCTTTGCAGTCACTCTTTATAGGACACAGTGGCACTGCTGATAAGGGACTAAAGGCCAGCCTTTCCCAATTACATTTTGCATAATCATGTCACATATCTGGGACATGTGATCAAAGCAGAGGGGAAATCTATCTTAAATCGGCCTCCACCGGTTCCTTCTTGCTGTTGCTACTGAAAAAGCAGTGGCAGCAACACTGAGTTATAGTGACTTATGCTTATTATTATGGTCTTTTCGCTGTGGTAGGGTTGTTACGGTACACGTGGCTTTCAGTTCCTTTTTACGTGTGGAACAAATTTACAATCCGAGTTCCCTCAGGAACTTAAGTGATGAACCGCAAGTTTGTTTAGTCTCCACCTCTGCCTTTTGTGTTTCTCTTTTCTATCAAAAGAGACTGAAGCAAGGAGAGAGAGAGAGAGAGAGAGAGAGAGAGAGAGAGAGAGAGAGAGAGAGAGAGAGAGAGAGAGAGAGACTCCTTGGCGCATTATTCTTTTATTATTAAACCTGAAAACATACACAATAATGCCAGGGGTATAAAATAGAAATGATTCAGTGCAGTGTCACTGTGGAGACTCACTCTGTACCTAAGCATTTTATCTCCAGCTTCAAAAATTTCTCTTAAAAGGAAGAAATCCTGACAATTCCGCATGTCGAGTAAGTGAATGAATTATGTCGGTAGGAGAATGATGCGGATGGAGCCACCAGGAAGGAGGAAACGATGGAGGCCAAGGAGGAGGTTTACAGATGTGGTGAGTGAAGACATGCAGGTAGTTGATTTGAAAGAGGCAGATGTAGAGGACAGGGGGGTATGGAGACGGATGATCCACTGTGGCGACCTCTAACGGGAGCAGCCAAAATAGGAAGAAGAAGAAGAAGAAGAAGAAGAAGAAGAAGAAGGAGTGAATGAATGAAGGATAAAAGGAATGACTAAATTTGTTCAAGTATTCTAAAATAAATAGAACAGTTAAGCAGAATGTCTTTAAAAAAGTTATTTTAAACCTAAAACACACACACACACACACACACACACACACACACACACACCTGTATTATCCAAATAGGGTCAAACAAATGAAAAATATTTATTTTTCTACTTATTTAATTTAATTAATTTCATTTGTGCAACTTTAATTCATTATGCAATTTATTTTATTATTTATTCTCTTATTTATTTGATTTTTTACAAAATATTCTACAATATTATTTTATATATTATTTTTCCAAGCAGGTTTCTGTTCACAAATGTTCATAATAATAAACTGTGTTAATAATAATAATAATAATAATAATAATAATAATAATAATAATAATAATAATAATAATAATAATAAAAAAGAAAAGCGATTTTATGTTTTGCATTTCTTCTCCCAATCGTACTGAAAATTGTACCGTGACTTAAAAACCGAGGTACGTACCGAACCGTGAATTTTGTGCACAGTTACACTGCTACCATGCAGAGAATCTGCAAACACAACAATCTCTCCTTTCTGTGCAGCATTGAATATCACACTAACTCTTTTTCCAATTTAATTCAGTTTCTTTTATTTCTATTGCACTTTCAGCAACAGCCATTGTACCAAATCAGATTTAGCAGAAATAAATAGATTACAAATGTAAATTTAAAATGTAGAAATTAATCCCAATAAGTTTATCCATAATACACAAGGTAGTGGCAAGAAAAATCTCCCTGAGATGGTATGAGCAAGGAACCTTTAGAGGAACCAGACATAAAAGCAAACCTATCCACTAAACTGTAGACATAAACCACTGTAGCAGACCAATACCAAGTTTAACATTCCTCAGTCACTTAATAGATCTTTAGTCTTTTCATATGGAAATATTCTCATCCACAGCAGTGGGTTGTGTCCATTTGAAAAGAATTCCTTCCAGAGTTAGGGCTTTAAGAAGATTCCAGAAAGAACAAACAGACAGACAGGATCACTGGTACCTCAGGACCATGCTGAACTAGGAGGTGGAGCAAACATCCGAGTTCCCCAAAACACTCTAACCATAATTCCTCCAGATCTGCTCCTTTACCTAAGAAACACAAAGTGCGTGATTAAACAAATATGTTGACTGAAAGCTTAACTTAACCTGTATCTTTTGATCAAAGAAGGTGTGGTGGATCATAATTGACCAAAAGTTCTATCAGGTACTGTGGCATGAGACAGTTTATTAATATTAATGCCATTAAAATCTACATGACCTTCAAATGAAAGACTGAAGTCAATAATTACACCAAGGTCTTTTCCTCCTGCACATAGTAAAACAAAAAGACCATCCAGGGTAGATATGGGGTTTTATGGGGTTTCTATGGGTAGATATGGGTTTTTATGGGTAGATATGGGTTTTTATGGGTAGATATGGGTTTTAATGGGTAGATATGGGTTTTATGGTGTTTTTATGGGTATATATGGGTTTCTATGGGGTATTATGGGTAGACATGGGGTTTTATGGGTAGACATGGGGTTTTATGGGTAGACATGGGGTTTTATGGGTGGATATGGGGTTTTTATGGGTAGATATGGGGTTTTTATGGGTAGATATGGGGTATTATGGGTAGACATGGGGTTTATGGGTAGACATGGGGTTTTATGGGTGGATATGGGGTTTTATGGGTGGATATGGGGTTTTTATGGGTAGATATGGGGTTTTTATGGGTAGATATGAGGTTTTTATGTGTAGATATGAGGTTTTTATGTGTAGATATGGGTTTTAATGGGTAGATATGTGTTTTATGGGGTTTTTATGGGTATATATGGGTTTCTATGGGGTATTATGGGTAGGCATAGGTTTTTATGGGTAGACATGGGGTTTTATGGGTAGACATGGGGTTTTATGGGTGGATATGGGGTTTTTATGGGTAGATATGGGGTTTTATGGGTAGATATGGGGTTTTTATGGGTAGATATGGGGTTTTTATGGGTAGATATGGGGTTTATGGGTAGATATGGGGTTTATGGGTAGACATGGGGTTTTATGGGTGGATATGGGGTTTTATGGGTGGATATGGGGTTTTATAGGTGGATATGGGGTTTTTATGGGTAGATATGGGGTTTTTATGGGTAGATATGGGGTATTATGGGTAGACATGGGGTTTATGGGTAGACATGGGGTTTTATGGGTGGATATGGGGTTTTTATGGGTAGATATGGGGTTTTATGGGTAGATATGGGGTTTTTATGGGTAGATATGGGGTTTTTATGGGTAGATATGGGGTTTATGGGTAGATATGGGGTTTTATGGGTAGACATGGGGTTTTATGGGTGGATATGGGGTTTTATGGGTGGATATGGGGTTTTATAGGTGGATATGGGGTTTTTATGGGTAGATATGGGGTTTTTATGGGTAGATATGGGGTATTATGGGTAGACATGGGGTTTATGGGTAGACATGGGGTTTTATGGGTGGATATGGGGTTTTATGGGTGGATATGGGGTTTTTATGGGTAGATATGGGGTTTTTATGGGTAGATATGAGGTTTTTATGTGTAGATATGGGTTTTTATGGGTAGATATGGGTTTTAATGGGTAGATATGTGTTTTATGGGGTTTTTATGGGTATATATGGGTTTCTATGGGGTATTATGGGTAGGCATAGGTTTTTATGGGTAGGCATAGGTTTTTATGGGTAGACATGGGGTTTTATGGGTAGACATGGGGTTTTATGGGTGGATATGGGGTTTTTATGGGTAGATATGGGTTTTTATGGGTAGATATGGGGTTTTTATGGGTAGATATGGGGTTTATGGGTAGATATGGGGTTTTATGGGTAGATATGGGTTTTTATGGGTAGATATGGGGTTTTTATGGGTAGATATGAGGTTTATGGGTAGATATGGGGTTTTATGGGTAGATATGGGGTTTTATGGGTAGATATTGGGGTTTTATGGGTAGATATTGGGGTTTATGGGTAGATATGGGGTTTATGGGTAGATATGGGTTTTTATCTGGCACATGCTGATGTTTAGGAATCAAGGGCAGCAGATGGCCGATATATGTTGATGTTTTTTGGCAGATTTTTTTTCCCCTTCTTCTTATAAAATTAAGCAGTTAATTAATATGACGTGATAAAGACAATTGCTTAAATTAAACATTTATTGAACAACACAAATTGAACCTAAACTACAGCTCACTACCAATACAGTTCCAGAAAGTAACTCATTCTCTCTCCAAATGCAGCATCATATTTAACCAATATATCAGGCTATATAAAGAACGAAGAATAAGAATGATAAGAGCCCGGGACACACCAAGCTCATGGTCAGTTTTTTTGGCTCTAATTGGACCGTGGCAGCTGTTTTTTTTTGGACGATCCTGCATGTCGAAAACTCTGATTATTCAACTTAGCAAATGAGTAAGTAACGACACTGCCAGAAGATATGAGAGGTGAAGCTACTCATTTTGTTTATCATAATTTGTCCTTGGCTGCATTGTCATATTTTTATTACTGGAACTACAGTCAAAGTTCGTGTATGTAGAGGTTTTTGGGGTTTGCTTATTGAAAATATAACATCTTCCATTATTTCTGATCCTCCGTTTTTCCCTACTGCGGCGAAGTCTATGCGCGCACGCGCACACACACACACACACACACACACACCGTTAGCATACCGGTCTCTCATACACGCAAAAACACCCACTCCATTTCCATTCCCTGACAGTAATTCACACTGCGCACAACAAACACATTCATATTTTGTTATTGTCACTTGTTTTTATATAGTTTAGTTTTATGTTGTAAATACTTAACTGTGTTTAGGTGTTGTCGGCGTCTGTGTAATCGGGTTTTTACGTTGCTCTTCCTCCAAACGTTCAGCCAAATCAAGCGCCACCCAGCGGCCGTGTTTATAGTGACAGACTTACGATGCGCAGGCGCGACTCAACCGGAAGCCGACGAGTCCACTGTGTGACGAAAAGGGGAATTATAAAATGCTGTCATAATTAGTTTACCTGTTACTTCGGTATACATTTGTTTATTTTATAGTATAAAAAACTTATCAATGGGGGTGTTGCTATGTTTATATATAGATATGTATGTGTTATTGTAAATATGTACATACCTCTTATACTTACCTCATTAATTAGTCAGGTTGGTTTAATCCACGTGGGGGCGGGGCTTGGACTATAAAGGAGAGCTTCACAGTGTCAGTTTGTTTAGTTAGTCAGTATGCCTCTGTTGTGTCACAGGTGGCTCGCACCAATAGCATCGTTTGCGTGTATATTTTTTGCTCTGTTTGTTTCATTCGTTGTCCAATCTTTTATTTGTTACTTTGTATATAATTCGGGTGTTTTCTTAGCTTGGACTGTTTCACCCATTGAGCACAGTAAGTAAGCAATCACTTTGCATTATAACACTTCAGTAAGAAATGCAATAAATCTTTGGGAACTTAACTTTTCTTTTGTCTTTTTTCAGTGTGGGTTCCCCCATTATTTGCCTGACAATGTGCCTACTTGTTAAGCAGACCAAAGTTGTGGTTGAGAAGGATGTTGTCACACTGATCCTACAGAGGAGAGACTAAAGTTAATGTATGTGTACAAGAGCAGTCTAGGCAATGTTCATGTGTGATTTGAATAGGCAACGTGTAGTTGCCAACCAGGCTACATTTGTTAGTTTTACTAGATCTTAGTGCTGCATTCGCCACTATAGATCATGATCTTCTCCTAGATCGCTTACAAAATTACATTAAGGCATTCAGGGACAGGCTTTAAGCTGGTTTAAATCCTACCAGATCGTTACCATTTTGTAGACTTAAATAGAGAGCTATCCAGCTTAATGCAAGTAATTTATGGTGTTCCACAAGGTTCAGTTCTAGGGCCCCTGCTTTTTACAATATACATGCTTCCCTTCGGAAATATTATTAGAAGGCATAAAATTAGCTTTCACTTTTATGCTGATGATACCCAGCTATATAGCTCATCAATACTAGGTGATACAGCTCAATTAGCTTGGATAACTGTGTTAGAGTTAAAAGATTGCATGACTTTTTATTATTCAATTCTGATGACAGATTTTGCTCATCTGCCCAATAAACAGTACACAGAAGCTCCAGCATTTCAACCTGCATTTAGACAGATGTTCTGTAACTACTACTTCAACGGTAAAATACCTGGAAGTTATTTTAGACAGCAGCTTGTCTTTTCAAAATCATTTCAACCATGTTACAAAAGCAGCCTTTTTTCACCTTAGAAATATTGCTAAGCTAGGAAACATGTTATCTATATCTGATGCAGAGAAGCTCATCCATGCTGACCCAGGAGCAGAAGGACCATTGTGTCTGATCATTTACTTGCGATAAAACTTTGGTGTACCACCTTGAGATGAAGCAACGCTCTTCAGTGGAAAGATAATCTTCACTATTGAAAAACACGAGGGAGGTCCGCAGCTCTATCATGCCCCAGAAGCTACTGTGCATGCAGTACAGCTTCAGAAGTACTTGTTGGGTCTCAGATAAATGCAGAGCAAATAGGGAAATAAAAACTTTCCAAAGACTTTATACCTTTTAGTTTACATACTTGTCCTGTTGCACGGTTGGAAATTAACAGGTACTTGGGGCAAAATTGTCACTTCAGCTTGACGGCAGCTCTATTCCCAGTGTCATGATTTAAGTGTCATTTGAAAAGTCCTATATTTTTAGAGCTGATCTGTTGATGTTGCATTAGATTTGAAGCGAAAACACTTTTGTTAAATGCAGTGTTTAAAACGTTTTGTCACTGCGTGTGCTCATTGTCTGACTTCTAAATCTGCATTTGCAATTTCTCATCATAAAAGATTTTCTCTTTTGCTGTAAAAGTGCGTCGCTCTCATTAGACAAGTCAGACTTTTTCTTCTTTTTGTTTATAAAAAAAAAGTTTATAAATTCTAATCTGTAAAAAAAAAAAAAAAAAAAAATTTCTATAGCCAGTTTATGACTTGTTTATTCTACCTAGATTATAACACTAATGATCCCATTAAAATGATCACCAATTAGGAAACGTGCTGTGCTGCAGGTAATACACTGTCAAGGGATAAATACTTCATACAAGCTATTTTAAAACTTGAACTTAAAAAAATAAAAAAAGTTGTCCTTGTCCTTTTTGAACTATGCTAGAATTCCCTACCCCACCCTCTGCTGTTACAAAAAAAGGCTAACTATTCTGTCTTATGGAGAAGTCTCAAACAGATGTTTTAATGGAAAAATAGCAAAAAATTGAACCAATAGACAGGCAGACAATGCGTACATCAGAATAGAAAATACAGAGCAAACAGGCTTGGTACTGACGTTTTCAACTAGCTAAGCATCTGTATGTACGGAAGTGCATTGCATTCACAAAGAAAAAATAATTCACAGAAAGGTTATCGTAATTATGACTTCTCATATTTACGACTTATCTCATCATTACGATGACTTCTTTTTCTTTCGGCTGCTCCCATAAGGGGTCGCCACAGCGGATCATCCGTCTCCATACAACCCTGTCCTCTACATCTGCCTCTTTCACAACAACTACCTGCATGTCTTCCCTCACCACATCCATGAAACTCCTCCTTGGTCTTCCTCTTTTCCTCCTTCATGGTGGCTCCATCTTCAGCATTCTCCTACCAATATAACTCATGTCCCTCCTCTGCACATGTCCAAATCATCTCAATCTCGCCTCCCTCACCTTGTCACCAAAACGTCCAACATGCGCTGTCCCTCTAATAAACTATTTTCTAATCCTGTCCATCCTCGTCATTCCCAACAAAAACCTTAACATCTTCAGCTCTGCTACCTACAGCTCCGCCTCCTGCCTTTTACTCAATGCCACTGTCTCCAATCCATACATCACAGGTCTCACCACAGTCCTATAAACTTTCCCTTTCATTCTTGCAAATACCCTACTATCACAAATCACTCCTGCCACTCTTCTCCACCCACTCCACCCTGCCTGCACTCTTTTCTTTACTTCCCTAACACACTCTCCATTACTTTGCACTGTTGACCCTAGGTACCTGAACTCCACCACCTTCTCCACCTCTGAAACCATACTGCTGCTCACAGATGGTCACCTCTTCTCTCAGCCTGGCTTCCACTACTCTTTCCCATAACTTCATGGTGTGACTGATCAACTTAGTTTCTGCAGGTCTGCACATCTCCCTTATGCTTAAAGATCGGTACCAGCACACTCCTTCTCCATTCCTCAGGCATCCTCTCACCTTCCAGAATCTTGTTAAGCAATCTGGTTAAAAACTGCACTGCCATCTCTCCTAAACATCTCTATGCTTCTACCGGTATGTCATCTGGTCCAACCGACTTTCCACTCTTCATCCTCTTAAACACTGCTCTCACTTCCTCACTAATCCTATCCACTTCCTGCTTCACTAACTCCACATCATCCAACCTTCTCTCTCTCTCATTTTCCTCGTTCATCAGCTGCTCAAAATACTCCCTCCATCATCTTAACACACTCTCCTCACTAGTCAACACATTTCCAGCTCCGTCCTTTATTGCTCTTACTTGCAACACATCCTTCCAAGCTCAGTCCCTCTGCCTGGCCAATCGGTACAAATCCTTTTCTCCTTCCTTAGTGTCCAACCTCTCATACAGCTCCTCATATGCCTTTTCCTTGGCTTTCGCCACGCAAATTTGCCCCCCCTTGTGCTCGAGATAGTAGGGTTCGGCGACATAAAAAAATCGACATAACCGATTAAAAATGCTGAGACAAAGCGAGAATTTGGCGGTTTCACTTCAAAAACGTCGACTTAATAAAGTTGGCGAGTTAACCGAGGTCAAGATAAGTGGGTTCCACTATATTTATATTCTTAATAAAAATGAAGAAATGCGTGCTGCATTAATTGCGCATAAATAAAATTAGTGCTGTTAAAATGAATTTGGGTTAACGTGTTAACACGTTTTTTTGAAAGTTTTTTCAGTATAAAGGACATTATATAAAGGTCCACCAAAACAGTTCACAAGAGTCATTAAGCTTTTTCATGAGCCATTTATACTTTTGCATTTTCTTTGTAGAATCTGTACAAAAACACACAATTTGCTTAATGTCAAAACACCAGGAAAACTGTAATGCAGGGAAAATGCACAAGAATCTGTATGCGCTCTGTTATACTGCATGTATTATATGCTGTATAATAATGATGATGGTTTCTACAGCTGTGGCATCATATTGATGTTATTGAGAGGACGATTGGGACTGAAGGCAGATGATTGGGTGTGAAATGCACGACCCGCCACTGTAAAGAGACAATAACACTGTGCAGATCTATTATGTATTTTATTTATTCATGTACAAAAAAAATAAAAAATTTATCAAACATTATTTAATTTGATAATTTTTTTTGTCTTTATGTGAGAACAAATAAAGCTGATCTGCTTCAGGCACTTGGGAACGGCTGGAGGAACAGGCTTTGTGAGGTCTTTCTTCCACGATTCTAAAGCGTTCAGAGCGACTTTGGGGTTGCTGGGTGCCAGATCATGAGTGGCATAAACCACTGCGAGCTGCACCTCCCACGGCAAATCTGCACACAAAATCCATCGTGAAATTAGGACTTGCTGAAGCACTTTCCTGTTGATAGAGAACTAAAAATCAGAGAATAAAGATAAAGATTGATAAAGGACTTGTTTAATTGATCCTTTAATGATACCTTTTTGTCCCCTGAACTCAGATATGCTTTTCACCAGATCCTCCACTGATGCTGCCACGTTCTCCTTAAGGCCATTTTGGCCAAGTCGCCCTGATTGAGATGGACAAAGAACGTGAGTGAAAAACAGAAGAATCCAGAAATAATGTGAGATAGTGCTCTAAAACAGGATTTACAGGAAACTTACCGAGTAGCCTGAATATTGCTGCTACAGAGACGTTTCTGAACTGTGTTTCCTCTGTTTGTGTTTGTTTCAGCCAAGTGTTCAAGATGAGCCAAACACTTTTTCTGATAAATAAAACATTGGACATATTAGGTGTTTTTGTGACAGTAATAGAAAACCATCAATTGTAAGTTTATGCAACAAGAATGGAAGATTTGCAGTATTTGGGACAAACACTGTCTCATATGAGTCTCACATTTGCCGGTTTGCAATTTAATAAATGTTCAAAAAACTAGAAAGATGAGAATTAAACACGTTGAAGCAGTTTCACATTCAGTACCGTATAACATGGGAGACGGTCCAAATCCAGCCCAGTTGTGCACAGAGAAGGTCCAGGCTGAATACGTAGTCCAAGGCAGCAGGACAGAGATCATCACCATACCAACTGCTCTTCTGGAAAGTCAGATTTTTGTCTTTCAGAAGAGCCTTCAGTGTGCTGGTGATGGTGCTGTAGGTGTCTCCAGGAGGCTCCTGGCAGAAAAGACATCATTTATTTAAAACCCACACTAATACTCACACTAATAAAAAAAAAGACTAAAATAGTGATGTCCTGTAACACTTTCAGCTTGAATTCTTTAAGAAATTTTTTTTATATTTATTGATTTAATTCAATATGAATTTATAATGAATTTGCTCCATAGATGACGTGGATATTGGAAATGAAAATTAGAGTAAGATTGCAGTAAAACACATGAAAAGTCCAGTTGAAAAATAATGTTTAATGACTGTTCTGATGACTGTTGTGATGAGAATCAGCTACTTACCGTATCCCGGTGCAGAAACCTGCTGAGCAAATAATACATCTTTCCGTATGCCTTCATTTTGCACATGATGTGAACGGCTCTGCATAAAGGGCTGTTACAAGAGAAAACACTTGGCCATGCTGTCACCATGACCATTATCAGTTTTGGGGCTTGAGAAAAGTCTGCAAAGGAAACAAAATGATACCACAGATTTAAAATACACTGTATAGGAAGAAATACAAAACCAAAAACAGATCACAAGTGGTTTCTTTAAATCACTTTTTTTTAGTAAATATATAATGAAATGTCAATATAATCTCACCTTCTTTGAGAAATCTGTAGGCGAGGGCATGTGCTTTATGAGAGTCTCCTCTCTTTTGACACAAACCCACATAAACCCTACAGAGAGACTGCAGGAGTTCATGTCCCATAGACTCTTTCTCCCCCTTGATCTTCTCCAAAACCGCTTTCAGAAACGTCTCTGCCAACGACTAAATAAGACGAAAGAAAAAAATCAACCAACATCCGACTAAATCAAACATGTATTCAAGTCATGTATTTAAAACAAATATTAGGGAGTTAAGACTTGACTGTAGATTAGGTTTAGGAAAACTACTAGACTTTGCATAAACCAAAACCTGGAGTAAACATTTTTACATGATAAATCATATTTACTGTTCAATTTCAGAACATCAGGACCAGTTAATTATGGATTGACTTTTAAAATGAGAAAACTCAAATCCACAGCTAAAGAATTGAATGCACACTAAATAAAACAGAAGATAATAACTGACCTCGTTCACACAAAACTTGGAAATGACAGATTTTTCTTCATCTGTCAGTGAAGGAAGTTCACATTTCCCTTTAAGTAGTGCATCAATGCAGTTTAGAGATAAAAGATCATCACAGGAATCCCGCAGTGTTTTTAATGCACTACTGATGAGGGATTGTTTTGTGTGTTCAGCATCAAGTCGAGGCTTTTTAGCAGCACTGGGTGGTGGCATGTCTGATGCAGCTCTCTTTCTACTAATATGAACAAAATGTCATCAAATCACATGACACAGACAATTCTACAGTATAGATAATACATTGGGAATATGATATTACAGGAAAATAATTAGTATAAATAAAGTAAAAACAGTAATATAAACTTACTTGTTTGTGTTGGTGTCCTGCATCTTCAAAATGTTTGTATATAAAGTATATTTTTATGAAATATTTAAAAAAGTATCCACAAGCAGTCTTGATTGTCCTGTCGCCAGAAAAAGAGATTGTTTGTGTACTGGTTTCCATGGAAACGGGGCGTAGTTTTGTGACGAGTACTTCTTTTTCGGTCTCTATTGATTGGGTGCGTAGTTGAAAATTGATGCACCAATCAGGGACGCGGACGCTATCAGAGAGGCGGAGCTTCTAGGATCAAGGGTCATCGCTGTAAAAGTGATGGGAAGATCGGATCATTTTAGTGACTCGGTTCTTTAAATCTCATTCATGAAAATTAGCGAATCTTTTTTTAATCATTTAGTTCATCTTCATGACCTACGGAGATTTTGCGATGCTTTGCTCACGCGCGTCCAGTAGAAAATGAACGAATCACTCTTTGAGACGAATCGTTCTTCTGAATCACATTGAAGACTCGTTCAGAATCAAGGAATCGTTCATAATCAACTCATCACTACTATGCATCGTCAGTAATGAGCTCCGGGAAAAACTCCGTGTTCCAGGTGGAGGATGAAGACCCTCAGTTGAAATATTCTACATTCAGTGAGTTATAAATAAAGTATAAATATCTTAATAAAGAATAATAGAATGTTTTCGTCTTTGGGTCAATTTGTGTCAAATATTCTAAGAAACTAGTTAACACAAAAACAGCGCTAGCAAACCCGGCTAGCATGAGGCTAATGAAGAAACAAGCATCGAAAACAAGCATTTGAACGTAGTAAAGCCGCAGTAAATCACGTTTGAGAACAGATAAGTTACTGTTGTAGACTGTCCTGAAGTTACAAACAAACAGTTTACACAATAACACTTCATTAAACTACACTATTTTCACATGATGATGATAACAGCATTCACTAACAACCAATTTCATTATCGATTCGATTAATTGTTGCAGCTCTAATAATAAATAATAAACTCATTGTTTTAAAGAGAATAAAAACCCATAAAGTTTGAAAACTCACTTTTCCAGCAGTCGTACAGTCGCTCTATTAAACATTTTTCTACTAGTGAACATCAGGTAGCTGGTAAGTGTGTAAGTAGTAGTAGAATATAGTAGACCCTTTAGACCAGGGGGTCCAAACTTTTTTTTTTCTACTAAAGTCCTGTATTAGATCTGTTTAATATGAATTGTGTGTTGACACGACGTCTCTCCTGAAGGTTGTCGGTTACAAGACGGAGACAAAAGAGTTTGAATGCGTCCAATTTAAATCTCTAAAGGCGGCAAATTTGGCAAAAGAGAATCTTGACGGCAAACTTTTTAACAGCTATAAAGTGAAATCTATTAATATAAAGGGTGGGTTTGGTCATATGAGGGGATTTCAGTCAGCATCAGGGGGTAATTTTGCTGGTGTCGGCATAAAGACTAACAGCAGTGTGTAAGAGCAGTGTCTCTGTTTGGTGCTGCAGATATAGATTTTTTTATTATCTGAGTATTTTAGTAAATGAATCTTCTCCTCACCCCTCACTGTTTTCTCCTCTTTCCTCCATTTTTTTATTCTGCAGCGTCTTTTACTTCTTACAATCTGACTTCAGTTCATCACCTCACCATCTGTGGCGCTATTTCCCCTTTTCACCTTCTGTGTCTCCAGAATGTGTGTACACATGCTCAGAGTTTACTTACAGGCACACATTCTCCTGTTAGGTTTTTTATAATCACAACCTTTGTGTGGAACTACAGCTCTACTGACTGAACTCGCCGGGAACGCTGCCTGTTCTGCCCTGTTCCATGAAAGCACCAGCATGTTGGAAACTGGATTATCTGCACTTCTTTTGTACTTAAAGAATTGTGTTGTGCTGAGCAGCAAAACTCAATGGAACTCAAACTGTCTTTTGTTTAATGGTGAGAAAAGTGCCAAAGTCTGCCAGAGACACTGTTCAATTCTTCATTGAATCTCAGGAAATCCTAGACAAGTCAAGACATCAGCAAACTTCATCACTGCTGTGATGCCGAGTGGTGCAGGTGTTGGACTTGAAATCTAATGGTGTTTCTCCACGCAGGTTTGAATCCTGCTCACAGTGTTTTATCAATGTGTGATAGTGATTTATTGTTAAGTCTTTACTGTGTGAAGTGAACAATGTACAGAAGTGTTTCATGCATAGAAGAAACGTTGGAAACAAACATTATCTGGTTTACTTGAGGTGAAAGTTGTTTTGCTGGGACGAGGAGGAAGAACATTAGAAATCACATTACCTCTTTAGGAAACAGGATTCGTCTTGTGCTTTCTACAAGATCCAAAAGGTTCAGAAAGATCTTTTTAAACTTCTTGGACGTTGCTGCCACAAAGTCTTACATACAGGGTTCCCGCGGGGTCTTAAAAAGTCTTAAAAGCATTGAATTTATTAATTTGGAAATAATACCTTAAAAAGTCTTTAAAAAGTCTTGAATTTTGATGTCTGGGTCTTAAAAATTATGCTGTATATAACTTCTCCATATTGTAATTTTCCTCAAAAGTTTCATTTGTCAACCACGAACCCCGGGTCACCGTACAAAATACTGCGAACACGCTATGCCTTCAGTAAAGGAAGATCACGCGCTACTACACCATAGACTACAACACAACACAACAAGCAAAGGAGAAGCGTGAGAAATCTCAGCATTCCACAGGAAAGGTTGACTGACGCACGCAGTTATATTTTTAAAGTTTGTTTTTAGGTTAGCTAGCTACCAATTTCATTCTGAGGTTATGGGGAAATGTAAATTGAATGAAGTGTGGCTGGATAAAAACTCTTCGTCATTGGTTAAAACCAGTGGACAACGTTTTTGAGGCGTTTTGCACCATATGCAAAAAAAAGGATTCGGCTAGGTACAATGGGAATGAAGGCATTAGAGTCTCATGCCAAGTCGTCCGAGCACATAAACTCTCTCAATGGACAAAAACAAACTTCTTCCATCGCCTGCGTGTTTCAACCAACTAATGTTAGCCAGCTATCTGCTAATGTGCCTGAAGTGGCAACAGGAGCTAATGTTAGCCAGCTTGCTGCTAGCGCTGCAGACCCTCCAGCTATGGCCGCAACTAGAGTGGATCTGCGCACAGCTTTTGGGTCCACACCAACAATGAAAGCCGAGATGTTGTGGACTCTTAACACAATCGCTAAACACCAGTCCTACAATGGAAATGAGGGTATCTCAGAGCTTTTCAAGTGCACATTCCCTGACACCGACATCGCTAAAACGTTTACTTGCGGTCCCGACAAAACAGCTTACATAGCCAAGTTTGGTTTAGCTATCCACATCAAAGAAGAACTGGTGTCTGAAGTTAACAAATCGCCGTTCGTTCTTATGTTTGATGAGAGTCTCAACGAAACTACGAAAAACAAACATCTGGATGTGAACATCCGCTATTGGAACGAGGGACAGGTTCAATCCAGATATCTTATATGCTGTCGCATCTCAAAGTAAGGATAATCATTTTTTACTTTAAAAGCTCATCAATTTATATTGATAGACTCAACTTGTGTGCATATACTCTTCTGTAACTGCAATATTACATGACCAGTTAGTTATTTCCCTTAACAATATGTGCTCATCCAGTCCTCTTATTTGAGTAATCAAATGCAACCCTTTTTTTCTCAGGAATGTATGGACAGACTGAACCTCAGAGACTTGGTGTCCATTTCAATGGATGGGCCCAGTGTGAATTGGAAACTCTTCGACCTTTTCCAGAAAGATCATGCTGAGCAGTATGGAGGTGAGCAGTTTAGAATGCTATTACTGTTTGTGGGTGAGTGTGATCTATTAATAATTATAATAATGCATTTTATTTGTAGTGCACTTTACATTGAACAAACAATCATATTGCTACAGAGCAAAAATTGATGCATGGGTGCAACACATGCAGTTCAAAACCATCTCCATGTGATACAAAATATGATTTTGGTTTCTAATATTAAGTTTTGCAATGAAATCTTCAGGTGCTCGGCTCTTTTGTGTGGGTTCAAGTGTGGGTTCACTGCATGGCAGCTGGACAAGTTGCTGAAAGCAATGCACACATTGGTCTTCAATGTGTCTGCCAGGAGAGAGGATTGCATCACAGTAACCAAGTCTACTGTGTTCCCCCTTTCTTTCTGTGCCCATCGTTGAGTGGAAAACCTTCCGGTTGTGGAGAGAGCCCTGGAAGTCTGGCCATCACTGCTCTTGTACATGGAAGCCGTGAAATTAAAGAAACTCTCGAACCCTGGAACAGGTAGGCCGTTCTTAAATGCAGTGAATAGGTCTGTGACTGTGTCCTAACCCTGGTGCTGGTGTGGCCTGGTGTGTCATAGTTTTTGTAATATATGGCTATGTTGAAATGTCCTGCCTTTCTGTCTGCCTCTCTCTGTTAGCATCTCATGACACAGTTGCTGCAGCCATGGAGGATCCACTCATCTTGGCCAAATTGCAGTTCTACATGGCACTTCGCCAGGACCTTCACTCCCTTCCTGAAAAAATATCAGACAGATGAGCCTGTGCTTCCATTCCTTCCGAAGGACCTGACTGAGTTGATGATGGTAATAATTTACTTAAAGTGCAACTCACCCCCAAATCATTTTTCTTTGCTGATAAACTGTATAAATAAGTGTCTAATAGTGATGTCTACATGTCTGGTAATTATTTTTGATATTTTAGTACAATTTAGTAAATTTTCTACTAAAACCCGTTAGTGTGGTGCCCTCTTCAGGTTAAAACTTTACACTGTACTTGAATTTGAATCGGGCATCACTACTGTGGAGTATAAAATACGCCCAGTCTCGGCCACACCTTCGTAGCGAGTTGGAATAGCAAGGAAGTGTTGAGCCCCCACTCCCCCCCGCACGTCCCTCGGTCTGCTAGGCAACGCCTCCTTTTGCCGCATTTTTCAAATCAGAAATATAGGTGCAGTAAGACTCTGGTAGAGGGGTGAGTTGCTCTCTAACATTATAATCACCTCTGATTGGGCTCAAATGATATGTTTTGACAATGTGAAGTTTGTGGTTAGTATGTGTAAAAAATAGTGGATACATTGTGCATCAAAATCAGACAATTTGATGTCGGTGATTAATGTGCCGCACCGGACATTGTTGTGTTTGTCTTTTGACAGAGTCTACTCAGATGCTTCATAAAGAGAGAAGTCCTCCATGATATCACTGCCCTGCAGCTGACCAAATTGGATATCACAGACAAGACCATCTGGCTCAGCCCACAAGACATCAGCATTGGTCTAGGTGCAGAGTCAGTCCTTAAGGTAGTGTGATGGTTTAAAAAAGTCATTTTACAAATGGTTAGGCTGAACCAGGTCATTAAAGACATGTTCTATATTCATGGCTACCTCTCTCTAGAGCATCAAAGGTGCAGAGATCAGGGTGCTAGAGTTCAGGAGAGAGTGCATGCAGGGACTGTGTAGCATCATTAGGAAAGTGCAGGACAAGAGCCCCCTCTAGTATCTGACTGTTAGGCAGATGGTGTGCCTGGATCCATCAGTAATGTACAGAGACCCAGAAAGATGCAGGATGCACATGAAAGGGCTGGTTCAGAGGTTTCTCCAGGACAAACAGCTAACTGATACTTCTGCGAGTAGAAATAAGAAAGGGAAATCATAGGCTACACATGAATTGGGGTCAGACAATATTAAAGAGGACACTGTGGTCACACGGAGGCTGGTGTGTAATTATATTACACAACACGGAGGTGTTACCCAGGTAAGAATGACCCCTGACTGGACTAGTAAAATGCTTTTGACTTAAAAGTTGACAGAATCAACATAGTTGGCTTCTTGAGTTTGTCACTGACTCTGGTTCTCTTTTCCCAATCTTATACCTAGGTTCCACTCAGTAAAGCCCTACTCGAGAGTGTAGCAAGAGCTAGGACCAGATATCGTGCCCATCTTGAGACAGAGAGAAAGAAAAGGGAGGCAAAATCCCAGGCTCTTAAGAGGAAAGAGGCAGAGGACTGTCTTCAGGAGCTAAAGGTGAAGTGGAGACGCATACAAGAGGTGTGTGAGGGTCTGGCTAGGGATGCAGACAGGCTGGCTGAGGGGGCTGAAAGTAAGGCAGGAAGCAAGATGGCTGACCTGATCTCCAGGTCCAGCCTCTTGCGGAGAGGCCATAAGGAGAAGTTGACGGAACTGGCTGTCCTCGATAAAGACATTGCTGCCCTGAGTGAAGAGCTAAGGAGTTGACTGTGTTTCTTAATTGAATTTAATGTATTGTTGAGTTCTGATTTTCGATGTTTATTGTTCAGGGGTCTCTCAGTTCCCCATATTCCCAGCATGGAATAAGTAGCTAGCTCATGTTAAAAAACAACTTAACATTGTTCGGCAAACTTTCTTGTGGCCTACTAAAATGTTTTTATTTTTCACACTGCTTGGCTTATCTTTTACCCATTCCACATTTGAAAAATAAATGAACACAAGTTCAAGGATTTTGTTTTTCTTTGCTGGTAGGGACGTGAAATTTTTTATATAAATGGTCTTAAAAAGGTCTTTAAAAGACTTGAATTTAACTTGAAGAAACCTGTAGGAACCCTGTACATAATACACAAGGAACTACACGGCAACAGGAACAATACGGTGTCTATAGAACAACATGTTGCAGAGCTCTGAGGTGTTGCACATTTCAGACAGATTTACTACAGAAATGTATTTTTATAAACGGGTTAATTACACAAGTGTCCATTAGGTGGCAATGTGTCCTCTATTCCTTCCCCATGACAGACTCATAGATAAAAGACACAAAAAAAAGAAGAAGAAGAGGAGGTGTAAAATTACTGGGTTTTAAACTACTCAGCATTTTATACTTTTGAGGAAACATGTGCAAGTTGGAAAACAAACAATATTCACTACATGCACAGTTTTGAATCTCTGTTCCAGAGTGTCTTACAAAATGCAATTCCAGAATTATGAATTTGATGACAGCAGCACAATTTCTTTTCAGTGAAGTCAGTGTCAGTGCCTAGAACTGCTGAAAGCTAATTAGCTGATAAGGTGAATTTTTTTTTTTTGTCACTCGGTAAAGATCAGACATGTTATGTAGGACATTCAGAACATTTATTCAAAATATTTAGGAAGTGCGGTATTCAGGTGAGGCAAGAAATCTAACATGATGACTTTTCAATGAGACTTAATGTAATGCCCAAGTGGTGAAGGTTTTGAAATCTAACAAGGTTTCTGTGTGCAGCATTGAAGACTTCTTACCATGTGTCAACTCCAGAGTGTCTATAGTGCTGTTGCTGTTGCTTCTACTGTTGAGTTCATTATTGTAGTTTGAGCCCCACATCCAACATGGGGCTCGAACCCACGACCCTGAGATTAAGAGTCTCGTGCTCTAGCGACTGAGCTCGCCGGCACATAGTCTGTTCCACCCTGTTCCATGAAAGCACTCAGCCAATGGCACGAGCAGTGTTGGGCAGTAACGTGTTACTGTAACTCAGTTACTTTTATAAAATGAATTAATTTGGGCTGAAGTGTAGACTACAGTCTAACCTGTTTACAGCAGAGACTCATTGTAGGATTGGTGGATGAACCACTGTAAACACGAAGAAGACGCGCTGTGGGCGTGTCTCCGTTTATTCAGGTCTGTGCAGCAGTAATGTCGAGTCGAGGCGAGAGCAAGACGAGTTTCTCAAAATGGAAATATGCTCATTATTTCACTTTAGTTGAAGACAAAAACTTTTTAGTTAAACGTAAGCTGTGTCTTTCTGGTTCGAAGGTCGTATCTACTGCGATAAACAGCAACTCCAATCTGTCGAAGCTCCTCCATAAACTCCATGCCTCGACGAAGCTAGAAGCTGGAAGCTAACCCAGTGTTCTGTTCTACATTGTTGATAGTTTTTATACTTCAGCTGTGAAAAGAACATGTTTAAGAGCTCAACACAACAGCAGAAGCCACTTTAGTTTTTGATTGTGAATATATAATTCAGCTTGTTTTGTTATTTATTTCAGAAATCCTTGTGATATATTCAGTTTGTGCTGCTCTGACTTTAATATAATAGTGTTTAAAAATTACTGTGTTTAAGTCAGTTTTGTGTTTGTAGACCATAACGCATAAAAGGGCATTAATGGGAACATTAAAGAAGGTTCTTTAAAAAAGAAACTAAAAAGTTACTTTGAACAGTAACGCATTACTTTTTGGTGAAAGTAATCAACAAAGTAATTGAGTTACTGTAACTAGTTACTATTTTTTTTTGTGACGAGCACAACACTGTGTGTGTGTGTATGTATGTATATATATATATATATATATATATATATATATATATATATATATATATATATATATATATATATATATATATATTCAGCGGGGACAATAAGTATTTCACACACCAGCATTTTTATCAGTAAGGGGATTTCAAAGTGGGCTATTGACACAAAATTTCCACCAGATGTAGCCATCAAGCCAAATATTGAATTCATACAAAGAAATCAGAAAATTTAAGTATACAAGTTGAGTCATAATAAATTCTAGACTGTTCATTTCTTTGTGAGGGGGTAAATTTACAAAATAAGCAGGGGATTGAATAATTATTTCCCCCACTGTAGATATGAAGAATATCAAGTGTGCCAGATCACAAACATCATTTATTTCTAATTCCTTCACATTTATTTTAAAACTGTTTCATTTTGAGGGTTTACAGTTGAGATCATGCCCACATCCAGTTAATATTACAGATACAAATGTGAATATTTGGACATTAAATCGATCAAATAAAATATAATTTTGTCACTTCAGAAGTGGGATTTAAACCCACACGTATATTAGGAGACCAGAATCCTCCTTAAATCATGGAAAAGGTCTGAATCTTTTTAACTGAAAGGTCTGAAAATACGAAAACATTTGTTTTTAATGTTAAATCTTACTTTACTTTATTTAAATGCAGGATCTTGGGCCAAGTACAGCAGATGCTGAATGGTCCAGATGCCTCAATGAGAGAGTCGTTGCACATCAACAGGGTTCATCCTTGCAGAAGTGTGTGTGTGTGTGTGTGTGTGTGTGTGTGTGTGTGTGTGTGTGTGTGTGTGTGTGTGTGTGTGTGTGTGTGTGTAAGAGTATCTGAGGCAGTTGCAACAAATCGAACAGCATTATCAGGATGAGATCAGAGAGATGAGATGAGGTGACACACACTTACACACCGCTACAGTACAGTATCCCATGAACATGCAGGAAACGTTTAATTTCTAATGAAGACAGTTTATTTCATTTACTGATTCATTCACGATGAAAGAAGAAAAACTTGGAAGCCTGAACTTTCTTCTGTCCAGGAAATCACTCACACTCGACCTCATTATATTTATCTGTACTTCTTTTCAGGTCCAGCCGCATGCAGCAGGTACATACTTGGACCGTCCTACAGAAGAACACACACACATCCACCATGCAAAGAGAAAAAGATACACACACACTCCTACACTTCCACAGAGTCAGTGTGTGGAATGAAGCTTATTGCTGTTCTCTTAAGCCTACAGATATGGAAACTGCTCTGAGGCAGATTCTCCAGCAGAACCAGAAGGAGAGGAGATGCAGAGAAGAGATAACATCAAGGTAGATACATTCCTCTACATGTAGATGTACACACATGAAGCTTCTCTGTTCATCAGCATTCTGTTACACAGAAAGGAGTCATGATTGAGATTAAACTGCAAGATGAAGGACAGCAGGCTGAAGGACACAAAGAACCATCAGAAATGGATCAACAATATCACTGACAATGAAGCTATAAGAACAGATAAACAACCCTATAATATATTACAGTCTTTTATATGTTGAACTAAAGAATAAAAAAATAAAAAAAATGAAGATTTATAATCACATACCGCATGACATTCACCTGAATATGGTTGACACTTTTCTAAATGTATTACAAAAACAAATAAATAATTGTAGCTGTAGAAGTAGAAGATGCCCCTCCACCTTAAATTCTTGCCTCCTGCTTTCTGGAAAATGTTTTCTTTTTCTCGAATGTATATATTCCCATCCATCTATTCGAATCGGATCTGCCCGCTTTGTCCCGGACTGCCTCTGGATGGCGTTCTCTTTGACTGGAGGACACTCTGTGCAGCTGGGGATGGTTTCACAACAACGGCCTGGAGATCCATGAAATGACGGAGTAACACAGGAGCTTTGAAGACGGATTTGGACTGTAGTTAATGTCAGCAGTCTGCTACACTTTTATCACAGACAGACAGACAGACAGACAGACAGACAGATAGACAGACAGATAGATAGATAGATAGATAGATAGATAGATAGATAGATAGATAGATAGATAGATAGATAGATAGATAGATAGATAGATAGATAGATAGATCTTGCATTTAGAAGAATGTACTGTAATAGATAGATAGATAGATAGATAGATAGATAGATAGATAGATAGATAGATAGATAGATAGATAGATAGATAGATAGATAGATAGATAGATCTTGCATTTAAAAGAATGTACTGTAATTACTAGTTCAACAGTAAAAAACTTGGGAGTTAAAAGCATTTTCTGTCATTCTGTTGTTTACATCTTAAATAAATGAAAACAAGATATACACAAATAAAAAAATCATATTTTATAAATATATTACATCTGAAATACATTAATAAAACACATCCTTTGTAACCTGTCTGGTTAAAAGTGCCCAAAGATACAAAAAAGAAAAAAAATAATAATAATTCAAGGATATTTAAACTTAACAGAAAAAAAAATGTCTGTCTCTTTTTGCATGTTTATATTTTAAATACATTAATACCTAAAAGAGAATACACAAAGAAATAAATAATTCTGGGTAAAAAAACAAAACAAAACATAATCCCAAAACAACAGCCTGCCTGGTTGCAGCTAACATCTCATTAGCATGAAACGCCATCGCGGGAATCGAACCGCGACTTTGTCTCGCAATGAGCACTGCAACCAGATACATAACCACTAAGCTATGTGCAGGCCGGACAAAAGAAGAACTCAATCACAGCTTAAGAACTACTAGATCTCTGTACACTGTACTCTGTCTCACAGATGATTAATTGGCGCTATAAGCATCTCCCCCCCGCGTGTTTCGGCCAACTCATATGCATAATGGGCGTGGTCAACTATCCCATTTACCAATCAGCCCTCTCCCACAATCACACATATAGAATCACATAGATTCCTACAAACATTTATCTGAGACTATGTCTGGTTCGCCCCACCACATCACACCACATCACCCCCCCACCCAGCCCAAATTTTGGGACTCACAGCTGAAATGCCCTCCATAACTTTAAATGTTCCTGATAAAAGTGTGCTACATTCACAATTTAGATATCTTTGTCCTTCATCTGCCACTCAGAAACTTGATATTATTTTACTGTTTATAAATATTATATATATATATATATATATATATATATATATATATATATATATATATATATATATTTGTGTAATGATTCTACTTTATTTTTTATTTTAATCATTAATCATTGCACATGTTTATATATATTGTTGAAGACCCTCTGCCAGGATGGAGCATCTGTACGACCTTTATTATTATAATTAATATTATTATTGAGAAACAAATCACCCATAAAAGCCTCAAACAGGTGGAAAGGTGATCAGGACTATCTGTACCGGAGTGAAGAGGAGAAAAGCGGTGTTCATCATTTATTGTCTAATCCTGATAATTTACATCAAATTCATGTACTTGCAGGAAAAAGCTGATAAATTTTACAAAAAAAAATTAAGAATAAAAGAGCGATAATATTTCCAGAAATGTTGCAGTGAGCAGAAATGGACCTTCCGGCTAATGGTGTAGGAGACATCATCATTAGCCTCATGCTAGCCGGGTTTGCTAGCGCTGTTTTTGTGTTCACTAGTTTCTTAGAATATCTGACAAAAAATTACCCAAAAAGACAAATACATTCTATTTTAAGTTATTACGATACTTATATTGTATTTATAGCTCACTAAATGTAGAATATTTAGACTGAGGATGAAGACTATCAAAGCTGAGTTAGCCGGCTAGTTAGCCTAGCTTAGTGGTATTCAAAGTGAGGGCCCTCTAGTGGAGAATAAAGATATGACAGGTGGTGCGCAATGAACCGCAGGATTTATTTATTTATTTATTTGTTCTTCATGAATAATTTTCAATATGAATAAAGTTCATACACTTAAAGCACTACAAACAAACAATTAGGTACAAGTCACTTATACTGCATACACACATTTTATAGTCCTTAAAAAAAATTACAGATATTAATGGGCTGACCCAATCACATTTTCAAACATCCCCCATTTTGGGCTCTGTGTGAGTCATAACTAGTTTTAGGATTCATCAGTCGGGAAGAACGAGAGCTTTGAGGATGGATTGAACTGTAGTTAATGTCAGCAGTCTGCTACATCGATTTAGGACTACTTTTCGCTTTTCTAATCATCATCACTGCACCCCGCAAACTGATCATCATCACTGCACCCCGCAACATCGTATATCTGCTATAAATGGACATTTGGTGCAACCCAGATGAGGATGGGTTCCCTCTGGAGTCTGGTTTCTCTCAAGGTTTCTTCCTTATGCCGTCTCGGGGAGTTTTTCCTTGCCACAGTCGCCACCGGCTCACTCATCAGGGACAAACTTACTTATAAAGAACATATTCACTTTTAATCACCACATCATCTGTGTAAAGCTGCTTTGAGACAATGTTCATTGTTAAAAGCGCTATACAAATAAAAATGAATTTAATTGAATTGAATCAGTGTGGATTGGAGTTTTATTGTAATAATAAATAATTATTTTTTTTTTTTAAATAAGTTTTTAATGTGTAAATTCTCACTTTTTTCTACCTGTTATTATATGGCTTTAGTGCTTTTATGAAATAAGAGTTCATATACATATTCAAGGGTGTGCAAAGAGGAGTAGTGTTTGTGATCGTATGTAGTGGGCCGATCTGGACCAAAACCCCAGGGCTGATTTTTTGTCCCCGTCCAATTCTGCCTGGATCCTTTTTCAGATAGTTTCCATATCTGTAGGCTAAAGAGGACAGCAATAAGCTTCATTCCACACACTGACTCTGTGGAAGTGTAGGCATGTGTGTACCTTTTTCTCTTTGCATGGTGGATGTGTGTGTGTTCTTCTGTAGGACGGTCCAAGTATGTACCTGCTGCATGCGGCTGGACCTGAAAATAAGTACAGATAAATATAATGAGGTCGAGTGTGAGTGATTTCCTGGACAGAAGAAAGTTCAGGCTTTCAAGTCTTTCTTCTTTCATCGTGAATGAATCAGTGAATGAAATTAACTGACTTCATTCGAAATGAAACGTTTCCTGCATGTTCATGGGACACTGTACTGTAGCAGTGTGTAAGTGTGTGTCACCTCGTCTCATCTCTCTGATCTCATGCCGCTTACAGAATTACATTACGGCATTCAGGGACAGGCACTAAGCTGGTTTAAATCCTACCTGTCCGATCGTTACCGTTTCGTAGACTTGAATGGAGAGCTATCCAGGCTAATGCTAGTAAAATATGGCGTGCCACAAGGTTCAGTTCTAGGACCCCTGCTTTTCACAATATACACGCTTCCCTTAGGATATATTATTAGAAGTCATGGAATTAGCTTCCATTGTTATGCTGATGATACCCAGCTATATATCTCATCAAAACCAGGCGAAATAGATCAATTAGCTCGGATAACTGAGTGTGTTAAAGAAATAAGAGATTGGATGACCCATAACTTTCTATTATTAAATTCTGATAAGACGGAGATTTTGCTCATCGGCCCAAAAACCAGTATGCAGAAGCTCCAGCATCTCAACCTGCATTTAGATGGATGTTTAAATGGCTAACAGCAGAACACGCTAACCAACCGCACAACAGAGATCTTTCATCAACATCTCCTTTTGGTGGTTTGGATAAACCACGTTTGGCTCTAAACCAGCAGTCAGTAGCCGGCGTGTGTTTTGCATGAGGCCCATGTGACATGTGACTCTTAAAAACAGCTTCAAACTTCAGACCCACAACATGGTTACCGGTGGAGGCACCAGAAATGTTGAATGTTTACGAGAAATAAAGTCAGAGTTTATTTATGATTTTTTATTTATATACAGTACAGACCAAAAGTTGGGACACACCTTCTCATTCAAAGAGTTTTCTTTATTTTCATGACTATGAAAATTGTAGAGTCACACTGAAGGCATCAAGGGCTATTTGACCAAGAAGGAGAGTGATGGGGTGCTGCACCAGATGACCAGGCCTCCACAGTCACCGGACCTGAACCCAATCGAGATGGTTTAGGGGTGAGCTGGACCGCAGAGTGAAGGCAAAAGGGCCAACAAGTGCCAAGCATCTCTCGGGGAACTCCTTCAAGACTGTTGGAAGACCATTTCAGGTGACTACCTCTTGAAGCTCATCAAGAGAATGCCAAGAGTGTGCAAAGCAGTAATCAAAGCAAAAGGTGGCTACTTTGAAGAACCTACAATATGACATTTTTTCAGTTGTTTCAGACTTTTTTGTTATGTATATAATTCCATATATAATTCCACATGTGTTAATTCATAGTTTTGATGCCTTCAGTGTGAATCTACAATTTTCATAGTCATGAAAATAAAGAAAACTCTTTGAATGAAAAGGTGTGTCCAAACGTTTGGTCTGTACTGTATATATATTTTGCAAATAAAATGCAAATGATCTAAATGGGTTTAGTTTTCACAGACTGCATTTTCAGCAATAAAAATAAATTTTTTTAAAAAGGAAACAAATTTAATTGTTCATTTTAAAAGATCCGTCTTATTTTCTCTTGTATATTTAGTGTCGCTCATTAATAAAGAAAAAATGCTTCTTATCCGATTACTCGATTACTAATGAGTAGAAAACTCGATTACTAAAATGATCGATATCCTTAGCCCCAAATATAACTACTAAATATAGTTATTGTTGTGTGTGTGTGTGTGTGTGTGTGTGTGTGTGTGTGTGTGTGTGTGTGTGTGTGTGTGTGTGTGTGTGTGTGTGTGTGTGTGTGTGTTGTTAATGTTGTGTCCTTGTAGATCTGGAATTCACTCACAGATGCTGAAGGACCTGAACTGAATTTTAAACTTGTGCTGGTTTCTCCTCCACAGCTGGAACTTGAGCTGCAGCTGGTTTCTGGAAACAATTTAAAATAAGGTTATGAATGTTTGAACACAATGATTATTGGTGAATGGGCTGTGAGGGAAGTGGCACCAAGTAAAATCTTGCTCAGGGCAGAAAATTGACCAGGGCCGGCCCTGTGCAGGATGGAGGGAGTGTGTTGAACTGTTGGAGCGGCGTAGAGGATGGAGGGAGGGTGGGATTTAAGTGGACAAGAAATATGAGTTGTTCATGTCACACAGATTAAAATTTTATTTTATCTTTTTTTTTTTTATCTCTTTCTCTTTCCTATAAAATGGATTGAATGAATGCCATTGGGAATGGTATTTGTTAAAGTTAGTTCATAAAAATTAACCTTATTTTAAATTGTTTTCAGTGAAACTATAAAATATAGGTGCTGTCTGGGTCACATTATAAATGAAACACAAACAGTAAGAATAATTACATCTGGTCTTCCTGCACATAAATGTATTTATTTAAACACTTCTTTATCATACAGTACTGTTTAATCTTCCACTTCATTTTAAAAAGTGTTCAATGTCCAGTAGGTGGCAGTAATGTTCTACTCAACTTTAGCTCCCTCTAGCGTTATCACAACGAATTACATTGCACTACACTTTTAAAGGGAATTTTACATAAAATGTTGCCTTTTTAAATAAACCAAGTTATAAACAAACATTACCAAATTAGTACAGTGGCCAAGAAGTGCAAAACACATTAACAAATCCTAAAACAAAATAACAAATGCAAAAACAAAACAAATCCAAAAACAAAATAAATCCAAAAACAAATTAACAAATCTGAAGACAAAATAACAAATCCGAAAACAAATCAACAAATTCACAAGTCAGACAAACCGGAAAAGGTAGGTATCGTTTGTGAATGTAAACTTACCGATTATTGGACGAGACACCTGTCATTCACCTGTATATCTTGACTGACAGGTGTCTTGTCCAATGATCTGTAAACAAATATATAATATATAATATAAAAATATTTTATATAATCAAAAGTGATTTCAGATTGAATCCCAGTGGAAACGAGACTGATCCGAAGCTGCTGCTTTTCAGCTGAAACACACTGTGTGGTCAAAAGTATTTGGACACCAGTCTTTTCAAGCCAGATGTGGTTCATAAATTCACCTAAAATGCACTCTATGACTTTTATCTGAAAGGAATATTCACATTTACTATTATTTATACAACACCATGTCACTATTAGGGTTTATTAGAAGATTACACACTGCAGTAGTATTTGAGTGATGTAGTGGTGAAGCTCTAGAAGATTTTTGAGTATTAGTGCAATATAAATAAATGAAATTCAGGTTAAATAAAGCTGATTAATATTAATGTTATAAAATAAATGATCCAGAAAAGACGAGTACAGATTTAATAACATTTATTTTGTCCAAAAATGTTTCTATAAAATTCACTATTTATGCTGAGAACCTGCGTGAAGGTGGTACTAAATTTATTAAATGTACCATTTACATGTTAGAACTCAATCAAACTTACTCTAAGAACTCAACTTGATCTGACCTCAAATCAGGCTCTAAACTGTAGCAGTACCTCCTCCATCCACACGGGGGAGACTCCTCAACCTGATATACCTAGACAACGAAAACGATTAATAATATTTATACATATTTAAGTAAAAAGAAATTCCTGACAGAGCCACTAGAGGGCAGTGTAAGACTAAAATCTGACCAACTGCAGTTATTATTATTATTATTATTATTATTATTATTATTATTAATAATATTATCATTAATATTAATAATTATATTATAGCTGAATTTTTGTGATATAAATAAATGAAACAGAAGTTAAATGAAGCTGAATAAAATTAATATAATAAATAATGTAGAAATAACAAGTACAGATTTAATAACATTTAAACAATTTATTTTGTCAAAAGGTTTTTATAAAATCCAGGTTTTATGTTGAGAAACTGCATGAAGTTAGTATTAAATTTATTAAAAGTATCATCTACATGCAAGAACTCAATCAAACATATTGTTAGAATAAAATGAAAACTTGATCAAACCTTAAATCAGACTCTGAACTGTACGTATGCTATTTGTTCTGTTATTGAACTAGAAACAGTGAATGTTGAGATGTTTGGGAACTGATTATCGCCTGTATATATGCAGGTCAAGGGTTTTTCATGCTGGAACACCGTTCATTACAATGAGACGATGATGTAAGATGTCGAGCCAAACCACGGAGATGAAGCTGAGTGAGGTGAAACCCTCAAACTAACCCAGGAACAGAGAAGGAACTTTCTGACCAGCTGCTGGTTTTGCACAAACAGAACAAAAGTTTCTTTTTCTTGAGAGAGACTGCTAAAAGAAATATTTTTAAGGAGACAGAATGTTTTATGTTACAGATTTTGTTAGAACTGTGCAATCGAGTCATTTACAAGTGAATCTTTCGATTCAGACTCAATTGAACCGAATCCAGTGAACCGACTCTTCTGGACCTTATTATTTTTTAATGAATTTATTGAACCGAACTCTTTTGAACCGAGTTACTTGAACTGAATCTACAGAGTAGAAATTAACGAACCAAACAAAACTGAATGGATTGAGTTATTAAAATTAATTTATTGAATTAAATTATTTTGATTCAATAAATTAATTTTAATAACTCAATCCATTCAGTCAATAATTAAATTATTTTGTAATGGGGGGGGGAGTGGTGGCTCCAGCGGTTAAGGCGCTGGGTTGCCGATCGGAAGGTCTGGGGTTCGAGCCCCGGTATCGCCAGGCTGCCACTCTTGGGCCCTTGAGCAAGGCCCTTAACCCTCTATGCTCCGGGGGTCCCTTACGAGGGAAATATCAAGGTCCGTGATGTCGGAGTGACGTGGGGCCGCCTTCCCGTGGGCTCACCACCTGCAGGAGGGACCGTGAGGGACGGTGCTATGAGGATTGGGCAGCAGTCAAAGGCAGGGGCCTGCTTAGACTGCTGCCCCCGCGACCCGAATTACGGATAAGCGGGAGAGAATGAATGAATGAATGAATATTTTGTAATGTTTTGAATGCCAAAGTGTTATTTCTGATGTTTTTAACTAACTGAGGTTGTTAAAAGTTCTATTTTAACAGTAGATGTTATAAGGCTGAATTCTAACTAAACTTTTAATTTTTAGTTATGATTTAAATGAAGTACAACACTTTTATAAAAGAAACAAAACACAACAAAATTTTAAATATTACATTTTTATTATACATTACAATAATTATAGATTTTTACTTTATTATATGTAGGACATGTGCTCACATGCTGAATCTAAACCTGCCCAGAGCTTTACAGATTTTTGCTCTCCAGTGCTGCCATTTCCTGTTCCTCAGGAATTATTGAGGAAGTTGTAAGGATTGTCAGATCTTTCCATGAGGTCAGACCCCAATAACTGCCATGCAACAAAACATTAAGCTTTCTAATCTGAGAAGAAGATCTCTTTAATTTGAGGAGAGGAAGACATCTGTTCAGCTGCACACTCACCCATCCTTGAGCCCCCTCTTTCCCTCCTGGGGATATGACCGGGTCATGGTAAGATGATTAAGAAGGTCCTGGAATTCAAGCTACTATACTTGCATACTGCAGTTATTATAGTTTAGGAATGTATGAATTTTAACTTTACATGTTTGGTATTATTTTAAAGGTCTCAGTGCGATTGGAAATATGATCTCAGTACAATATCAGTAGAACAGACCAAAAATAAAGATCTCAGGTTTGGGGAAAATTCTGTCCTACTGATGTGAGATGTTTGTCCTGGAGAAGATCTTTATCAGGTGTTAGTTTTTTGTTTTTGTATATTTTTACCACAGGAGGTTTTTGGTTTTAAGGTCACCTCCAGTCCCAACTATCTATCTATCTATCTATCTATCTATCTATCTATCTATCTATCTATCTATCTATCTATCTATCTATCTATCTATCTATCTATCTATCTATCTATCTATCTAAATGTACAAGAAATTAAAAATAGCTCCTACAGTGAAATAAATTGTTTTTATTGTCATTTTAATCATATGCTGTACAGTACACAGTAAAACAAAACAATATTGCTTAAGGACCGAAGTGCTCCATAATACAAGACAAAATGACACAAAGCAACACAGAACTAAAATCTAAGTAAGATGTAAGGTGCCCACCCAATGGCCCAATGACGGAATCCACTGGTGTGGGTGAAGGTATTCTGCATGTTAGTCTTTCGCGCGGCTGTAAAAGATTACTTAAATGGATTGCACTTTGTTACATGAATCTAATTTTTACCTCTAATCAGACTCCAATTTATAATAAAGATTTAACTTGAATATCTTTAATTTAAGCTGATCACCTTATTGGTTGCATTCCGTCTTTTCAATTAATCATTCGTTATGGACCTGGAGTCGCTTAGAACCTTGTGCTTGGCAAACGATACCTGCTCAAGGAGGCACAATGCCAGTCCGAATCTTAGTCAGAGGATATAACGGTAAACTAATATTCTTTAAGTAGACCTCTCAATGCTTGCTCATGCATAAAGAATACTGTATTTAGCCACTTAGTTATAACTTGCTAAATCAGTGATCGTCAGAAATCAGAAGGTCTCAGACGTTGTGCTCTATGCTCCATCCGTTCATGAGCCTTCAGTTTGTACTATCCTGGTCGTAGATTTGCGGTAACACCAGGCTACATAATCAACTAGATATAAATGATTTCAGGAAGTTTCAGAGTTAATCAAGAATTTTACATTTATTTGCCAGGCAATAATCAATAAACAAATGTCACATTTAAAACAAATAATAGAAGCATGACATGATCAACATAAAACCAAATATTTTAACAATGCAGTTTACTAAAGAAATGTTAAAGAATCACTATACCTGGCAATAGAGACACACAGAGAAGTTCTGACTACAGAATGCTTGTTTCACCAAATTTCCTTAAATACCCAAACCATCGTAAACACTTGTAAATTCAAAGTGATAAAAGCTTTGCAAACCTTTTCTTGTGACAGGATGTGACCTATAAACCAAATGTTACCTAGAACACCTGGTAAGGATCTTCTCCGGGGCAACCCTTATGTCAGTAGGACAGAATTTCCCCAAACCTGCGGTCTGATATGGGACTGAGATCATATTTCCAATCACACTAAGACCTTTAAAATTATACCAAACATGTGAATGTAAAATGTATAAATCCCAAAATAATCATGGGTCAACCCACAAATGGCCCCTTTATGGGGTTGTTATTGGACCACAGTGGGTGAGAATTGGGTCCCATTTATTAATTTCATGATTGATTTCTGTGGGTGAACTTAATGTGTACTTAATCTTACTATGGAAAATCCACTGTCAAACCATTTCAAACCTCAGTTACATTGTAAAACTGTGCCTGACCAAACAAAGACCTAATACTAGTTGATTTTATGTGCTGCTTTATGTTTAAAATTACATGGTTGAGTATTTGAACTGTGCAAAATAAATGACTTCAACTCAGAATGTGTGAATCACATTTAATTTAAATTAATTCAAGTAAAAAAACAGGAAACAGGAATAACAGAATTACTTATGTAGAATAGTTCACTGGTGGGTCTATGCAGATATGCCTCAGCTGCACACCTACAAAACAGTAAAAAAAAGAGAAGACAGAAAAGGCAATTTAGTACATTTTAAAATACTACCATTCACAGCAGCATCTAAAAAAAAACATGCATCAATATAATTAAGACATATCCTAGAATCTCATCAGTGAATTGTTCCCACCTCTGCCTCACACAGTAATAACTTATGCCGGGGGACCAGTCATGGAGTCCAAAACTTATGAATGTAACAATTAAAATATCAACCTTTCGTCTGAACTTGACTCTTAAACAAATATTTGGCTTTTGCCAAAATCCAGTGATTGAACAATGATTCTGATCAGCTGAAAGATGTAAGTCACACCACGGATCACGGTGGCCCAGAAAGTTCAACGCACTGCAACTGAAGAAACATATGCAAATAGAAAAAACACCAGCAAATTAAGAAAACATCTTCATCAGTTAAACAACACAAGTTGCAAATCCTCACAACACAACCAATTCATTTACACTGCAAACAGCACAGACCACAAAATAAATGTTTCATGGGGACCCCAACAAGTGATGACCCCGGGACTGCTTGTTCAATGTCTATTCATCAGTGGTGTTGTTGATGATCTGAAAGGTGAGTTTTTTTGTTTATTTTAATTGTATATGTCATCTACAACACCACTGATGAATTGACATTGAACAATAAGCAGTCCCAGATGGGTTTGTCACTTGTTGTGGTCCCCCTGAAACATATATTTTGTGATCTGTACTATTTGGTTGTGTTGTGAGGATTTGCAGTGTGTTTCTGTGTTTGGTTGTGTTGTGAGGATTTGCAGCGTGTTTCTGTGTTTGGTTGTGTTGTGAGGATTTGCAGCGTGTTTCTGTGTTTGGTTGTGTTGTGAGGATTTGCAGCGTGTTTCTGTGTTTGGTTGTGTTGTGAGGATTTGCAGCGTGTTTCTGTGTTTGGTTGTGTTGTGGGGGTTTGCAGTGTGTTTCTGTGTTTGGTTGTGTTGTGAGGATTTGCAGTGTGTTTCTGTACTTGGTTGTGTTGTGGGGGTTTGCAGCACATGTGTTGTCAAAGTTTTTTTTTTTTTTTCTGGTGTTTTTTTCTATTTGCATGTGTTTTCTTAAGTTGCAGCATGTTGAGCTCTCTCAGCCACCGTATAGATGCCTTAAGGATAAGTAATTTATAAGATATTTTTTCATCTCAGGGTGGAGTACTCCTTTAATGAAACAGAGGCAAAAACAGTGATCGAGATAAAATATTAATAATTGTGCAGCCCTAGCTATAGGTTATATGACTTACACTTCCGGCTGTACTGCCCTCCGATCATGGTCCCGCTGGGCTCTCAAAGCACGGTTGCCTTCTCTGTCTCTTGCATTTGTGAACCATTTACCAAGTGCTTTCTCCAGCTCTTTCTTACTGACAGTTTTCAGCAAACGGTTCTGCTTCAGGCTTCCTGTTAAGCAAAAAATTTATATAAAGTAGAGCATGCTACTGCATCAACCAGGGCACAACCCATTATTTGTATGCATGCAAGTTACATGAGCATAAGACTATCAGTCAAAAAAAAAAAAAAAAAGACTAAAAATCACAAGGTTGTAAACACCCTCTAATCCACCATTTGCCCAAACTGTTAACTGATCTGACTGACTTTTTGAACAGCGCAAAATGATGTTTATTATCTTTAATGTAATCATAACGTATATAATTTCAGTAATGTTTAGAAATGATATAAATATGAACTTTTTTTTCTTAATCACCTCTACCTATTTCACCTAAATCACATTAAAATAATGTTAAGTATTGTCACAATCGCCTCAGAGCTTTTCTCTGTATATTGTATATACACATGTTATAAAGGTAGTGAAAGAGAAAGAGACTCCACAGTGCTTTTACTGTTTCACCCTCCTGTTATCATAAGGACACTACATGGAGAAAACACGGGTGAAAATGGTATGGAAAGTCTTTATTTCCACATTTTAGTAAACACTGTCCTAGTTATCTGCTTATCATTAGGAATGTTCAGTTTTCCACAGGTGTTTATTTCTGAGGTAAACCAGTTCACTCTCCACACTTACCTTCTTTATATCGTGCCTGTTACTTTAATTACCACACAATCTTTCAGAAGTATACATTAAATAAAAACAACAGTAAAATGTGATTAATTTAAAACAAAAGATCATTTCTTATCGTGAAGGAGATGTCAGGTTATCCAGGTCAGGTCAGGTCAGGTCATCCAGGTCAGGTCATCCAGGTCAGGTCAGGTCAGGTCATGTTATCCAGGTCAGGTCAGGTCAGGTCAGGTCAGGTTATCCAGGTCAGGTCAGGTGAAAAGTGGTAGTACGTGATGGCCGTTTCTTCAGAATGAGAAGGCGGGAACACAGGAGCCAATGGGAGACTCTGGGAGCTGCACAAGCGATTTTTTCTATTTTTCTTTTTTTTTAACTAAAGGTCGTACTATGTTATTGTTAAAATATTACATTTTTGTTTCATATAAAACACGCAAAAAACATATTAATTGAATTTATCATCAATTGAATAATATAGCTAAATATAGCCCAAATGTGGCCCATACAGGGCCCTCGAATAAACAAAATGGGCAACCTAACTGGGGCCCACAACCCTGACTAATCTGGGGCCCACATTCAGCCCATCAAAGTGCCCACTCTGACCCATGCCCACGTGATGCCCATATAAGCCAGATAAAACCCATGTGGGGCCCACATGGACATGTTGGCTGGGATCGTCACCCTGATTAAGGCCAGGCAGCATCTATACCACCTGAGGCGCTTAAGAGACTTTAAATCACCCTCTCTGGTGCTGAGGTCTTTCTTCAACTGCACCGTTGAAAGTGTCCTGATGGGTAGTATCTCTTCTTGGTTCAAGAAATGAACCATGCAGGGCAGGCACCAGAGGGTGGTGCAGTCAGCTGAGCGTTCTGAGCTCCCTGAACTGCAGGACATGTACAGCAAGCAGTGCTGGACCAGGGCAGGAAAGATATTGGGGGACCTTAGCCATCCCAATAAAGAAGTCCTCTTTTCTGTGTTGCGTTCAGGAAAGCGCTTCCAATCCTTGAAGGCAAACAGAGGGAGAATGAGGAGGAGATTCTGCCCACAGGCCATTCAGAGCCTAAACCAGGAAAACACCTAAAACATGAACACTTTAGTGACAATCGCACTGAGACACTTTAAATCTGGACTATTGTTAATATCTATTTATTATTTCTTTCTGACAAAATTTCAGCCAGTAAGTAGTTCCACACATACCTAAGATCGCGCGGCCTGTTCGGTGTCATATACATATACACATATAATATAAATATACATATATAATATACATATACATATATAATATACAAAGTATTTGAGATCTATCAGTCTGGAAAATGTTATAAAGCCGTTTTTAAAGCTTTGGGAATCTCAAACCCTACTCTTTACCATAACTTCATGGTATGACTGATCAACTTAATTCCCCTGTAGTTACTGCAGGTCTGCACATCTCCCATTTTTAAAGATCAGTACCAGCACACTCCTTCTCCATTCCTCAGGCATCCTCTCACCTTCCAAAATCCTGTTAAACAAACTTTTTAAAAACTCCACTGCATCGCTCCTAAACATCTCCATGCTTCTACCGATATGTCCTCTGGTCCAAACGACTTTCCAATCTTCATCCTCTTAATCACTGCTCTCACTTCCTCCTTACTAATCCTATCCACTTCCTGCTTCACCATCTCCACACCATCCAACCTTCTCTCTCTCTCACTTTCCTCGTTCATCAGCCGCTCAAAATACTCCCTCCATCTTCTCAACACACTGTCCTTACTAGTCAACACATTTCCATCTCCATCCTTTATTGCTCTAACTTGCAGCACATCCTTCCCTGCTCGGTTCCTCTGCCTGGCCAATCGGTACAAATCCTTTTCTCCTTCCTTAGTGTCCAACTTCTACAGATCCTCATATGGCTTTTCCTTTGTCCTTCACCACATCCCTCTTTACCTGCTGCTGCATCTCCTTGTACTTCTGTCTACTTTTCTCATCACTCTGTCAATCCCAATTCTGTTTCAACCACGTCTCTTTGTCTTCCTTTCCATTTCCAGATGTCACACCAAGTACCTTTCTAGCTGTCTCCCTTATCACTTCTGCAGTAGTTCCACAATCATCCAAACCTCTTTACCACCACCGAGCCCCTGTCTGACCTCTTCCCTGAATCTCACACTACATTCTTCCTCCTTCAGTTTCCACCATCTTATTCTTCTTCCAGTCCTCTCTTTCCTCCTCTTCTTCTTCTTCACCTCCAAAACCATGGGACATGACATGGGTTATCTGTACTTCTACTGAGTGAAGGATGTGTGAACCTTTGCCACCGCTGGCTTTAATTATAAAATGTTTGCCAACATATTACAGTTATAATGTAGATAAATAGTACTAATAAACTACCCACTCTGTGCAATTTGTATAAGGTATTTAAGTGTGTAAACTAATCCTAATGTAATAGTGGAGCAAAAGTGTATTTATATATAAGAACATCTGTATTATTTAGTTTTTGCAACACTGAGCTGCACACATATTCAAACCTGTAACGTTTGCTTATACTACACATTTAAATGAACCATATTAACTTGGTCAAAAGCACATTGCACCATTTTCTTTATATTTAAGTGGAAATTAGTTTTGTATTTGTATGCACAAGTAATTTTTGTATGCAGCATGTAGTGTAAATATATATTAGATTTTAGTTATTTTTGTTATTAATTAACTTTTATTTTCATTTGGTGATGAAGCTCGGGTATTCTTGTATTCAGAGCAGTGAGAACTGCATACAATTCTAGACTGAGACTCCTGAAGTTACTGAGTGTCACAGTTGGACCCTGGAAACACAGATTTTAATGCTCCCACATTAAAGTTGATTGCTTTCCATTTTATTCTTTATGTATAATAGAATTTTGTTAATAACTGAAATTTAATTTAGTAATTAACAATGATGATTTGTTGATACTTCATAATCATCTATGATATAGAATAAAACATTATTTTTTCTAAGAAAGAAAATAGAAATGCTGGTGATAGAAACAAAGTATAAGTTAACAAACAATAGCAAGAGAAAAATAAGTGAACCGTACATGAAATAATCACAAAAATGTTCCTGAACACATTTTTAATGACACCGAGACTCTATGCTAAAGTAATTAACATTTCACTACACTTTAAGTCAATGGCCCTAAAGTACCCCTAAACTACAGCCCCATACCATTACCACTTCTCAATCAAACATTACAGTTGACTAATAAACTTATTTGAAGTTAGAGAAACACAGAAATGAACGTCGGTGCAAAATACCTAAAGGTTTATACATTTAACATTTTAGATTTAAAAAAGACTTATGGGTGAGATTTGTCTGCACTTTAATTCTTATTGGTCCAGACAGATACAACAAAAATCTATTCCCTGATCTTGCTGTGTAACCGTGTGCTCAAGCTCAAGTTTGCAGTAAATCAGTAACACTCGGCTCAGGGGACAATGGATTAGAAGCCGTTCCATTAGATAATGTTCAGAAAGCACATATGGGTGAAATGCTCAGGTAGCCTCATACATGTTGCCATAATGTGTAGTTGTAGTGTAACTGTAGATGGACCAACAATGTTCTGATGGCTTGGAAAGGTGTCCAGTTTGTTAGAGCTAATTAAAATTTACATTACAATTTAAAGTTCCCCAGATATTTACAGTACAATTTCCCTTTACATCCCTTCAAATAAAAAATTTAAGAAGATGATTTGTTTCATGGTTGTATGTTAGAGCACTTGTGGTTCCTTAATGAGCTTTGATGAACATAGCTCCGTCCACAGTGTCCACAGAGGTACAGCTTCTGTCCTGTATGACTCTGCTGGTGGCTGAGGAGGGCACGCCGAGCACTAAGACTCATCCCACACTGTTCACAGTGATACGGCTTCTCTCCTGTGAATACACTGGTGCGATTTGAGAGTACTCAGGTGAGTAAAACTCTTCCCACACTGTTCACAGTAATACGGCTTCACCCCTGTGTGGACACGCTGGTGTTTTGTAAAATTACTCTGTTGAGTAAAACTCTTCCCACACTGTTCACAGTGATATGGCTTCACTCCTGTGTGGACATGCTGGTGCATTCTAAAATTATTTTGATGAGTAAAGCTCTTCCCACACTGTTCACAATGATACGGCTTCTCTCCTGTGTGGACACGCTGATGTGATTTGAGATTACCCTGCTGAGTAAAACTCTTCCCACACTGTTCACAGTGATACGGCTTCTCACCTGTGTGGACACGCTGGTGTGATTTGAGATGACCCTGTTGAGTAAAACTCTTCCCACACTGTTCACAGTAATACGGCTTCTCTCTTGTGTGGATACACTGGTGCAATTTAAGACTACTCTGGCAATTAAAACTCTTTCCGCACTGTTCACAATAATACGGCTTCACTCCTGTGTGGATACGCTGGTGTAATTTGAGAGTACTCAGGTGAGTAAAACTCTTCCCACACTGTTCACAGTGATACGGCTTCACTCCTGTGTGGATACGCTGATGTAATCTGAGACTACTTTGCTGAGTAAAACTCTTCCCACACTGTTCACAGTGATAAGGCTTCTCTCCTGTGTGGACACACTGGTGCGATTTGAGACTACTCTGATGATTAAAACTCTTCCCGCACTGTTCACAATAATACGGCTTCACTCCTGTGTGGATACGCTGGTGTACTTTGAGAGTACTCGGGTGAGTAAAACTCTTCCCACACTGTTCACAGTGATACGGCTTCTCTCCTGTATGGATATGCTGATGTAATCTGAGACTACCTTGCTGAGTAAAACTTTTTCCACACTGATCACAGTGATACAATTTATTTCCTGTGTGGATACGCTGGTGTGATTTGAGATGACCCTGTTGAGTAAAATTCTTCCCACACTGTTCACAGTGATACGGCTTCACTCCTGTGTGGATACGTTGGTGTCTTTTCAGAACAGCAATTTTAGTAAAACTCTTCCCACAATCTGAGCAGTGGTGCATCTGGAAAACAATATAAAATGATTTAATATACTGTAATAATTTTAGATTTGGTCTTGCATGATATCAGAAATGTCTGCTATAGTAATCTGATAAGGTTTGAAACAAGTTAAATAAGAGGTATTTTGAGGCCTTTTAGAAAACCTTTAACTATTTAATGTTCCAAAATCCCTGATATTTATGTCTTCAAGGTGTAGGAGTTTTCCCAGTACCAGACCAGGCAGCATTATATCATCTTATTTTCAATTCCAGGAGACAGGAAAAAAGACTGTGGAACCTGTTGCGCTTCTGTGATAACATCAGATCCTAACAGGATTTAGTCCACGATCACAAAGCTACCTGAAACTATGTTCAAGCAATGTTTGGGTGACTTTGGATTTTACAGTGATCCAAAAGCTACTACTAGTAGCTCTCATTAGACAAAGCTCAAAATCTGGACTGGTGCAAACAATCTTTACCTACTGAGCGGATCTGCATGCTGTCTTTCAAATGATGTGTGAAAATCCCTGTGGTTGGGACAACAATACATTGATGACGACTGCAGGTAATTATCTGTGGCTGTCAAAAGCAGCAACCTACTTCCTCCTAATGGCCTATGAGGGCATTTTCAATCAACTTGTTAGCATGTACCTCCGCTTTCAGACTCTCAGATGAAAATCACCTACCTGAATGTAAATGTGAACAGTTCCTGACCAAAGTGTTCTACATACACAATTTGGATACATTTGGAAAGAAGATACTCTGACCCAGCCATTAATGTTGCACAAGTCAGTGCACTCTTAGCGCAGGTCTCAACCCCGGATACATGTGGAGGGTTGAGTTATGAAGGACATCCAGTGTAAAACATGTGCCAAATCAAACATGCAGATCACAAAAAAAATTTCATACCAGATCGGTCGAGGCCCGGTTTACCAACGACCACCACAGGTATCGTTAGCCAACAGGGTACCGGTGAAAATTGGACTACGGTTGGCCGAAGGAGGAGAAGAAGAGGAGGAAGAAGTCTACAGAAGCAGCGGAAAAAGAAGAAGTGAAGGACAGTGCAGGTTCGGGTTGGTACTTTGACTGGAGAGAGGGACCTGATATGATGGAGAGGAGAAAGGTAGATATGTTGTGTGTTTAGGAGACCAAATGGAAATTGAATAAGACCAGGAATGTTGGAGGTGTTTAAACTGCTCTATCATGGTGTGGATGGAAAGAGAAATGGTGTAGGGGTGATTCTGAAAGAAGAGTACAGTAAGAGTGTAGTGGAGGTGAAGAGAGTTTCTGATAGGATGTGAAGGTGAAGCTGGAAGTTGAAGGGGAGATGATAAATTATCAGTGCTTATGCTCCACAGGTGGGCTGTGAGATGGAGGAGAAGGAAAAATTCTGGAGTGAGTTAGATGAAGTGGTAGATGGTGAACCTAGAAATGAAAGATTAGTGATTGGGGCAGACTTTGAAGGGCATGTAGGTTAAGGGAAAAGCGGTGATGGTAGGTATGGAATTAAGGAGAGGAATATGGAAGGGTAGATGGTGGTAGATTTTTGCTGAAAAGAGGAAAATGGCAGTGGTGAACACGTATTTTAAGAAGAAGGAGGATCATAGAGTGACGTATAAGAGTGGAGGAAGGTGCACACAGGTGGACTATGTTCTATGTAACGCAGGTCCTTTTCTCCCTCCACCTGCTAGACTCCGGGGGCCACTCAGACTATTCTTATACATGTTTGGCTATTCATACAGACTGCATTCATATTAATTGTACAGCAATTCAGACTATTGTTATTCATACAGACTGTATTCATACTGATGGCCGGACATTTCAATGGACAGGAGGAGAATGAATTCTCAGAAGCCATTCTGAGAAGCCATTAATCTCAAGTAGCAAGGACCTGGACAACTCTGCTAGTGCTAATGTTAATTCACCTATTTCTCCATCACCAGCAGCACTCCATTCTCCAACATCTATCTCCCCTACATGCCAGTGTACACACACACACATACATACATACATACATACATACATACATACATACATACATACATACATAAAGCGGGTAAAATAAGTATTGAACATGTCAACATTTTTCTCAGTAAATATATTTCTAAAGGTGCTAGTGACATGAAATCTTTATCAGATGTTGGTAACAACCCATGCAATCCACACATACAAAGGAATCAAACCATACATGTCCATAAATGAAGTTGTGTAATGTTGTGAAACAACACACACACACAAGAAAAAGTATTGAACACATGAAGACAGGGAGGTGCAAAAGGGAATGAAAAGCCAAGACAGCAGTAGATATCAATCAGTAATTAGAAAGCAATCCTGCCTATTGTCATTGTAAATTAATATCAGCTGCTTCAGTCCCAACTGATGGCCTGTATAAAGGTGTCCCAATAGCAAGGTGTCACACAAGAAACATCTCATGATGGGTAAAAGCGAAGAGCTCTCTCAAGAACTTCGCATCCTTACTGTTGCACACATACTGATTGCATTGTTTACAGAAGGATTTCTAAACTTCTGAATGTTCTGAAGGGTTTGATATCTTTGTATTCGAGCAGATGTAGTTGTGTTGGCCTATTTTGATAATAGATGCCTTTTAGGCTAAGACCACCTGTTCTCTTTGGGTCCATCAACACTGTGATTCTAATGGTTCTAATTTTAAAACATGGTTCTAATTTTCAAAAGTAATACTAATAAATGATCTTAAAGTGCGAGGCAGAAACTAAACAAACTTGCAGTCCGCCACTTAATACTTTACTTTAAAACTAAACTTCCTCTGGGAGATCACTGGGATACGCATGTGAATATTTGATCTGTTCACTGGTTGCATGTGTAAAAGCTGTTGGTATCAAACATTGTTTACTTTATTAACTGAGTAAAAAGCTGAAGAACAGATCAAATAGGACAATTGATTAAAGATTTGGGGAGAAATTTCGTGTTTCCTTGTAAAAAATTTTTTTAAATAAATAAAGTAGTTTATTGTGATACACTTAAAGTTAAGGTATTTTTTTATGATTTAATTTTAAATACATCATGATGTATCTTTGCCCTGCAAACCACACTGAAAGTTGAGACATGAATAAATTGTACCTTTGATCCAGCAGCAGCAGCAGGAGTGTGTGGAGGTTCTCCTAAAGATCTCCGTCTGGACTCTGATTTCATGATCAGAGGTGTAAAGAATCAGGACACTGGAAGAAAAATGCAGAGGTTCATGACTCCAGAATGTCCACTAGCTGTTCCCCGAGCAGCTCAGCTGCTACATTTCACTGTATCTCACCTTTGGGTAAAAATCCGCTAAATCCGGGACAAAAACGGGGTTGAAGCTCGCGCGCGATAGATTTATAACAGCGAAAGGAACGTCGATGTGCACGCGCAGAAAGTGGAGAAAAACTCACGCCCCAACATTAACTTCAGACCGGAGCGCGTGAAAGAACTCTATAAGTACAAACACAGATCACAAAGCAGTGGGCGGGGCCAACGGGCTCGAGTTCTAAATCCGCAAACATCATTGGCTCTGGGATCACTGGGATTTTCTGTCTCTCACTCTTACTGGTAGAGCTGAAACAGGTAATTATAACATAACATAGGGAATTGTTCATTTAGTTATAATTTTTCCTATAAAACTTCATTATAATAAAAGTAATATATAATAATGTGTTAGTGAAAATAATAATAATAATAATAATAATAATAATAATAATAATAATAATAATAATAATAATAATAATAATAATAATAATAATAAATCTAATAATACTGTTAGCAACAGTGTAACAATAACTCAAAAAATATTTTGTTTTGTTTAATGAAAAAAAAGAAAAAATAGTAGTTTTAATATGTAATATGTCATACAATAATATAAAATATAATGTTCTATTTGAATGTTTATTTTCCACAGAAATGCCAGTGTTGAAAAACAGCTTCTGGTACTAAAGGTGTGTAACGTTTTGGTATTTCTGCCTTCAGTGTGTAAGAAAGTACAAGGTGATTATTACTGCATGATTCAGTTCTATTTAATGAGCATATAAATATAAATTATTTTACAGAAGTGAACACCAGACAAAATCTGGAAATCCGAGGCCTACAGTGCTCAATCAGTAGGTTCAAGAAAAGCATCTGCTTAATCGAGGTACTTTCTCACAAGTGAGAATTGTGACTAAATAAAACTAAATGTTTTTTTTATTTTTTTTAAAAATCAATAAATAAAAAGAAAGGGAAACACATGATAGATTTATTTTAAGTACAGTTTCTATCAAGTTACAGAAGGCTGATCATTAAAAAGTGAAAGAAATATATAATAGCAGTTGTAGGAGGAGGAGGAGGAGAAATATTTTGAGAAATAAGGATGTGGTGGGAATGTGGGTGTGGTGGGACCACTCACAGTTTGATGATGTCATGCTGCTGTTAAAAAGCAGGTTTCAGTACTGTGTTGGTACAGTTTTACACAACTGTAACTTAATAGAAACTTTACTTAACTTATAAAATAGTGTAAAAAAAATAACTGTATATGCCAATTACAGTATATCCTGACAATTTTAGAAATGTAGCATTAACACTGATATAGTCAGAACTTTACATCCTGATGGCCCTAATAATGATCCTAAAACCAACAGTACATGTAGCCAGCATTCACACTCTATTCATATAGACTGCCTTCACACTAATAGCTATCATCAACACAGTATTCACCTGATAATGAACACACAAAAGAAGTCGTTAAGAGGATTATCCACCTGCCTCCTCTCTACAGATGTGTGAACTACTTCAAGGTCAAAGTCAACCCTTTACTTAATTGATAGAACCAAAAAGCAACACTTGGGGAAAGAAAACATGCATCTATGGGAATATATTTTCACAATTTTTGGTTTATAAACATTTCACATTTCTTAAGCCTCTTCATATAATTTAAATTTACTTTCCTTATGGAAGCTACATTTTCATTTACTCTTCTCTTCACAACTCTTTCATGTAAACATAACACTTATTTCACACAAAAAGTATTTCATTAATTACATATATAGTGCAGTCAAAAAGACCAATTAAAGCACAATAACTTATAAAGTACTTTTTGTGTTGTTAACTGTTCTCTTTGCTGTGGGGTTTGGGCCTGTATGAATATAAAATAAAACTTCACAATAAAATAAACAATAAAACAAAGCTGCGTGTTTGATTTCTGCATAATGAATATAACTTTCAATCTGATCAGCTGATTATTTGAGGGGAAATGTACAAATCGCTTTAGCACATGTTTATATAAATCTGTATCTTCTCTAGAAAATAGTTTATAACAAGTCACATCTAAAAACTTTTGTCAGCTTCCTGCTCGTTCTCAGTCTGCGTGGAGGAGCACTTTTTCTCTGTAATGACAAACAATTTATTACAGTCAAAGCAAATACCTTCTACATCAACATCTACAGAAACTCAGAGAGATTTCAGTGTTACCTTTGTTCAACTCATTTCCCTGTTTGAAGAGTTTTTCCTGTTGAGGTTTAAAAAATAAAATAATATATAGTTTTATTTAGTCACAATTCTCACTTCAGTCCAATGAGGTCTGCGTCTGTAATCAAAAGAAAGTACCTCGATTAAGCAGATGCTTTTCTCGAAGCTACTGATTGTGTACTTCAGGCCTCGGATTTCCAGCTTTTGTCTGGTGTTCACTTCTGTAAAATAATTTATATTTATATGCTCATTAAATAGAACTGAATCATGCAGTAATAATCACCTTGTACTTTCTTACACACTGAAGGCAGAAATATCAAAACTTTACACACCTTTAGTACCAGAAGCTGTTTTTCAGCACTGGCATTTCTGTGGAAAATAAACATTCAGATAGAACATTATATTTTATATTATTGTATGACATATTACATATTAAAACTACTATTTTTTCTTTTTTTTTCATTAAACAAAACAAAATATTTTTTGAGTTATTGTTACACTGTTGTTAACATTATTATCAGATTTATTATTATTATTATTATTATTATTATTATTATTATTATTATTATTATTATTATTATTACTAACACATTATTAGATATTACTTTCATTATAATGAAGTTTTATATTAAAAATTATAACTAAATTCCCTATGTTATGTTATAATTATCTCATTCATACAACTGAGCAGTTGAGGGCCCATGATAGCAGCTCCAACAGTCATTTAGTTGAATCTTCTGAGGAGAAGTGGGTTCCACACACCAGCCATCAACCAGAAAAGAGGTTCAAGCAGTCTCCAAACTCAGCACCTGTTTCAGCTCAACCAGTAAGAGTGAGAGACAGAAAATCCCAGTGATCCCAGAGCCAATGATGTTTGCGGATTTAGAACTCGAGCCCGTTGGCCCCGCCCACTGCTTTGTGATCTGTGTTTGTACTTATAGAGTTCTTTCACGCGCTCCGGTCTGAAGTTAATGTTGGTCGCGTGAGTTTTTCTCCACTTTCTGCGCGTGCACATCGACGTTCCTTTCGCTGTTATAAATCTATCGCGCGCGAGCTTCAACCCCGTTTTTGTCCCGGATTTTGCGGATTTTTACCCAAAGGTGAGATACAGTGAAATGTAGCAGCTGAGCTGCTCGGGGAACAGCTAGTGGACATTCTGGAGTCATGAACCTCTGCATTTTTCTTCCAGTGTCCTGATTCTTTACACCTCTGATCATGAAATCAGAGTCCAGACGGAGATCTTTAGGAGAACCTCCACACACTCCTGCTGCTGCTGCTGGATCAAAGGTACAATTTATTCATGTCTCAACTTTCAGTGTGGTTTGCAGGGCAAAGATACATCATGATGTATTTAAAATTAAATCATAAAAAAATACCTTAACTTTAAGTGTATCACAATAAACTACTGTTTTTTTATTCATTTAAAAAATCCTTTTACAAGCAAACACGAAATTTCTCCCCAAATCTTTAATCAATTGTCCTATATGATCTGTTCTTCAGCTTTTTACTCAGTTGATAAAGTAAACAATGTTTGATACCAACAGCTTTTACACATGCAACCAGTGAACAGATCAAATATTCACATGCGTATCCCAGTGATCTCCCAGAGGAAGTTTAGTTTTAAAGTAAAGTATTAAGTGGCGGACTGCAAGTTTGTTTAGTTTCTGCCTCGCACTTTAAGATCATTTATTAGTAGTACTTTTGAAAATTAGAACCATGTTTCCACTGTGTTGAGTACTAGTGTAGCCTGGAATCACAGTGTTAATGAACCCAAAGAGAACAGGTGGTCTTAGCCTAAAAGGCATCTATTATCAAAATAGGCCAACACAACTACATCTGCTCGAATACACCCCGTTTAATCAGAGCATAAGCCTGTATGTCAACATAAGCAGTCATCACATGTGATTATAACAGGAGACAACATACAGCGGGTAAAATAAGTATTGAAAATGTCACCATTTTTCTCAGTAAATATATTTCATAAGGTGCTATTGATGTTGTTAGATTTTTATTATTTCCCATGTGATCAACGATGCCCATGGTGTCTTTTCTGATCAGGGAAGAATCACAGCACACATACTGGGGCAAATGTTCTTCTTCAGTTTATTGCAGATAACAGACAAGTATATACACACTGGAATAACCCTGAGCTAAAGCTGTTCTTGATTTGGTAAGAAGACATAGTAACTGGAGATGTGTGCATCCAGATAAAGACTTCCATAAAGATAACATAGGAATGTGTTTAGAGAACCAGTGTGAGAACCATCTTAACACTAAAAGACATGAAATCCAGACATACAAAGATATCAAACCATTCAGAACATTCAGAAGTTTAGAAATCCTTCTGTAAACAATGCAATCAGTATGTGTGCAACAGTAAGGATGCAAAGTTCTTGAGAGAGCTCTTCGCTTTTACCCATCATGAGATGTTTCTTGTGTGACACCTTGGTAATGGGACACCTTTATACAGGCCATCAGTTGGGACTGAAGTAGCTGATATTAATTTACAATGACAATAGGCAGGATTGCTTTCTAATTACTGATTGATATCTACTGCTGTCTTGGCTTTTCATTCCTTTTTGCACCTCCCTGTCTTCATGTGTTCAATACTTTTTCTTGTGTGTGTGTTGTTACACAACATTACACAACTTCATTTATGGACATGTATGGTTTGATTCCTTTGTATGTGTGGATTGCATGGGTTGTTACCAACATCTGATAAATATTTCATGTCACTAGCACCTTTAGAAATATATTTACTGAGAAAAATGTTGACATGTTCAGTACTTACTTTACCCGTTGTATGTATGTATGTAGGTAAGTGTGTGTGTGTACACTGGCATGTAGGGGAGATAGATGTTGGAGAATGGAGTGCTGCTGGTGATGAAGAAATAGGTGAATTAACGTTACCACTAGCAGAGCTGTTCAGCTCCTTGCTACTTGAGATTAATGGCTTCTGATCATTAATTCTCCTCCTGTCCATTGAAATATCCGACCATCAGTATGCATGCAGTATGAATGCAGTCTGTATGAATAACAATAGTCTAAATTGCTGTACATTAATATGAATGCAGTCTGTATGAATAACAATAGTCTGATTTGCTGTACAATAATATGAATGCAGTCTGTATGAATAACAATAGTCTGAATTGCTGTACAATAATATGAATGCAGTCTGTATGAATAACAATAGTCTGAATTGCTGTACATTTAATATGAATGCAGTCAGTATGAATAGCCAAACATGTATAACAATAGTCTAGTGGCCCCCGGAGTCTAGCAGGGGGAGGGAGAAAAGGACCTGCGTTAAAAACGATGTACAGTAAAACCCAGAGTGACTTATTTCCTTCTTTTTCTTCATTCGGCTTCTTCCATTAGGGGTCGCCACAGCGGATCATCTGTCTCCATACCCCCTGCTCTCTATATCTGCCTCTTTCCATCCTCAACATTCTCTTACCAATATACCCCATGCCCATGAAACCATAGTGCTGCTCACAGATGGTCACCTCTTCTCTCAGCCTGGCTTCCACTACTCTTTCCCATAACTTCATGGTGTGAATGATCAACTTAATTCCCCTGTAGTTACTACAGGTCTGCACATCTTCCTTATTCTTAAAGATCAGTACCAGGACGCTCCTTCTCCATTCCTCAGGCATCTTCTCACCATCCACTCTTATACGTCACTCTATGATCCTCCTTCTTCTTAAAATACGTTTTCACCACCACCATCTGCCCTTCCACATTCCTCTCCTTAATTCCATACCTACCATCACCTCCTCATCACCTCCTCATCACCTCTGTTCCCTTCACCTACATGCCCTTTAAAGTCTGCCCCAATCACCAATCTTTCATTCCTAAGTTCACCATCTACCACTTTATCTAACTCACTCCAGAATTTTTCCTTCTCCTCCATCTCACAGCCCACCTGTGGAGCATAAGCACCAATGATATTTATCATCTCCCCTTCACTTCCAGCTTCACCTTTATCACCCTATCAGAAACTCTCTTCACCTCCACTACACTCTTACTGTACTCTTCCTTCAGAATCACCCCTACACCATTTCTCCTTCCATCCACACTATAATATAATAGTTTAAACACCTCCAGTGTCCTGGTCTTATTCTCCTAAACACACAACATATCTACCTTTCTTCTCTCCATCATATCAGCTCCCTCTCTCCCTTTACCAGTCATAGTACCAACATTCAAAGTACCAACCCGAACCTCCACTGTCCTCCACTTCTTCTTTTTCCGCTGCCTCTGTAGACGTCTTCCTCCTCTCCTTCACCTCCTTCGGCCAACTGTAGCCCAATTTCCACCGGTACCCTGTTGGCTAACGATACCTGTGGTGGTCGTTGGTAAACCGGGCCTCGACCGATCCGGTATGAAATTCTGATTTGTGATCTGCATGTTTGATTTGGCACGTTTTACACTGGATGTCCTTCATAACGCAACCCTCCACATGTATCCGGGGTTGAGACCTGCGCTAAGAGTGCACTGACTTGTGCAACATTAATGGCTGGGTCAGAGTATCTTCTTTCCAAATGTATCTAAATTGTGTATGTAGAACACTTTGGTCAGGAACTGTTCACATTTACATTCAGGTAGGTGATTTTCATCTGAGAGTCTGAAAGCGGAGGTACATGCTAACAAGTTGATTGAAAATGCCCTCATAGGCCATTAGGAGGAAGTAGGTTGCTGCTTTTGACAGCCACAGATAATTACCTGCAGTCGTCATCAATGTATTGTTGTCCCAACCACAGGGATTTTCACACATCATTTGGAAGACAGCATGCAGATCAGCTCAGTAGGTACTGATTGTTTGCACCAGTCCAGATTTTGAGCTTTGTCTAATGAGAGCTACTATTAGCAAATGTTCTGAATCAGAAATGTATTTTGCTAAATCCAAAATCACCCAAACATTGCTTGAACATAGTTTCAGGTAGCTTTGTGATCGTGGACTGAATCCTGTTAAGCTCTGATGTTATCACAGAAGCACAACAGGTTCCACAGTTTTTTTCTCTGTCTCCTGGAATTGAAAATAAGATGATATAATGCTGCCTGGTCTGGAACTGGGAAAACTCCTCCACCTTGAAGACATAAATATCAGGGATTTTATACAAGTATTAAATAGTTAAAGGTTTTCTAAAAGGCCTCAAAATACCTCTCATTGAACTTGTTTCAAACCATATCAGATTACTATAGCAGACATTTCTGATAACATGCAAGACTTAAAATTATTACAGTATATTGAATCATTTTATATTGTTTTCCAGATGCACCACTGCTCAGATTGTGGGAAGAGTTTTACTAAAATTGCTGTTCTGAAAAGACACCAACGTATCCACACAGAAGAGAAGCCGTATCACTGTGAACAGTGTGGGAAGAGTTTTACTCACCTGAGTAGTCTCAAATCACACCAGCGTATCCACACAGAAGAGAAGCCGTATCACTGTGAACAGTGTGGGAAGAGTTTTACTCAACAGGGTAATTTTAGAATACACCAGCGTGTCCACACAGGAGAGAAGCCATATTACTGTGAACAGTGTGGGAAAAGTTTTGCTCATCAGAGTAGTCTCAAAAGACACCAGCATATCCACACAGGAGAGAAGCCTTATCACTGTGAACAGTGTGGGAAGAGTTTTACTCAACAGGGTAATCTCAAATCACACCAGAGTATCCACACAGGAGTGAAGCCGTATTACTGTGAACAGTGTGGGAAGAGTTTTGATCGTCAGAGTCATCTCAAATCACACCAGATTATCCACACAGGAGTAAAGCCGTATCACTGTGAACAGTGTGGGAAGAGTTTTACTCAACAGGGTAATCTGCTTAGACACCAGCGTATCCACACAGGAGAGAAGCCGTATCACTGTGAACAGTGTGGGAAGAGTTTTGATCGCCAGAGTAATCTTAAATCACACCAGCGTATCCACACAGGAGAGAAGCTGTGTTACTGTGAACAGTGTGGGAAGAGTTTTACTCAACAGGGTCATCTGCTTAGACACCAGCTTATCCACACAGGAGAGAAACTGTATCACTGTGAACAGTGTGGGAAGAGTTTTAATCAACAGGGTAATCTCAAATCACACCAGCGTATCCACACAGGAGTGAAGCCGTATCACTGTGAACAGTGTGGGAAGAGTTTTACTTATCAGAGTAATTTTAGAATACACCAGCGTGTCCACACAGGAGAGAAACTGTATCACTGTGACCAGTGTGGGAAGAGTTTTACTCAACTGGGTCATCTGCTTAGACACCAGCGTATCCACACAGGAGAGAAACTGTATCACTGTGAACAGTGTGGGAAGAGTTTTAATCAACAGGGTAATCTGAAATCACACCAGCGTATCCACACAGGAGTGAAGCCGTATTACTGTGAACAGTGTGGGAAGAGTTTTAGTGATCGGAGTGTGAACTCACTGTGGACGGAGCTATGTTCATTAAAGCTCATTAAGGAAGCACAAGTGCTCTAACATACAACCATAAAACAAATCATCTTCTTTAATTTCTTATTTGAAGGGATGTAAAGGGAAATTGTACTGTAAATATTGGCGGAACTTTAAATTGTAATGTAAATTTGATTTAGCTCCAACAAATTGGACACCTTTCCAAGCCATCAGAACATTGTTGTTCCATCTACAGTTACACTACAACTACACTTTATGGCAACATGTATGAGGCTACCTGAGCATCTCACCCATATGTGCTTTCTGAACATTATCTAATGGAACTTCTTCTAATCCATTGTCCCCTGAGCCCAGTGTTGCTGATTTACTGCAAACTTGAGCTTGATCACACGGTTACACAGCAAGATCAGGGAATAGATTTTTGTTGTATATGTCTAAGATGTATATATGTATAAGAATTAAAGTGCAGACAAATCTCACCCTAAGTCTTTTTTAAATCTAAAATGTTAAATGTATAAACCTTTAGGTATTTTGCACCAACGTTCATTTTTTGTGTTTCTCTAACTTCAAATAAGTTTATTAGTCAACTGTAATGTTTGGTTGAGGAGTGGTAATGGTATGGGGCTGTACTTTAGGGGTAAGACTCAGCCCTTGATTTAAAGTGTAGGGAAATGTTCATTACTTTAGCATACCAAATCATTTTGGACAATGCAATGCTTCTAATATTGTGGGAATAGTTTGGAGACGGCCCTTTATTAATCCAGCATGACCATGCCACAGTGCACAAACTGAGGTTCATAAAGACATGGTTGGATGAGTTTGGTGTGGAAGAACTAAACTGGCCTGCACAGAGCTCTAATCTCAACTTCACTGAACACCTTTGAGATTAAGGTGAATGTTAAAAGTCGATTATTCTAAATGGACTGGATGAGTCTCGGTGTCATTAAAAACGTCTTTAGGAACATTTTTTTGTGATTATTTCATGAACAGTTCACTGATTTTTCTCTTGCTATTGTTTAACTTATACTTAAAATTTTTATAAGGAAGAAAATAGAAATGCTGCTGATAGAAACAATGTTTTATTCTATATCATAGATGATTATGAAGTATCAACAAATCATCATTGTTATTTACTAAATTAAATTCCAGTTTTTAACAAAATATTATTATGCAGAAAGAATAAAATGGAAAGCAATCAACTTCAATGTGGGAGCAATAAAATCTGTGTTTCCAGGGTCCAACTGTGACAGTAACTTCAGGAGTCTCAGTCTAGAATTGTATGCAGTTCTCACTGCTCTTAATACAAGAACACCCGAGCTTCATCACCAAATGAAAATAAAAGTTCATTACAGTTTTTTTGGATTGCTTAAGCAGGATTTTTAAAACAGGGCCCGTGTTCTCAAAACACACACAATTAGCACAACCACACACCCAATTAGCAAAACACTACAGATCCCTTGCATAATTAAACACTCTTGTAAAAACTATACACTTTTGTGTGAAAACCACACTTTTTTACCATATGAAACACACACGTTTCACATTACTATACTTTGTTTGCACGAGTTACACTCTGCTGTGATAAACTTAACTACTAAACTACTTCCCTATGATTAGAGTAGGCTACCATCAATAAAGTACAAATATAATGAAAATATACCAAACACTACACAAGACCAATGTTGCAGACTGAAGAAACTCATTTATTTGTCAACACGCCCAAAATGTTGACATGGAGATTCATTATACTGTAACAAAACGGCACTTCACGTATTGTACTGTAAGTTCACTGTAAAAAAAAAAAAAAAAAAACTAGACATTGTCTCTTCGCCTAGCTGGATCTGGCCAGAGAATTTCATCAACATCGCAGGCAATGTTGTCATTATCAAGACACCTTGGAAAGAAACGTCTTGAATGATGAATCCATCCTTGCATTGCTGCTACCTCCATCTGGTCACAGGCCTCCTCCATGGCTTGGATAAGGGGTACCTCAGCTTGGAGACGGAGATCATATACCTTCCACCGCCATGCCGAGAAAAACTCTTCTATAGGGTTGAGAAATGGAGAGTATGGTGGAAGATATAGGACAGTGAAATGTGGATGTTGCTGAAACCAGTTCTGAACCAGAGCAGAGCGGTGGAAAGACACATTGTCCCAGACAACAATGTATTGCATATGATAGTTTTGATTTGCAGCTTTTATGTCGTGCAATTGGTCCAAGAATGTAAGTATGAGTGCTGAGTTGTAAGGGCCCATATGGGCATGGCGGTGGAGGACCCCATTCTGTGTAATGGCTGCACAGAGTGTTATATTACCCCCACGTTGCCCTGGGACATTGACTATAGCCCTGTGGCCAATAATGTTTCTTCCCCTCCTTCGTGTTCTCGACAGGTTGAACCCAGCCTTATCTACGTAAATGAACTCATGCTGGATCTCCTCTCCATCCATTTGTAAAACTATCTGAAAAACAGTGTCATGCAAAATTGTGTAGTTCAGTGTAGATCTAGTATACATATTACAGTACAGTAAAAGATTATGAGACAGTATGCAAGAACACACTGCTAAAGTGAATACATGCCTCTGCATAATCATACCGCAGTCGTTTCACCCTTTCGGGTTGCGCTCGAAAGTCACTCGATAAATTTGCTTCATTTGAAGATGTGTTTTTTTAAAGATGCGTGCCAGTGTTGATGTTGAGACCTGATGGATATCGTTGAAACTGGCATGCTTATTGACAATGTTAGCTTGGAGCTGATTGAGTGTTATAGCATTGTTGGACAAAACCATGTTCACTATCTCCCTTTCTTGCTGTTCAGTGAACATAGGAGGCCTTCCCCCTTGTCGTTCCTGACCCTCAATCCTATGTAGCAAAAGAAAACAGTATACAATAGTACAGTAATTTCACAGGAAAAGGTAAAAGAAGTGCTGATAGTGCCTAGAATACATTACTGTGAGCAGTTACTGAAACCGTGCAGATGTTTTTGATATGATGATATTTTTACAATACCTATTTTCCAGTCGAAATGTTCATATCACACTTGCCACTGTGTATTGGCTTAGATTTGGCTGTACTCGCAGTCCAGCCTCCCTCAGCGTCAGGCCGTGGTTGACAACGTGGCCAACCAGTGTTGCGCGGATCTCATTTGTCAGATTCGGTCCTCTTTGAGCACCTTCTTGTCTTCCTTTTCCTCTTCCTCTACCTCTACCTCCAGCATGGCCTCCATCTCTTCCTCTTCCTCTGTTAATTCCTCCTCTGTTGACTCCTCTTTCTCCCCTTCCTTCTCTGTTGACTCCTCTTCCTCCCCTTCCTCCTCTGTTGACTCCTCTTCCTCCTCTGTTGGCTCCTGTTCCTCCCCTTCCTCCTCTGTTGACTCCTCTTCCTCCCCTTCCTGCTCCTCCTTGTCCTCCTCCTTGTTCTCCTCGTTCTCCTCCTCGTCTTACTCTTTCTCTGACTCTTTCAATTGTGCTTGAAGACCGATGAACTCACCTGCTGCTTTTATAGTGCTTATACACCTGATTGGTGTGTCTGCAATTAAGCAAACAAGTGTTTACACACCTGATGACTGTGTTGAACCAATTGGTTGGACGGTGCAGTAATTTGACAGTTTTGCAAATCACTGTGTGTAGAGTTTTGCAACAAGTGTGAGGTTGACATTGTGCTTATAGTTGTGCAAATATGGGCTGATGTTTTGCCTCTTGAGTGTAAGGTATTGCTAATAGTGTACTACTTTTAATTTTAGTGTGTAAGCAATCCAAAAAAACTGTAATAGAGAAGATAAAAGAAGAGAAAGCCATTCTGGTACAGAAGGTGCAAACTCTGGAGGCTACTTTAACTATGGAGCAAAAGCAGCGTGAACAGAACATAAATCATAGAAACGACACACACCTCCAGAACATCACCGAGCTCCAGTCTTCCCTGAAACTCCATGAGGAACAGGAGAAATCTGGAGAACGTGAGAGAGAGAGAGCTGGGTGACAGAACAAAAGCAGCTGCTGGAACATGTTGCTCAGTTAGAGGCCAGTTTGGAATTTGAGAGATATAAATGGGAGGAGAAAAGCAAGAAGGACCAACTAGACATGAATGAGAGGAACAACTTACCGCTTCTGACCATCAGAGAGCTCCAGGATTCTCTTAATCACTGTGAGAAGAAGAAGGATAGAGCAGAGCATAGGAGAGATCATCTGATGAGATACCAGAAGCTACTGGAGGACATTCAAGAGCTCCAAGAGACCGTGAATCACTGCCGCCTTCTTCTTCAGATGATCAAAAAGACTACAATGAACTCAAACATACAACTGAGCATATCATTTGAACTCAAGGATGACCAATATATGTTGCTGATTTCTTTTGTTCGATATGTTTGGCCAATTATTATCCCCCCTTCATCTCATAAAATCTAACAGATAATTGATAAGAAATGATACAGAAAATTGCTCAAATGATTAATTAATTTGTATCGGAAGATTGTGCTGCAAATTATGTCAAATAAACATTTCCCATAAAAAAATGTCAATGTCCAGCTGGTTCAGCATCTTCAGCATGAGTTCCACTGATGCTTCCAGGTGAGCTCTTTTGGGAAATTTTCTTAAAATATAAAATAAACTGACTGTAGACTCAAAAAGTTTGAAGATGTGGAACACAGACACAAACAAGTAAAGTTTTTTTTTTACTGTTTATTCTTTATTTTTTTACTGATTATCCTTCTGTATCCTTCCCATGTATCTATCCAGTCTTTTAACATGCTACAATCTGTCACGCTCCCTGAGATCTCGAAACTCTTAAAAACATATCAAAGCCTACACATAACATACGTCTCACATCATAACCTTGTGCTCCAGAACATCTGATCACATGCACATTATCAACTTGTGCTGTTAATATCATGAACAGCAGCTACGCTAATTCCTCTCCACCGCTTCTCTTTCTCTCCCCATCCCGAGGCATCCTGAGGTTTGGCCAGCTCCAGTCACGTCCCACCTCATGAAGATTATGGACCTTTGAAGTAGTAGATGCCGAACTCGCAAACATTCCGAACCATCTAGAGACGTACCAGTGCCAATTGGATCCCACTACATGGATCACAGAAGTTGAGCTATTTTATGAGTTGCTCAGTAGCTCCTAGTTTTATAACCATAAAGACTGTATAAGACTGTAGAAAGAACATCACTTATAATCTTATACTCCAGTGCTTATGTTAGTTCTCACTCTCCAGTGTTCTGTATTGTTGAAAGATTTATGATCAAACTCTTCACCTTAACTGTTGATTTCTGTAAAGCTGCTTTAAAACAATGTCTGTTGTGAAAAGCGCTATAGAAATAAACTTCACTTGACTGTAAAACCCCCCCCCAATGTATCATCTATACTGTAGAATTGTTCATGTCATGTGATTTGGTCACATTGAATCTATTTAAATTTCTGCAACCAAAATCATCCTACAGATAAAGTGCACATGAACATCGTGTTCTATCTGAACGTTTCTTTTTCTTTTCCAAAGGAACTCTGGTATTGAAAACCACCTTCTGGCACTTAAAGGTGTGTATAGTTTGAATGTTTCTGCTTTCAGTGTGTAAGACAGTAGAAGCACATTATTACTGCATGATACAGTTCTATTACATCAGAGGTGGCAAAAAAGTACACACATCCTTAAGTAGAAGTACAGATACTCATGTTTTAAAATACTCAGGTAAAAGTTGAAGTACTGATTATACTTTTTTACTCAAGTGAAAGTAAAGAAGTCTTGGCTCTGACATGTACTTCAGTAAAACGTAGTTATTACTTCTACCTGTTTTAGTGTCACACTGGTAACTGGACCTCACCTCATATTAATATTACAGTGGAACCCGGTTATGTCGCCGGCATCGAGACAAACGAAAACCAATATGGCTGCAATATATTAACGTGCTTTCAATTTCTTTATGTATATGATGTGCGTTAATAAATGAGAATGTGCATGCACGTGTTTTTGGAGGTTTTTTTTACACTAGAGCGTTGCCGCGATTTGTTTGATGAAGGCATGCTATAAAAATTTACATACATGTTTGTTAACAACAAAAGGCATATGTGCACCAACTAACAGCAGAGATTTACCAGTATACAATACAAACCACCGTCGATTCTCCATACAAACCTTTATTATATTCTCCAACATTGAAAACACAAAGCTCGCTCACAAAATCACAAAAAACGTGCGGGGTGTAGTTCATTTTTACCAAAAAATCTCCATACTAATCTGTCCTCTACAATCCACAAACTTACAATGTAACTGCTTCTGATCTTCTCTATACTTCTCCATCAACATTCTCAAAGCAAATATTACATCTGTGGTACCTCACAAATCTCACAGATGGTCACCTTCTCTCAGCCTGGCTTCCACTACACTTTCCCATAACTTCAAGTGAAGTTTATTTCTATAGTACTTTTCACAAGACATTGTCTCAAAGCAGCTTTACAGAAATCAACAGGTGAATGGTGTGCATTTATCCCTGATGAGCAAGGAAAAAGGACTGTGGCAAGGAAAAACTCCCTTAGATGTAGTGAGGAAGAAACCTTAAGAGGAACCAGACTCAAAAGGGGAACCATCCTCATTTGAGTGACATCAAGAGTGTGATCATGAATCTTTTATTAATACAGAACACTGGAGAGTGAGAACTAACATGAGCACTGGAGTATAAGATTATAAGTAATGTTCTTTCTACAGTCTTATACAGTCTTTATGGTTATGGCCAAACCTCAGGAAGCCTCGGGATGGGGAGAGAAAGAGAAGCAGTGGAGAGAAATTAGCGTAGCTGCTGTTCATGATATTAACAGCACAAGTTGATAATGTGCATGTGATCAGATGTTCTGGAGCACAAGGTTATGATGTGAGACATATGTTATGTGTAGGCTTTGCTAAAAAGATAAGTTTTTAATCTGCACTTAAACTGGGAGAGTGTGTCTGAACCGGAAAACTGTCAGGAAGACTATTCCAGAGTTTAGGAGCTAAACTCTGGAACAGTGTTATGGACGTGACCTAAAGCTAAATCTTTAGGTCACGTCCATAAATCCCTCAAGTTAGCAGTTATTAAGCCCCTCATTATGAAACCTAATTTGGATCCAAACACGCTATCAAATTACAGACCCATTTTAAATCTCCCATTTATCTCTAAGATTTTAGAAAAGATTGTTCGCTGCCCAGTTCTGTTCCCACTTACAAGAAAACAATATCTTTGAAGAGTTTCAGTCAGGTTTCAGGCCCCATCTCATTTACAATCACTGCTTTGGGTGATCTAATGTTTAAAAAAAAAAAAAACTTTAGAACTTTTTGGTGTTTGCTTATCTGGCATTTTTCAGTTTTAACTGCAATAAGATTATTTCTGGATCTTGTGTATTTAATTATTGGTTTTACCACGAGGAATAGATACGGTTTCTATAAACTGGGCTGTGTGTGAACTTGTAACTATTTGGTTTGTTGTATAAATGTTCTCATAGTCGTAAATTTCCTGATGTCTTACCAGTCAGATGGTGTGAAGTATCCTAGAGATGTTATCTGATAGCACTGCTGCTCCAACTCTGCTGGGGTGCAGGCCATCAGGGCGGAGGAACCTCGGACGCTTCCAGAAACAGTTCCAGTTATTAATAAAGAGAAGTTTGTGCTCTCGACACCATGACTGTAACCATTCATTTAGTGCAAAGAGTCTACTAAACTTCTCAGCCCCTCGCTGGTAAGTGGGAAGAGGTCCTGACACTATGATCCTCGTTGTGAGTGATGTGCTGCGTACCGTCTCCACCAGGATCCTGAAATCCCTCTTTAAGATCTCCGTTTGCCTCAGCCGGGTGTCGTTCGTTCCGGCATGAAGAACAACCGCTGCAAAGTTCTCGTTCAGGATCGCGGGTACCTGCGCAGCGACATCGAGTACACGAGCACCAGGAAAACAGGGAGTGTGCACCTTACCTTTGTCTCCGGTAGCGCGGACATCGAACGAGTCCTCACCTGTGCTCAAAGGCAGACACACAGCCGGCATAGTGCTTATAATAGCAGATAGCGTTAAGATACAGAGATGTGATAAAGTGAGAGGGAATGAATATAGTCAACACTAGTGATAGTCAAGTTAACTTACTACAGGCACAAGTCAGGAAGACAAAAAAACAATTTAGAATTATTAAAAGAGGAAAAAAGGAGAGATAAATAGTAAAGTTTGTTTGAAAACGCAGAGAGAAATACAAACACGGAACTCGCTGAAAACAAGTCAAACACAGGAAGCTACGTCAAAGAGCCGTCATGAGACAAAACACTTGGCCATGCTGTCACCATCATCATAATCAGTTTGGGGGCATCAGGAAAGTGTGCAGAAAAAAAAAAAACGTTACCACAGACTGAAAATACACTGTTTAGATAAAATACATCACCAACAACAAGACACAATTGTCTTCTCTCTCTGTATGTTTCTTACTTCAGTGTAGCGAACTCTTAGTGAGGAACATCTCTTTTACTCCATTACAGGTCTGCACATGCAACAACTGCACTGTAACATCATCACTTCTACATGAGTTCGTCTACAGCTTACCGGTAAGTGTGCCATTACTGCCACCTAGCGGATATTTATCACATACACTCATCATGACAGGTAGGTTCACACCTGTATTGTATTGTATTGTATTGTATTGTATTGTATTGTATTGTATTGTATTGTATTGTATTGTATGCTCAAAGAAACACTGAAAGAAAATAAAGAACAGAAAAAGAAAAAGGGAAAAAGAAAATGACTGTAAATTGGTTTTCATAGAACATGTAGGAATTTGAAGCAGAAGGTAGAACAAGAAAAACACAGGTGGGAACCAAACCTCAGACCCCACTGTAATGTAGAACACAGACACACTGTATGACATTAAATCAGTTCACATTTATTAACAACATCCCGAATTCCCAAGCCATGGCATAATGACACCAGACTCTTTCTCCAAATAATTATAGAGGATCCTCACATACACAAAGCTTCTGTGTCTAAACTGGAATTTGTACAACAGGTAAAATTCTTGAACAATGAACAATGTAAAACTTAAAAAAACTTAATAAATTAAAAAACAGCGGCAGGCAAAATATCCCTGTGCCCAAGACCAAGGAACAGCTCATGTATTTCCTAGGAATGTGGTTGCAGGAATTTTTAAGACTGGAAACTTCCCATATGAATTATCAGGAATATTTAGGTATTAACAGGAATTAATGAAAATAAAGTTGGAATTTACAAAATTGCAAGTTATCCTATAACAGGGAACTTAAATGTAGTTAAAAAATAACTTGCTTGATAATCAACCAGATTGAATGCAGTTTCAGTTGAATTTCTACCTGCACATTTATCAATCACATGCACACAGCACACTTACTGCAGGGCTCCTGAGACCGTACCCCTACATGCACTGTGTTTTCTTCATGTAAACAATGAGTCACGCCTCAAAAAAGGGTAAAAACCACTGCCTTATGGGTAATAAAAGTCCAATAATCAGGATCTCAGGTCTACATTCCTTACTATTGAAGTAAACAGGACCAATACAGAACAGTTCATCAGACAGGAACACACACTGATTAGCCCCATTAGCCACAGATCTGCTTCTTACCGCTCGTTTCCCCCCGGCTCCACCCTCCATTCACCAACCGCCGCTCGTGCACGCACCCGCTGCTCCATCCAGCAGTAGTGTTCAGGTGTTGTGAGGTGATTTCAGTGTTAACCCTGTCAGAATGACTGCTGAAAGATCATCCACTTTCTTGTGCCAATCCATGTGATTAATTATAAAGTACAGATGTTTAAGTGAATCAGGTTCTGCCCCACATTAACTGTCAGCTATATTGCTTTCAGAGCTCAAAATGAACAAAGCACTAAAGCTGCAAGAAAATACCTCAACTTCAGTTTCTGTCAAATTTATTTTCTTTAAGGACATCAAACATCACTGACTTTACTAAAGTGGATTTCAAGAAAAAAAAATACCATCATTGAATGCTCTCTGTGATGAAGAGACATTAGACATGATTGAAATTCAAAATCTTTATTTATTTAATAGTGTTTATTGTGTCTCGCTGTAGTAAAAGTGTTCAGACTCTTTGTTTCTCTTGTCATCTTCTTTTTTTTCTATTTCTCATTTTCTTTTGAATGTTTTCTTGTCACAGCTGAGCAACACTTTCCTCCCATATAACGATCTGTTTTATTCTCTGAAGTCTTCTTTTCTTCCTCACAGAGATTCTGGGTATCCTGGAGCCCCCTGTTGGTCTGAAGCTGTAAGTTGTTCCTCTCCTCTATGTCAAGTTTAGTTTTCTCTCTTTCGTCCTCTTGTTTTTCCTCAAAATCCAACGTGGTCTCAAACTGAGCAACACGTTCCTCCAGTCGCTCTTTCTCTCTGATCAAATGATCGCTCTCCTGCTCTGCACTATTTTTCACTTTCTCACAGTGATTCTGAGTATCCTGGAGTTTCATGGTGGTCTGTTCCAAAGTGACCTCAAGCTGAGCAACATGTTCCTCTATATTCTTTTGTTTTCTCGTCCAGCTCTCTCTCACACATTCTACAATTTTATCCAGTTCCTCATGGATTTTCAGGGAAGACTGTAGCTTCATGGTGGTATGTTCCAAAAAAAACTCAAGCTGAGCAACATGTTCCTTCAGTTGTTTTTGTTCCCTCGTCCAGCTCTCTCTCTCACAGTCTACAGTTTTCTCCAGTTCCTCATTGATTTTCAGGGAAGACTGGAGCTCCATGGTGGTCTGTTCCAAAGTGACCTCAAGCTGAGCAACATGTTCCTCCACTTTCTTTTGTTCTCTCCTCCAGCTCTCTCTTTCACATTCTACAGTTTTCTCCAGTTCCTCATTGATTTCCAGGGAAGACTGGAGCTCCATGGTGGTCTGCTCCAAAATAAATTTAAGCTGAGCAACACGTTCCTCCAGTTGTTTGTGTTCTCTCGCCCAGCTCTGGCTTCTCTCAGTTATGTCCTGTTCCTGCTGCTTTCACTCAAAAGCCAAAGTAGCCTCCAGCTTTTGCACCGTCTGTAGAAGAATGGCTTTCTCTTCTTTCTCTTCTGTTATCTTCTCTATCATTAGAAGAGAAAATGCATCCAAGTCTTTTATTACTTTCTCCATGTGTTCCAGCTTCTCCTTCATTTCAGCAATCTGCTTAGTTTTCTTTGTTCTTCTGCTTTGAAAAAACTTTCTCAACCTTCTGAAGAGCTCCATGTTTATGCCTCTTTACTCACACGCAAAAACCTCGGAAATGAGAGAAACAGAGACGCGTTCCCAATTATAGACGTTGCCTTACTGTGACGTCACAGGGAGATGCCCCGCCCTCCGTCTGTGACGTAACCCGGTCTCGCTTAACCGCACTATGCGCATGCGCACATTACAGAGGTAAAGATCGGATAAAATATCATGTCTTCACAGCTTTTCTGTTGTTCCTGAGAGAAGAGCGATATTACAGTCATTAATAAGATAAAAACGGCTGTAAACTGTGTATAAAGCGAGTGAATCCGAGTTGAGAACCGGAAGTTGACCGGAGTGACTCTATGAATGTTGCAGAATCATAAATGACCAGTAGGTGGCAGTGTGATGTGTATTAGAGCTCACTGTCACAGCAGGTAATTAGAAGTAGTGGAGCTCTAATGACGTCATTAATAGCGAGGACAAGACACACAGCAGTTTGGGATTCTTTTATTGACTTTATTGATTAATTGATTTGGAGTATGATTGTGTTTCTGATCAAAGTAAGTTCATGTGTATGGAGTAAAAACAACCTGTACATTTCTCACTGCCAGACAGTATTATGAGATGTTCATCTGCTGGAAGTTCATGTTCAATGCTGCATGTTTAATAGGATTTATGAACTGGAATAAATGTTTCTATATTGGTTTTGTTTTAAACGACTGGTGCAGAAGTTTTGAAAAAAAAAATTCCAGTTTAATTTGGGATTATTATAAAACCTGTATGTGAGTATTTTAGGCAAAATGCTGTTTATTGTATTTATTGTAAAACTATATGCTTCAAATGAGTTTTATAAAAAAAAAAAAAAAAACGTCATTCTGAGTGAAACCAATTGTTTATTAAATGCATTATTCAATAAATAAACATCAATGAAAACTGGATGATTTGTTTTTATTGAATGTAAAAATATTAATTTGAGGATAATTGAACTTAATGAATCGAATAGTTTTGGATTAAATGAAGACTTTACTGAACTAAACAGCACTGAATTCTCCTTTAAATCAACTTAAGTTTACTGAACTAAATACTGTTACTTATATGAAAATAAACCCGGTTTCTTGAACCCTGTTCGGTTTCAGCCCCACTTTTGGGCCTCACAGCTGAAAATGACCTTCCTGACTTTCAATGGTAAAAGTTCCTGACAACAGTGTGCTACATACACAATTTACATCTCTTTTGAAAGAAGACACATTGGGCTTTACATCATCCAAAGATGCTGAAGTTCCTTAGAAAAAAATGTGTATGTCATAAAACATTATTTATTTTTTTTATATATAAATACATGAATTTGGTCCTGAAACAATCCAGAATAGTGATGGGTTAAAAGTCTGATTGTTTATATTTCATCTTTGAAGAAAATACAATAAAAACGAGATTCCTATAAACATTATTCTGAGACTGGGTGTAGTCCTTTTCTCCCTCCGTCTGTTTGAGGAAAAGCAGCCTGATAACCAAATGTACTGGGAATAATAACATTCACACAATAAGCAAAGGACTGGTATTTGAACATTAGAAAAACAGTAGAAGAAGAAAGTAATGAAAGTAAAAGTAGCACAATGCTTCCTTCAGTGCCTCTGTGAATGATGGAGCACATCTGGACCTTCCTTTTATCCTTCCATTCTACAAACAGCACATCCTCTTCTCTCAGCCAGTGATGAGGCCTCGAGGAGCTTTTTTTTTCAGAAGCTTGTTGCTGATGGTTTGAGGGTTTGTGGACTGAATTTTCCCACATGCTCAGATATAATTTTTTAGGAGATCTCTAAACAGTGCTGGACTTGTGTAGAAGTCGTCAACGAACAGTTTGTAGCCCGTTCCCAACATCTTCTCATCAACAAGTGCTATGACAGATGGTCTACAGACTGGGGTGTAAAATCCTGATTCCACCTCTCTTCAGCTGTGTTGGGGGATAAAACCAGTGAAGACTGGGATTTTCTGTCTCTCACTCTTACTGGTAGAGCTGAAACAGGTGCTGAGTTTGGAGACTGCTTGAACCTCTTTTCTGGTGGATGGCTGGTGTGTGGAACCCACTTCTCCTCAGAAGATTCAACTAAATGTCTGTTGGAGCTGCTATCATGGGCCCTCAACTGCTCAGTTGTATGAATGAGATAATTATAACTTATAACATAGGAAATTGTTCATTTAGTTATAATGTTTCCTATAAAACTTCATTATATCGAAGGTAATATCTAATAATGTGTTAGTAATAACAATAATAATAAATCTGATAATAATGTTAGCAACAGTGTTCGTTTAATTGAGTCTGAATCAAAAGATTCACTGGTAAATGACTCGATTCCACAGTTCTAGAAAAATCTGTAACATAAAACATTCTGTCTCCTTAAAAATATTTCTTTCAGCAGTCTCTCTCAAGAAAAAGAAACTTTTGTTCTGTTTGTGCAAAACCAGCAGCTGGTCAGAAAGTTCCTTCTCTGTTCCTGGGTTACAAGTTCACACACAGCCCAGTTTATAGAAACCGTATCTATTCCTCGGGTAGTAAAACCAAGAATTACATACACAAGATCCAGAAATAATCTTATTGCAGTTAAAACTGAAAAATGCCAGATAAACAAACACAACAAAGTTCTAAAGTTCGGTCTTTTAAACATTAGATCACTTGCACCCAAAGCACTGACTGTAAATGAGATGATCACAGATAATAATCTCGATGCACTCTGTCTCACTGAGACCTGAATTAAACCAGGTGATTATATGGGTCTAAACGAGTCTACACCTTCAGGATATGTTTATAAGCATGAGCCCCGTCAGACTGGTCGTGGGGGGGGGGGGGGGGGGTGTAGGAACCATTTATAGTGCTTCTTTTAATGTTTGTCAGAGATTAGGATTCAGCTTTAAATCATTTGAAGTGCTCGTTCTTAAAATTGCACTTTCAGACATGCATAGAAAACTCGCTCTGGTCACCGTGTACAGACCCCCAGGGCCCTACGCTGATTTTCTTCATGAGTTTGCTTGTTTTCTCTCAGACCTCTTGATCAGTTTTGATAAAGTGCTGCTTGTAGGAGATTTTAATATTCATGTAGATGATGCAAACGATGCCCTAGGATTATCATTTGTTGATTTACTAAACTCTTTTGGAGTTAAACAAAACGTCACCAGACCAACCCACCGTTTTAACCACACACTAGACTTAATAATATCCTACGGAGCAGACGTCACTGATATAGATATTTTACCCCAGAGTGATGACATCACAGACCATTATCTCCTACTGTACACACTACCGGTAGAGCAGATTAACCGTGTTTCACCACGGTATCGACTTGGTAGGACTATTATTCCAACCACTAAGGACAGATTCATAAATAACCTGGCTGATTTATCTCAGTTTCACATTAAACCCATAACTGCTGATCATCTTGATGAGATGGCGAACAACATAGACCTTATCCTCACTAGCACTTTAGACACTGTTGCCCCCATCCAGTTAAAAAAGGTTCGAGAACAAGCACCTGCACCTTGGTATAATAGTCATACGCATGCCCTAAAGAGAACAACACGTAATCTGGAGAGAAAATGGAGGAAAACTAAATTGGAGGTATTTAGAATTGCGTATAAAGACAGTATGCTTAGCTACAGACAGGCGCTAAAAGCTGCTAGAGCTAAACACCTGAGCAAACTCATAGAAAATAACAAAAACAATCCCAGGTTCCTTTTCAGTACAGTCGCTAAATTAACAACAAATCAGGGATCTGAAAAATGTGTTCCATCACAGTTTAGTAGTGAAGACTTTATGAATTTCTTCACTGAAAAAATAGATAACATTAGAAAAACAATTGTGGCAGTTCAACCTCTGACAGCATCTCCCGACACAATCGTACTTACAACCCCACAACTACACTGTTTTACATGTATAGGACAGGAAGAGCTGTATGATGCTATTATGAAAGCTAAATCAACAACATGTCAGTTAGATCCAATTCCCACTAAACTACTGAAGAAAGTGTTATATACAGCTGGTGAGCCTCTTCTCAATATTATTAACTCCTCACTATCGTTAGGTCATGTCCCTAAATCCCTCAAGTTAGCAGTTATTAAGCCCCTCATTAAAAAACCTAATCTGGATCCAAACACGCTATCGAATTACAGACCAATTTCAAATCTCCCATTTATGTCTAAGATTTTAGAAAAGATTGTCGCTGCCCAGTTATGTAACCACTTGCAGGAGAACAATATCTTTGAAGAGTTTCAGTCAGGTTTTAGGCCCCATCATAGCACAGAAACTGCTCTAGTTAAAATCACTAATGACCTGTTTTTAGCTTCAGACCAAGGCTACATCTCCCTATTAGTTTTACTAGATCTTAGTGCTGCGTTCGACACTATAGATCATGATCTTCTCCTCGATCGCTTACAGAATTACATCGGTATTCAGGGACAGGTATTAAGCTGGTTTAAATCCTACCTGTCCAATCGTTACCATTTCGTAGATTTAAATGGAGAGCTATCCAGGATAATGCTAGTAAATTATGGCGTGCCACAAGGGTCAGTTCTAGGACCCCTGCTTTTTACAATATACATGCTTCCATTAGGAAATATAATTAGAAGGCATGGAATTAGCTTCCATTGTTATGCTGATGATACCCAGCTATATATTTCATCCAAACCAGGCGATACAGCTCAATTAGCTCGCATAACTAAATGTGTTGAAGAAATAAGAGATTGGATGACCCATAACTTTCTGCTATTAAATTCTGATAAAACAGAGATTTTGCTCTTCGGCCCAAAAAATAGTACACAGAAGCTCCAGCATCTCAGCCTGCATTTAGACGGTTGTTCTGTAACTACTAGTTCAACGGTAAAAGACCTGGGAGTTATTTTAGACAGCAACTTATCTTTTAAAAATCACATCAATCAAGTTACAAAAACAGCCTTCTTTCACCTTAGAAATATTTCTAAGCTAAGAAATATGTTATCTATATCTGATGCAGAGAAGCTCGTCCATGCGTTTATGACCTCTAGAATAGACTACTGTAATGCATTACTAGGTGGATGTCCTGCATCATTAATAAACAAGCTTCAGTTAGTTCAGAATGCGGCAGCAAGAGTTCTTACTAGATCAAGAAAATACGATCATATAACCCCAATCTTATCGTCCCTACATTGGCTTCCTATTAAGTTTCGAATAGACTACAAACTACTGCTACTCACTTATAAAGCACTAAATGGTTTGGCTCCCATGTATCTATCCAGTCTTTTAACACGCTACAATCCGTCATGCTCCCTGAGATCTCAAAACTCTGGGCTTCTAGTAGTTCCTAGAATAGCAAAGTCCACTAAAGGCGGTAGAGCATTTTCACATTTAGCTCCTAAACTCTGGAATAGTCTTCCTGACAGTGTTCGGGGTTCAGATACACTCTCCCAGTTTAAGTGTAGATTAAAAACATATCTTTTTAGCAAAGCCTACACATAACATACATAACACACATCACATAATAACCTTGTGCTCCAGAATATATGATTACATGCACATTATCAACTTGTGCTGTTAATATCATGAACAGCAGCTACGCTAATTCCTCTCCACTGCTTCTCTTTCTCTCCCCATCCCGAGGCATCCTGAGGTTTGGCCAGCTCCAGTCACGTCCCACCTCGTGAAGATTATGGACCTATGGATGATCATGGAGAAGTAGATGCTGAGTGTTTAAAGGCCCTGGCATGGAGAAGCTGATGCTGGATCTATGATGATCACAAATTGTTCTGTATTGTTGAAAGATTTATGACCAAACTCTTGATGTCACCCATATGAGGATGGGTTCCCCTTTGAGTCTGGTTCCTCTCAAGGTTTCTTCCTCATATCATCTAAGGGAGTTTTTCCTTGCCACTGTCGCCACGGCTTGCTTATCAGGGACAAACGCACACCATTCACCTTCACTGTTGTTTTCTGTAAAGCTGCTTTGAGACAATGTCTGTTGTGAAAAGCGCTATACAAATAAACTTGACTTGACTTGACTTGACTTAGTTTGAGGGGTTCACCTCAGTCAGCTTCGTCTCCGTGGTTTGGCTCGTCATCTTACATCATCGTCTCATTGTAATGAACGGTGTTCCAGCATGAAAAAACCCCTGACCTGCATATATACAGACGATAATCAGTTCCCAAACATCTCAACATTCACTGTTTCTAGTTCAATAACAGAACAAATAGCATTCGTACAGTTCAGAGTCTGATTTAAGGTTTGATCAAGTTTTCATTGGATTCTAACATGTTTGATTCAGTTCTTGCATGTAGATGATACTTTTAATACATTTAATACTAATGTCATGCAGGTTCTCACCATAAAGACTGGATTTTATATCAAATCTTTTAGACAAAATAAATTGTTTCAATGTTATTAAATCTGTACTCGTTATTTCTACATTATTTATTACATTAATTTTAATCAGCTTTATTTAACTTCTGTTTTATTTATTTATATCACAAAAATGCAGCTTAAAAATTAAACATGTAAAACAGTAAACAGTTTTAGATTGACAGTTTAATATTATTAAGAAAAATATCTTGCTTTGTAAAAGATCAGCATCACATATAACTAGACAACAAAACACCATTAATAATATTTGTACAGAATTAAGTAAAAAGAAAGTCGTGACAGGGCCACTAGAGGGCAGTGTCAGTATTTTTATTATTATTATTATTATTTTATTTTATTTTACTTTTTATTTTTTTGTGGGACTTATGAATGTTTCATGCTTTGATGAGGATGTGCTGATTGTATAACATTTAATCAAACTAATTATTGGGAATTTAATCATTTTATCTCTTTAGGTTTCATATATGTGTAAATCTGCATATAATAAAAATAAAAATTATTATTATAAAATCATAAATATGATTAAATGTAGACCTTTAGGTACTAAAGCACCTCAGTGCAATAAAGTATTACATTCTAAAGTCCAGCAAACACGACATGGGAGTCAATTCCTTGTAGCATTTTCTTGAACTTGGTTTGCAGGAGAAAATCTGGTTTTGTTGAAATAACAGGTAAACAGATGATAACTGGATAAATAACTAATGAATAAATGCTTCATCCGGCTCATTAACATGCAAACTGATGATGAGTTCCATCACCTGCTGTATGAACCGGAACAGAATCCACATTGTATTTCTAGTTGGAGATGCTGAGATTCTCTTTTTATTGAAATCTTTTGATTAAAACAGCAGGATGAGTTACTAAAGCTGAGCTTTTTCTCTCATTGAGACGTAAATTCTGTAGAACTGCTACTGCAATTTTTACATGAGATGCAATAAATCGTCCACCTACAGAACCTACAGAAACCCAGCATAACTTCCTGTAACTCAGCGTAACTTCCATGGAGGAGTCTCCCCCGTGTGGGTGGAGGAGGAACTGCTACAGTTTAGAGCCTGATTTAAGGTCAGAGCAAGTTGAGTTGTAACATGTAAATGGTACATTTAATACATTTAGTACCACCTTCATGCAGGTTCTCAGCATAAATAGTGAATGAACCACATCTGACTCGATAAGACCACAATATATTCACATTCAAATACTTTTGACCACACAGTGTGTATCAGCTGAAAAGCAGCAGCTTCGGAGCAGTCGCTTTTCCACACTGAGGTTAAGGCCACATCTTGAAAATACACGATTAAGGAGCCACACTTAGTGTTGCGCGTCTAATCGTACATGTACGGTACGGGTGGTGGGAGCGGTCAAAACACACGTAAAGATGCTTCAGAACGGCGTTTCCGTTAAGAAACAGAAAAATCAATGAATTTTATTCACCATATTCAAATATTCAAAAATCTTTAGGTTTACTCAATCTTTTAAATAACTTTCATTTAGAGTCTCTCTGTTTATTATATTCTTATTTCAAATTTCAATTCATTTTACTGTGGAGTTTTGGAGAAAAGTAAAGGCAAAATCACTCAAAGCATCAGTGCATTTTCAATCATGTCACATATACAAATCTTAATTAATCATTTTGCTTTCTAGGTTTGCTCAATCTTTTAAATAATTCTTATTTAGACTCTCCCTGTCTATTATTTTATTACATTTCAAGATATTTACTTTGCAGTTTATGAGAAAAGTAAAGGCAAAATCACTCTAAACCTGCATTTTTATGATGTATACCCACAGATAGCCAGCACCTTTTGATCTAAGTAGGGTTGGAGGATCATACTGGTACAGAAGTTCACTCAGATACTGCGGCGTGAGAGCGTTAAGTGCTTTATACGTCAGTAGTATTTTATAATCAATGCGAGATTTGATTGGGAGCCAGTGTAGACTGTTAAAACAGGTGTGATGTGGTCATATTTCCTAGATCTCGTGAGGACTCTTGCTGCTGCATTCTGAACTAACTGAAGCTTATTAATGCACTTACTCACACACCCAGACAGTAAAGCGTTACAGTAGTCTAATCTAGAAGTAACAAAAGCATGAACTAGTTTTTCTGCATCCTGTAACGACGACATATTTCTAATTGTAGCAATATTTCCAAAGTAAAAGAAGGCGATCCTGGTAATATTATTCACGTGAGCCTCAAAGGAAAGACTCGGGTCAATAATCACACCAAGGTCTTTGACAGCCGTACACGCTGAAACAGAAACACCATCCAGAGATGCTACGTAATCAGAAAGTCTGCTTTTAGCTGCATGTGGTCCTACACTGTAAAAAAGGATTTGTTGACACAACTTGACTTAGTCAAGTCATCTTGTTGCATTGACTCAGTTAAGTTTAGCACATTAGGTGTTAAGTTTACTCAACTTTTATTCATTTGTTGAAATTATTAAGCCACCGGTCTGAATCAATTAATGAGCATTTCAAATCTTTAGTTAAAGCAGCTGAAAAACCTATTGGTAAAACATCATTTTTCATGTTTTCACAACAATAGATCGAGTCTAATTGACATAAAATAGTAATTTTTCCTCAACATAACTGTGAGTTTACTGGACTTTGGTTTGACAAGTAGTTCAGGAAATCTAACCAGATTTTTTTATGAAATCAACACAACTGCAAAATTCAAACTCTCAGCATTTCTTTTTTAAACAGATACACTGCATCCAAAAACACAGACATGAAGAATTCTCTTACAAAGATATAAAAACACTAGACAAGAAAAACCTTCACATATACAGTGAGGAAAATAAGTATTTGAACACCCTGCTATTTTGCAAGTTCTCCCACTTAGAAATCATGGAGGGGTCTGAAATTGTCATCGTCGGTGCATGTCCACTGTGTGAGACATAATCTAAAAAAAAAAATATCCAGAAATCACAATGTATGATTTTTAACTATTTATTTGTATGATACAGCTGCAAATAAGTATTTGAACACCTGAGAAAGTCAATGTTAATATTTGGTACAGGAGCCTTGGTTTGCAATTACAGAGGTCAAATGTTTCCTGTAGTTTTTCACCAGGTTTGCACACACTGCAGGAGGGATTTTGGCCCACTCCTCCACACAGATCTTCTCTAGATCAGTCAGGTTTCTGACCTGTCGCTGAGAAACACGGAGTTTGAGCTCCCTCCAAAGATTCTCTGTTGGGTTTAGGTCTGGAGACTGGCTAGGCCACGCCAAAACCTTGATATGCTTCTTACAGAGCCACTCCTTGGTTATCCTGGCTGTATGCTTCGGGTCATTGTCATGTTGGAAGACCCAGCCTCGACCCATCTTCAATGCTCTAACTGAGGGAAGGAGGTTGTTTCCCAAAATCTCGCAATACATGGCCCCGGTCATCCTCTCCTTAATACAGTGCAGTTGCCCTGTCCCATGTGCAGAAAAACACCCCCAAAGCATGATGCTACCACCCCCATGCTTCACAGTAGGGATGGTGTTCTTGGAATGGTACTCATTCTTCTTCTTCCTCCAAACACGTTTAGTGGAATTATGAACCAAAAGTTCTATTTTGGTTTTATCTGACCACATGACTTTCTCCCATGACTCCTCTGGATCATCCAAATGGTCATTGGCAAACTTAAGACGTGCCTGGACATGTGCTGGTTTAAGCAGGGGAACCTTCCGTGCCATGCATGATTTCAAACTATGACGTCTTAGTGTATTACCAACAGTAACCTTGGAAACGGTGGTCCCAGCTCTTTTCAGGACATTGACCAGCTCCTCCTGTGTAGTTCTGAGCTGATTTCTCACCTTCCTTGGGATCATTGAGGCCCCACGAGGTGAGATCTTGCATGGAGCCCCAGTCCAAGGGAGATTGACAGTCATGTTTAGCTTCTTCCATTTTCTAATGATTGCTCCAACAGTGGACCTTTTTTCACCAAGCTGCTTGGCAATTTCCCCGTAGCCCTTTCCAGCCTTGTGGAGGTGTACAATTTTGTCTCTAGTGTCTTTGGACAGCTCTTTGGTCTTGGCCATGTTAGTAGTTGGATTCTTACTGATTGTATGGGGTGGACAGGTGTCTTCATGCAGCTAACGACCTCAAACGGGTGCATCTAATTTAGGATAATAAATGTAGTGGAGGTGGACATTTTAAAGGCAGACTAACAGGTCTTTGAGGGTCAGAATTCTAGCTGATAGACAAGTGTTCAAATACTTATTTGCAGCTGTATCATACAAATAAATAGTTAAAAAATCATATATTGTGATTTCTGGATTTTTTTTGTTTGATTATGTCTCTCACAGTGGACATGCACCTACGATGACAATTTCAGACCCCTCCATGATTTCTAAGTGGGAGAACATGCAAAATAGCAGGGTGTTCAAATACTTATTTTCCTCACTGTACACAGCTTACACAAACAGGCGCAAACTTCTGTATGCACAGACCCACATCCTCCAGCCAAAATAGTACAAATACCTCTCCTTGTCATCAGATATATTCATTGCAAGAACAAGTGTACATGAATAATTCACAATAAGCCGTGTTAAACTTCACATTCAACTGTTCAAAAACTGTCTTTAATTCCCAATCATAGTAAAAACCAAGGAAAGAGGAAGCAGTACAAGCGAACAAGAAAACAGTCAGTTTAAAAGGATTTCAAGAATCCCAATTTCCCACTTAAAACAATGAGATCTAAAAACAACAATGCTCTTACACTTTAAACCAGTACAACCATTAAACAGTAGCCAAATGGAAAAAAAGTGTTTTGTTTGTTTTCTGTCTTACCGCATCAACTTAGTCTTCAAAGAGTGAACTTTTGCGGTGCAAGAGTCTGATCCAACTCCAATAAACAGCTGCTGTATCACTTTAAAAGGGAATTTTAGTTCCTTTGGATAGTCAAGATTTAATGCATACACCAAGCCCATCAGGTTCAGAAAAGCATTAGGTATATCAGTCAGGTGACGCATTACCACTTCTTCCTCAATCACCAGGGCAACGTCATTGTAGAATGCTGGGAGAGGTTCCATCACATTTTCCACCACCACAAGAATTCCAATCACCAAACCCTGGATCACATCCTCTTCACAGTCACTGGGCTTTATAGCATGTAAACAAAACAAGGTATTATTACTTAAAAGCAATGACACAAATACAGTCCCAGTCCCCTGCAAATTGAGAGATCTAATGGTCAATTTTCCCTGTTTTTTTCCTCACATGTTTTAGCTTACCTCGCATATCTTCATGAATTTTGAAGGAGTCTCTCGCATGTACCATGGCAGACCCAGCAATGCTGCTGTCCTCATCTTTTGCTTTATTGTCTGTAAAATATATAATGGTTAAAGTACTAGCTTTAATCTTTCAATCCTTTGTTTTTCTTTATCATTTCTCCCCCTCCCTCGTTCTTTGATGCTTTTGAAAAAAATGAAAATGTGCACATTTACACTTGTATACTTTTATTGTTAATAAATCAACAATGATGTGTGCAACAACAGTTGTTTGTTAACTTTTTGTTCACCAAAATAAGATTTAATAGTGTAACACACTCATGTCGAGGAGGAGTGGTGGCTCCAGCGGTTAAGGCGCTGGGTTGCCGATCGGAAGGTCTGGGGTTCAAGCCCCGGTATCGCCAGGCTGCCACTCTTGGGCCCTTGAGCAAGGCCCTTAACCCTCTATGCTCCGGGGGTCACTTACGAGGGAAATATGAAATATCAAGGTCCGTGACGTGGGTCTTTCCCGTGGGCTCACCACCTGCAGGAGGGACCGTAAGGGACGGTGCTGTGAGGATTGGGCAGCAGGCGGGGGCCTGCTTAAACTGCTGCCCCCGCGACCCGAATTAAGATCCCGGATAAGCGGGAGAAAATGAATGAATGAATGAATGAACACATTCATGTCACTTAAATCAGGGGTGTCTAATGCTGCTCCTGGAGAGGAAAAATGTATTGTAGAGTTTAACTCCAACCTGGTTCAACACACCTGCTTGAAAGTATGAAGTGATCCTGAACACCTTGATTAGCAGATTTGGTGTGTTTAATTGGGGTTGAAGCTAAACTTTGCAGGATCTTGGCTCCCCAGGAGCAGGATTGAGTATCCATGCCTTAAATTCATTGGGGATGTAACAACAATGTAAAGATTTTAAAGGATAGGTTACCAAAGATAATTGTCATTTTCTCACCAAGATGCCAAACACATGCAAAGATTTTCATTCCATAAAATTTTAATGAATAGTGGCTAGGCTGATTAGCTCTAAAAAGCAAAGAATTCTGTAAAAGTAGTGGATCACTCATGTTGCCATTTAAAAAAAAAAAAATTTTAAGATAACTTTGTGTAATAAACCAATCATATCAATGTTTATGTTACCATGACATAATACATCAAACCTCAGTTGTTCTTGTGTCACAACATTTGATCAAAAGAACCAATGAGGTTTGATATTAATCTAGTAGCAAATACAAACTTTATTCTAAACAAAAAGTGCCATTTTTATGTTTTCATCATACAAAGAGAATGTATGTTTACAATGTTTACTAAATGTGCATACACAATCTTTATAGATGCATGGGAGTGGAGAGTGACTTGCCTGATGGCAGTGTCTCAGCTTGTAATGTGTGATTAGGGCATGCTGGTTGGATGAAGAAAATCTACAAATCTTGCAACACCACCTCATTGATATGGAGTTGTGCTTCCACTCCACTTGCACTGTACTGATCCTGCAAATAAAAAAAACAGTGAAGTCAAACTCCATCAAAGTACACATACACGTTAAACACAGAAATATTCACTGAACATCTTACTTACCAAATACAATGAGGAAAAAAGTATAAACACTATTTCTATGACTGGGTGATACATTGAATATTATAGTGATGATATTGCTGGCATTATGAAATTAAGCAACACTGTAAATAAAGCTTTTATTAGCTGAAAATGTTTCTACATTTCATGATTCTTCAGGGCTTCATAGATGATAAAAAGTTTAATGATGTGATTATTAAACTAGAAAAAGTTGTGACGTTACATTAATGCAAGATCAACACGCAAGTTAGCTATACAGAAGACACCGTTTGCACGTGCTCAGATGTATGTATGTTCCTCAAACGATCAGTCCTTAATTTTTAAATTCAAGTTTTTTTTAGGGGGAGTGGTGGCTCCAGCGGTTAAGGCGCTGGGTTGCCGATCGGAAGGTCTGGGGTTCAAGCCCCGGTATCGCCAAGCTGCCACTCTTGGGCCCTTGAGCAAGGCCCTTAACCCTCTATGCTCCGGGGGTCCCTTACGAGGGAAATATCAAGGCCCGTGACGTCGGAATGACGTGGGGCCGCCTTCCCGTGGGCTCACCACCTGCAGGAGGGACCGTAAGGGACGGTGCTGTGAGGATTGGGCAGCAGTCGAAGGCGGGGGCCTGCTTAGACTGCTGCCCCCACGACCCGAATTACGGATAAGCGAGAGTGAATGAATAAAGTTTTTTTAAATTACCAACTGATTTTATGTTTTAAGAAACACAAGTCAATCAAGCATTTTTATAATATAAAAACAAATTTGAACTAAATGTTGTTGCAACCATGTATAAATAAAAATGCATATTTCTCATTAAACACAAATCTGGAGTGTCGGCGGTGCTTCGAATATTACTGATCATTCTGTGTTTCTTTAATCAAAACGATAATGACATCCGATTAACGAATCATCACGTCCAGGGTCAGATCCAGAGTCGGTTCTTTCCGACAGTTCGTTTCAATGAAACGATAAAAAAAAAAAAAAAATTTCACCACTTCTTTTACCTCCTCAAATAACGAAGTTGTTTCTATCGTCCCATTAAAATACAATTAAAGACATTTGTAATCATAACTTCAGTTCAATAATAATATCATCGTTATCTTGGAAACATAGTGTTCTGATGGGCAAACAGATTTTTTTCTTATAGTCTTATAAATTAAACTAGTCTCCATTACCTTTTTACAGAGACGAGGATTAAGCTCATAAAGCTTAAACTAGAACATGCTCAGCACAGCAGGTGTTACTTCAGTGATCTGTATTCAGTATTAATGAAGTTCGCAACATGTGATTGACTTAAATCAAAACGCGGACGGTGAGCGCTAACAAAACAAGTCTAAATTAACATTAAAGAAAAAATACTTACTCATTTCATTATTTGCAGTGAATAAAGTTCATCTGTAATCGCGGGCTCCTTCATCTTTTCTGGCATGATCAGCAACTTCCGGTGCAGAAAATGGCGGATGGCGTGTCTCCACTTCGTTAAAATATTACTTTATAATGACGAAGAGTTTCTGGCACATGCGCATTACAGATAAAAAATAAATAGAACCTATGTTTTGTTGTTATATGAACTGGTTATTTAAAGTTTTCCATTTCCCATCAAGTCGAGGTTGTTAGAACTCAACCAGTTGTGTAGTGCGGCACTGCAAGTTGACAGGACATGATTTTACTTGTTCACCTGACTAAAACTCTTAATCATTTTTACAGTGTATTAATTTACTCTGACCTCTGGTATAACTGCTATTAATAATTTACTCTGACCTCTGGTATAACTGCTATTAATAATTTACTCTGACCTCTGGTATAACTATTATTAATTTACTTTGACCTCTGGTATAACTGCTATTAATAATTTACTCTGACCTCTGGTATAACTGCTATTAATTTACTCTGATCTCTGGTATAACTGCAATTAATAATTTACTCTGACCTCTGGTATAACTGCTATTAATTTACTCTGATCTCTGGTATAACTGCTATTAATTTACTCTGATCTCTGGTATAACTGCTATTAATAATTTACTCTGACCTCTGGTATAACTGCAATTAATAATTTACTCTGACCTCTGGTATAACTGCTATTAATTTACTCTGACCTCTGGTATAACTGCTATTAATTTACTCTGATCTCTGGTATAACTGCTATTAATTTACTCTGACCTCTGGTATAACTGTTATTAATTTACTCTGATCTCTGGTATAACTGCTATTAATTTACTCTGACCTCTGGTATAACTGCTATTAATTTACTCTGATCTCTGGTATAACTGCTATTAATTTACTCTGATCTCTGGTATAACTGCTATTAATTTACTCTGATCTCTGGTATAAACTTTCTTTTCGGCTTCTCCCGTTAGGGGTCGCCACAGCGGATCCTCCGCACGTTTGATTTGGCACATGTTTTACGCTGGTTGCCTTTCCTAATGCAACCCTCCCCAATTTATCCGGGCTTGGGACCGGCACTAAGAGTGGCTGGGGATGGTTCCCTGACCGGGAATTGAACCCGGGTCGCAGCGGTGAGAGCGCTGCATCTTAACCACTAGACCACCAGGGGACCTGGTATAACTATTATTAATTTACTCTGACCTCTGGTATAACTGCTATTAATTTACTCTGACCTCTGGTATAACTGCTATTAATTTACTCTGATCTCTGGTATAACTGTTATTAATTTACTCTGACCTCTGGTATAACTGCTATTAATTTACTCTGATCTCTGGTATAACTGTTATTAATTTACTCTGATCTCTGGTATAACTGTTATTAATTTACTTTGATCTCTGGTATAACTGCTATTATTAATTTACTCTGACCTCTGGTATAACTGCTATTAATTTACTCTGATCTCTGGTATAACTGCTATTAATTTACTCTGATCTCTGGTATAACTGTTATTAATTTACTCTGATCTCTGGTATAACTGCTATTAATTTACTCTGACCTCTGGTATAACTGCTATTATTAATTTACTCTGATCTCTGGTATAACTGTTATTAATTTACTCTGATCTCTGGTATAACTGCTATTAATTTACTCTGACCTCTGGTATAACTGCTATTAATTTACTCTGATCTCTGGTATAACTGCTATTAATTTACTCTGACCTCTGGTATAACTGCTATTAATTTACTCTGATCTCTGGTATAACTGCAATTAATTCCATGGTGTTTTGACAATTTTTAAATTGTGTGTTTTTGTACAGATTCTACAAAGAAAATGCAAAAGTATAAATTGCTCATGAAAAAGCTTAACGACTTTTGGTTGACATTTATATAATGTCCTTTATACTGAAAAAACTTTCAAAATGAACGCTTTAATAACACATTACCCCAAATTCATTTTAACAGCACACATTTAATTAATGAGCAATTAATGCAGCACGCATTTCTTCATTTTTATTAAAAATATAAATAAATAAATATTATAACAAAAAAGGCGAAATTAAAAAACCTTTATCACAACACACATTTATACACGACATCCTTTCTTTTACTCAGATATTGTTAGATTTCTATCATCATTGTTGGAGAGGTTTTCCATACAATCTACGATGCCCGTGGTGTCTTTTCTGATCAGGGAAGAATCACACAGCACACAGAATGGTGCATATGTTCTTCTTCAGTTTAATGCAGATAACAGACAAGTATATATACACACTGGAAAAAACCCCGAGCTAAAACTGTTCCTGATTGGGTAAGAAAACATAATAATCAGAGATGTGTGGGCACAGACAAAGACTGTGTACTGTTCTGTGTACCTGACATACTCACATCATAAAGATCCTATAAACACTGAACAGACAACATAGGAATGTGTTTAGAGAACCAGAGTGGGGCTCATCTTAATACTAACAGATATGAAAAAATTTTTAAAAATCCAGTGAAAAATCATTTTCATCACCAAACAAGGACCAACACAGCCCTTTATGCAGAGCCGTTCAAACTGTGTGCAAAATGAAGGCAAAAGAAAAGGAATTTGCTAAAGAGCCAGGAAATGATACACCAGTGGAAGGTTGAAAAAGCCACACTATAACAAAAAACAGGTTGATGTGTTTCTCAAAGTTTCTTAAAGTCTGTTACACCAAACCATAAACAATCAGACAGTGTCATGTTGCATTACTAGGTGGATGTCCTGCGTCATTATTAAACAAGCTTCAGTTAGTTCAGAATGCGGCAGCAAGAGTTCTTACTAGATCAAGAAAATATGATCACATAACCCCAATCTTATCATCCCTACACTGGCTTCCTGTTAAGTTTTGAATAGACTACAAACTATTACTTCTTACTTATAAAGCACTAAATGGTTCGGCTCCAACGTACCTATCTAGTCTTTTAACACGCTACAATCCGTCACGCTCCCTGAGATCTCAAAACTTTGGACTTCTAGTAGTTCCTATATAGCAAAGTCCACTAAAGGTGGTAGAGCATTCTCACTTTTAGCTCCTAAACTCTGGAATAGTCTTCCTGACAGTGTTCGGGGCTCAGACACACTCTCCCAGTTTAAGTGCAGATTAAAAACATATCTTTTTAGCAAAGCCTACACATAACATACGTCTCACATCATAAGCTTGTGCTCCAGAACATCTGATCACATGCACATTTTTAACTTGTGCTGTTAATATCATGAACAGCAGCTACGCTAATTCCTCTCCACTGCTTCTCTTTTTCTACTCATCCCGAGACACCCTGAGGTTCCTCCAGCTCCAGTCACGTCCCACCTCGTAATGATTACGGACCTTTGAAGAAGTAGATGCCGAACTCGCAAACATCCTGTACCATCTTGAGACGTACCAGTGCAAACTGGATCCCACTGCATGTGTGGAGTTTTGACATTGGACCTCCTGGAGTGTTTAAAGGCTCTGGCATGGAGAAGCTGATGCTGGATCTGTGATGATCACAAATGCTGAGCTCATAAAACTAGAAGCTACTAACCATAAAGACTGTATAAGACTGCAGAAAGAACATCACTTATAATCTTATACTTCAGTACTCATGTTAGTTCCCACCCTCCAGTGTTGTGTATTGTTGAAAGATTTATGATCACACTCTTGATGTCGCCCGGATGGGGATGGGTTCCCCTTTTGAGTCTGGTTCCTCTACGGGGTTTCTTCCTCATGACATCTAGGGGAGTTTTTCCTTGCCACAGTTGCCACGGCTGCTCATCAGGGAGAAATGAACACCATTCGCCTTGACTGTTGATTTCTGTAAAGCTGCTTTGAGACAATGTCTGTTGTGAAATTTTTTTTTAAGCTTTTAGGCTGCACAAACCTCAACTTTCTATTACAATATGATGAATTTCTTTCAACTATGGTGATGGTTGGATGCTGGTTTGTGTTGGTTGAACACTGGTTTGTGATGGTTGGATGATGGTTTGTGATGGTTGGATGCTGGTTTGTGATGGTTGGATTCTGGTTTTATTTGTATAGCGCTTTTAACAATGAACATTGTCTCAAAGCAGCTTTACACAGATGATGTGGTAATAAAAAGTGAATATGTTCTTTATGAGTAAGTTTGTCCCTGATGAGGAAGCTGGTGGCGACTGTGGCATGGAAAAACTCCCCGAGATGGCATAAGGAAGAAACCTTGAAAGGAACCAGACTCAAGAGGGAACCCATCCTCATCTGGGTTGCACCGAATGTCCATCCATAGCAGATACACAATGCCGCGGGGCACAGTGATGATGACCAGAAGCGAAAAGTAGTCCCAAGTCAATGTAGCAGACTGTCGACACCAACCACAGTCCAATCCATCCTCAAAAGCACCCGCTCTCACTCCGAAATTTCATTGAACCACCCAAGGTGTTGATGAGAAACCGTCCCAAGCTGCACAGAGCGGCCTCCAGCCGAAGAGAACACCATCCAGAGGCAGACCTGGAACGAAGTGGGTAGATCTACGGAGGGGAGAGGGGCAGGAACAGTGGTCTTTGGAGCCTTAGGAGCATGTTTAACTCGACAAAGAGAGAGCGAGCGAGAGAGAGAGAGAGAGAGAGAGAGAGAGAGAGAGAGAGAGAGAGAGAGAGAGAGAAAGAGAAGAGGGTGACAGGAAGAGAAGGATATGGATTATTAAGTGTCTTTATTGTTGTATGAAAGTTAATATCACTGTGCAGTTTGGACTCCGGCAAGACTCGCTCTGGCAACAAAACTAAAAGGGAAAACCAGAAGGTAATACAGACATGAGGGATCTCTGGGATAAGAGACGACCCACACCACCGTCAACAAACCTGTGTGAACGTGTGAGAGTGAGGGGACGACAGAATATAAATATCCCAGTTCACCAAACACCCGATATCCATGCTCCCTCCAGATCTATTTGACTAAATAAATATGTTTTCAACCTCGACTTGGACACTGAGACTGTGTCTGAGTCCAAAACACTGATTGGAAGGTTGTTCCATAACTTTGGGGCTTTATAAGAGAAAGATCTGTCCCCTGCTGTAGTCTTCATTATTTGAGAAACCAACATATAGCCTGCACCTTTTGATCTAAGTAGGCGTGGAGGATCATACTGGTACAGAAGTTCACTCTGATACTGCGGTGCAAGAGCGTTAAGTGCTTTATACATCAGTAGTAGTATTTTATAATCAATGCGAGATTTGATTGGGAGCAGTGTAGACTGTTAAAACAGGGGTGATGTGCTCATATTTCCTAGATCTCGTGAGGACTCTTGCTGCTGCATTCTCAATTAACTGAAGCTTATTAATGCACTTACTCGTACCAGTGCCAATTGGATCCCACTACATGTGTGGAGTTTTGACATTGGACCTCCAGGAGTGTTTAAAGGCTCTGGCATGGAGAAGCTGATGCTGGATCTGTGATGATCACAAATGTTGAGCTCAGTAGCTCCTAGTTTTATACCAAAGACTGTAGAAAGAACATTACTTATAATCTTATACTCCAGTACTCATGTTAGTTCTCACTCTCCAGTGTTCTGTATTGTTGAAAGATTTATGATCAATCTCTTGATGTCACCCAAATGAGGATGGGTTCCCCTTTTGAGTCTGGTTCCTCTCGGGGTTTCTTCCTCATGTCATCTAAGGGAGTTTTTCCTTGCCACAGTCGCCACGGCTGCTCGTCAGGGATAAATACACACCATTCACCTTGACTGTTGATTTCTGTAAAGCTGCTTTGAGACAATGTCTGTTGTGAAAAGCGCTATAGAAATAAACTTGACTTGACTTAAAGCGTTACAGTAGTCAATTCTAGATGTAACAAAAGCATGAACTAATTTTTCTGCATCCTGTAACCACATCATATTTCTAATTTTAGAAATATTTTTAAGGCGATCCTGGTAATATTATTCACATGAGCCTCAAAGGAAAGACTAGGGTCAATATTAACCCCAAGGTCTTTGACAGCCGTACACGCTGAAACAGAAACACCATCCAGAGATGCTACGTAATCGGAAAGTTTGCTTCTAGCTGCATGTGGTCCTAGTAAAAGTACTTCCGTCTTATCTGAGTTGAGCAGAAATACCAGGTGCTGTAAGCTTTAATTTTTTTTTCTTTGCTTTCAGGCTTAATTTAAGGACGAACATTTACCGTTGTGGATAAAGTGTGATAAAAGTTGAACTGGAATAGCAGGAAAGGCATATAAGCACCCAGGTGAAAAAGAAATATACTTAAGTTGTAATTTTTTGGATGCACTTATTATATTTTTATTATATTATACTAAGTGCATATTAAATGTGTTACTTTGGAACAACTTCAAGTATATTAAATGATAATTAATCTATGATTAAGATAAATTTAAAAGTAATTGCAATATAATTTAATATACTTATTTGTGTTAAAAATGGAACAACTTTATGTATATTTAGTGTCATTTAAGTGTACTTCTTTACATTATATTTATAATATACTTTCATTCTATACTTGAAGTACAGTTGAAATATATTTTAAGCTTCAAATTAATGTGTTCCCAGTATATTTACATCATAACTAGGATTGTATTAGCAGAACAGATTTGATAAATAATTCAGAATTATATTAATATATTTTTATTGTATATAAAAATACAGTGCAATTATACACCTTTAGTACAAAAAAACCATTCAGAATTTTATCAAATGCACACAGTTTTAGAAAACTCAAAAACTTTAATTCACGAATACTACTAATTGAATAATCTTCTGCACAAACAGCTAAAATGTTTATTTTTTTTAAATACAAAAGCAAAGTTTACCACTTTTTTTTTTACTTTGTATTAAATATAATATTAAATAATGATATTTCTCTGAATTTTCTAATTTTTCAAGACGATAAAGGGAAATGTTCTACATTGCACCCATTTTTAATACTTACTTCTAACATGATTAGACATGAAATATAAAATATTCCTGAAAATATAGAATAGGAGTTTATATATAATTCTTTTGAAAAATAGCAAAAACATTAAGTCTTGCTGAACCATTATGAGGTCTACACAACATTTCACAGTATAACAAAGCTGATAAACTGTGCTTAAGTACAAATACCCAGCCCACAATTACTGTATCATAATGTACAACAATTTTAAATGTTAAATTACTTTACATGTAAGAAGATCAAAGTAATAAAAAAGGGGGATGTTTTACAGGAACTAAACATACCTATGAGCACATTGACCATGTGAGGGTCCAACTGGTCCTTTGAGGTTTGAATACCACATTTCCCTGTGAGTGTGCATCTTGCTAAAATTTCTAGTTAAAGTCTATTTTAAATGAGCCTTGGCCCAGAGAAAACACTGGATCATGTTTAGATATGGCTTCTTTTTTGACCTATAGAGGTGAATGACACAGTGGATTGTGTTCACCGACACAGTTTTCTGGAAGTATTCCTGAGCCCATGTTGTGATTTCCATTACAGTAGCATTTCTGTATGTAACGCAGTGCAGTCTAAGGGCCCGAAGTTTACGGGCATCCAGTATGGTTTTCCGACCTTGAACCCTTACACACAGAGATTGTTCCAGATTCTCTGAATCATTGGATGCTATTATGCACTCACTTTCTCACTTTCATTTCAACATTTGATATTTTAGCGATATTCTATTTTAAATAAAATATAAGTTTATGAGATTTGTGCATTATTGCATTCCTTTTTTATTCACAATTTGTACAGTGTCCCAACTTTTTTGGAATCGGGTTTGTAATCCTCAATGCCAATATTTGAATTTGAAGCCTGGAAGCAAAAGTTTTTCTGCTCTTTTTTTTTTTGCTGATGTTGCAAATGTGAGCATGTGCCATGAGAGAAAACCATTTGCTAAGAAATAATAAATTTAATTCATTTGAAAAATCGATATCTATCCATCTATCTATCCATCCATCCATCCATCCATCCATCCATCTCTCTCTCTCTCTCTCTCTCTCTCTCTCTCTCTCTCTCTCTCTCTCTCTCTGTGGGTGGTCTCTGCTGCCATCTACTGTTACAGTACTCTCAGTGCAACTTACTTCCTTTGCACACACAGTGTCAGACTGCACATTTCATGACAACATACACATCACATTGCACGGTCATGATGTTTACAGGACCAGATAGGGATTGTGAAGGTGTCTACAAGAACAGATAGGGATTTTATTTGTACAGATTCCAGGCTGAAATAGAGAGGCAATGCTTAAAAGATGTGTATTGGGCAAAGGAGGCTGCTTCTGTGTCTATTTCTAACTCTCCCTCACGGTAACAAATTTGTGTATCAACAGGCAACTGTCCTACACCGTACTCTGTTCCCATTCGGGGGGATCCCAGGAGAAAGATTCTTTAGAAAAACTGTGTATTTTCTTTTTTTTTTTTTAATGGTGATTCACATAAAACAGCAGTTAACTCCATTGCACCAGTTCTGAAAACCAGTTCTGATTGAACCTAAACTACAGCTTCCAGAAAGTAACTCATTCTCTCTCCAAATGCAGCATCATATTTAACCAATATCCAATAACAAATTCCCTGACAGTAATTCACACTGCGCACAACAAACACATTCATATTTTGTTATTGTCTCTTGTTTTTATATAGTTTAGTTTTATGTTGTAAATACTTAACTGTGTTTAGGTGTTTGTCAGCGTCTGTGTAATCGGGTTTTCACGTTGCTCTTCCCCCAAACGTTCAGCCAAATCAAGCGCCACCCAGCGGCCGTGTTTTTAGTGACAGATTTACGATGCGCAGGCGCGACTCAACCGGAAGCCGACGAGTCCACTGTGTGACGAAAAGGGGAATTATAAAATGCTGTCATAATTAGTTTTCCTGTTACTTCGGTATACATTCGTTTATTTTATAGTATAAAAAACGTATTAATGGGGGTGTTGCTATGTTTATATATAGATATGTATGTGTTATTGTAAATATGTACATATCTCTTATACTTACCTCTCTAATTAGTCAGGTTGGTTTAATCCACGTGGGGGCGGGGCTTGGACTATAAAGGAGAGCTTCACAGCGTCAGTTTGGTTAGTTAGTCAGTATGCCTCTGTTGTGTCACAGGTGGCTCGCACCAATAGCGTCGTTTGCGTGTATATTTTTTGCTCTGTTTGTGTGTATATTTTTTGCTCTGTTTGTTTCATTCGTTGTCCAATCTTTTATTTGTTATTTTGTATATAACTCGTGTGTTTTCTTAGCTTGGACTGTTTCACCCATTGAGCACAGTAAGTAAGCAATCACTTTGCATTATAACACTTCAGTAAGAAATGCAATAAATCTTTGGGATCTTAACTTTTCTTTTGTCTTTTTTCAGTGTGGGTTCCCCCATTATTTGCCTGACAATGTGCCTACTTGTTAGGCAGACCAAAGTTGTGGTTGAAAAGGATGTTGTCACACTGATCCTACAGAGGAGAGACTAAAGTTAATGTATGTGTACAAGAGCAGTCTAGGCAATGTTCATGTGTGATTTGAATAGGCAACGTGTAGTTGCCAACAAGGCTACATTTGTTAGTTTTACTAGATCTTAGTGCTGCATTCGACACTATAGATCATGATCTTCTCCTAGATCGCTTACAAAATTACATTAAGGCATTCAGGGACAGGCATTAAGCTGGTTTAAATCCTACCTGTCTGATCTTTACCATTTTGTAGACTTAAATGGAGAGCTATCCAGGTTAATGCAAGTAAATTATAGTGTTCCAAAGGTTCAGTTCTAGGACCCCTGCTTTTCACAATATACAGTGCCTTGCGAAAGTATTCGGCCCCCTTGAACTTTGCGACCTTTTGCCACATTTCAGGCTTCAAACGTAAAGATTTTTTGTGAAGAATCAACAAGCGGGACAAAATCATGAAGTGGAACGAAATTTATTGGATATTTCAAACTTTTTTAACAAATAAAAAACTGAAAAATTGGGCGTGCAAAATTATTCAGCCCCTTTATTTTCAGTGCAGCAAACTCTCTCCAGAAGTTCAGTGAGGATCTCTGAATGATCCAATGTTGACCTAAATGACTAATGATAAATAGAATCCACCTGTGTGTAATCAAGTCTCCCTATAAATGCACCTGCACTGTGATAGTCTCAGAGGTCCGTTTAAAGCGCATAGAGCATCATAAAGAACAAGGAACACACCAGGCAGGTCCGAGATACTGTTGTAGAGAAGTTTAAAGCCGGATTTGGATACAAAAAGATTTCCCAAGCTTTAAACATCCCAAGGAGCACTGTGCAAGCGATAATATTGAAATGGAAGGAGTATCAGACCACTGCAAATCTACCAAGACCTGGCCGTCCCTCTAAACTTTCAGCTCATACAAGGAGAAGACTGATCAGAGATGCAGCCAAGAGGCCCATGATCACTCTGGATGAACTGCAGAGATCTACAGCTAAGGGGGGGGGGACTCTGTCCATAGGACAACAATCAGTCGTATACTGCACAAATCTGGCCTTTATGGAAGAGTGGCAAGACGAAAGCCATTTCTTAAAGATATCCATAAAAAGTGTCGTTTAAAGTTTGCCACAAGCCACCTGGGAGACACACCAAACATGTGGGAGAAGGTGCTCTGGTCAGATGAAACCTAAATCGAACTTTTTGGCAACAATGCAAAACGTTATGTTTGGCGTAAAAGCAACACAGCTCATCACCCTGAACATACCATCCCCACTGTCAAACATGGTGGTGGCAGCATCATGTTTTGGGCCTGCTTTTCTTCAGCAGGGACAGGAAAGATGGTTAAAATTGATGGGAAGATGGATGGAGCCAAATACAGGACCATTCTGGAAGAAAACCTGATCGAGTCTGCAAAAGACCTGAGACTGGGACGGAGATTTGTCTTCCAACAAGACAATGATCCAAAACATAAAGCAAAATCTACAATGGAATGGTTCACAAATAAACATATCCAGGTGTTAGAATGGCCAAGTCAAAGTCCAGACCTGAATCCAATCGAGAATCTGTGGAAAGAACTGAAAACTGCTGTTCACAAATGCTCTCCATCCAACCTCACTGAGCATTTTTTTGTTTTGCAAGGAGGAATGGGCAAAAATTTCAGTCTCTCGATGTGCAAAACTGATAGAGACATACCCCAAGCGACTTACAGCTGTAATCGCAGCAAAAGGTGGCGCTACAAAGTATTAACTTAAGCGGGCTGAATAATTTTGCACGCCCAATTTTTTCGTTTTTTATTTGTTAAAGTTTGAAATATCCAATAAATTTCGTTCCACTTCATGATTGTGTCCCACTTGTTGTTTCTTCACAAAAAAATTACAGTTTCATATCTTTGTTTGAAGCCTGAAATGTGGCAAAAGGTCGCAAAGTTCAAGGGGGCCGAATACTTTCACAAGGCACTGTACATGCTTCCCTTTGGAAATATGCTGATACCCAGCTATATATCTCAATACTAGGTGAGACAGCTCAATTAGCTTGGATAACTGTGTTAGAGTTAAAAGATTGCATGACTTATAACTTTTTATTAAATTCTGTTGACAGATTTTGCTCATCTGCCCAAAAAACATTACACTGAAGCTCCAGCATTTCAACCTGCATTTACACAGATGTTCTGTAACTACTACTTCAACGGTAGAAGACCTGGGAGTTATTTTAGACAGCAACTTGTCTTTTCAAAATTGTATCAACCATGTTACAAAAACAGCCTTTTTTCACCTTAGAAATATTGCTAAGCTAGAAAACATGTTATCTATATCTGATGCAGAGAAGCTCATCCATGCTGACCCAGGAGCAGAAGGACCACCGTGTCTGATCATTTACTTGCGATAAAACTTTGGTGTATGACCTTGAGATGAATCAACGCTCTTCAGTGGAAAGATAATCTTCACAATTGAAAAACACGAGGGAGGTCCACAGCTCTATCATGCCCCAGAAGCTACTGTGCATGCAGTACAGCTTCAGAAGTACTTGTTGGGTCTCAGATAAATGCAGAGCAAATAGGGAAATAAAAACTTTCCAAAGACTTTATACCTTTTAGTTTACATACTTGTCCTGTTGCACGGTTGGAAATTAACAGGTACTTGGGGCAAAATTGTCACTTCAGCTTGACGGCAGCTCTATTCCCAGTGTCATGATTTAAGTGTCATTTGAAAAGTCCTATATTTTAGAGCTGATCTGTTGATGTTGCATTAGATTGGCACCAAATACACACTTTTGTTGAATGCAGTGTTTAAAGCGTTTTGATTTGTCACTGCGTGTGCTCATTGTCTGAATTCTAAATCTGCATTTGCAATTTCTCATCATAAAAGATTTTCTCTTTTGCTGCAAAAGTGCGTCGCTCTCATTAGACAAGTCAGACTTTTTTTTCCTTTAGCTTTTTTTGCAGATATTAGAAACATTGTTTATGAATTCTAATCTGTAAAAATCGGTAAACAAATTCATTTTTTTCTGTAGCCACTTCATGACTTGTTTATTCTATCTAGATTATAACCCTAATGATCACATTAAAATTATTACCAATTAGGGAGCGTGCTGTGCTGCAGGTAATACACTGTCAAGGGATAAATACTTCATACAAGCAATTTAAAACTTGAACTTATAAAAAAGTTGTCCTTGTCCTTTTTGAACTATGCTTGAATTCCCTACCCCACCCTCTGTGGTTAAAAACATACATACATACATACAGTGAGGAAAATAAGTATTTAAACACCCTGCTATTTTGCAAGTTCTCCCACTTAGAAATCATAGAGGGGTCTGAAATTGTCATCGTAGGTGCATGTCCACTGTGAGAGACATAATCTAAAAAAAAAAATCAAATTTTTATATATTTCTTTCACTTTTTAATGATCAGCCTTCTGTAACTTGATAGAAACTGTACTTAAAATAAATCTATCATGTGTTTCCCTTTCTTTTTATTTATTGATTTTTAAAAAAAATAAAAAAACATTTAGTTTTATTTAGTCACAATTCTCACTTGTGAGAAAGTACCTCGATTAAGCAGATGCTTTTCTTGAACCTACTGATTGAGCACTTTAGGCCTCGGATTTCCAGATTTTGTCTGGTGTTCACTTCTGTAAAATAATTTATATTTATATGCTCATTAAATAGAACTGAATCATGCAGTAATAATCACCTTGTACTTTCTTACACACTAAAGGCAGAAATACCAAAACGTTACACACCTTTAGTACCAGAAGCTGTTTTTCAACACTGGCATTTCTGTGGAAAATAAACATTCAAATAGAACATTATATTTTATATTATTGTATGACATATTACATATTAAAACTACTATTTTTTCTTTTTTTTCATTAAACAAAACAAAATATTTTTTGAGTTATTGTTACACTGTTGCTAACAGTATTATTAGATTTATTATTATTATTATTATTATTATTATTATTATTATTATTTTCACTAACACATTATTATATATTACTTTTATTATAATGAAGTTTTATAGGAAAAATTATAACTAAATGAACAATTCCCTATGTTCTGTTATAATTACCTGTTTCAGCTCTACCAGTAAGAGTGAGAGACAGAAAATCCCAGTGATCCCAGAGCCAATGATGTTTGCGGATTTAGAACTCGAGCCCGTTGGCCCCGCCCACTGCTTTGTGATCTGTGTTTGTACTTATAGAGTTCTTTCACGCGCTCCGGTCTGAAGTTAATGTTGGTCGCGTGAGTTTTTCTCCACTTTCTGCGCGTGCACATCGACGTTCCTTTCGCTGTTATAAATCTATCGCGCGCGAGCTTCAACCCCGTTTTTGTCCCGGATTTAGCGGATTTTTACCCAAAGGTGAGATACAGTGAAATGTAGCAGCTGAGCTGCTCGGGGAACAGCTAGTGGACATTCTGGAGTCATGAACCTCTGCATTTTTCTTCCAGTGTCCTGATTCTTTACACCTCTGATCATGAAATCAGAGTCCAGACGGAGATCTTTAGGAGAACCTCCACACACTCCTGCTGCTGCTGCTGGATCAAAGGTACAATTTATTCATGTCTTAACTTTCAGTGTGGTTTGCAGGGCAAAGATACATCATGATGTATTTAAAATTAAATCATAAAAAAATACCTTAACTTTAAGTGTATCACAATAAACTACTTTATTTATTTAAAAAAAATTTTTACAAGGAAACACGAAATTTCTCCCCAAATCTTTAATCAATTGTCCTATTTGATCTGTTCTTCAGCTTTTTACTCAGTTAATAAAGTAAACAATGTTTGATACCAACAGCTTTTACACATGCAACCAGTGAACAGATCAAATATTCACATGCGTATCCCAGTGATCTCCCAGAGGAAGTTTAGTTTTAAAGTAAAGTATTAAGTGGCGGACTGCAAGTTTGTTTAGTTTCTGCCTCGCACTTTAAGATCATTTATTAGTATTACTTTTGAAAATTAGAACCATGTTTTAAAATTAGAACCATTAGAATCACAGTGTTGATGGACCCAAAGAGAACAGGTGGTCTTAGCCTAAAAGGCATCTATTATTAAAATAGGCCAACACAACTACATCTGCTCGAATACAAAGATATCAAACCCTTCAGAACATTCAGAAGTTTAGAAATCCTTCTGTAAACAATGCAATCAGTATGTGTGCAACAGTAAGGATGCGAAGTTCTTGAGAGAGCGCTTCGCTTTTACCCATCATGAGATGTTTCTTGTGTGACACCTTGCTATTGGGACACCTTTATACAGGCCATCAGTTGGGACTGAAGCAGCTGATATTAATTTACAATGACAATAGGCAGGATTGCTTTCTAATTACTGATTGATATCTACTGCTGTCTTGGCTTTTCATTCCCTTTTGCACCTCCCTGTCTTCATGTGTTCAATACTTTTTCTTGTGTGTGTGTGTTGTTTCACAACATTACACAACTTCATTTATGGACATGTATGGTTTGATTCCTTTGTATGTGTGGATTGCATGGGTTGTTACCAACATCTGATAAAGATTTCATGTCACTAGCACCTTTAGAAATATATTTACTGAGAAAAATGTTGACATGTTCAATACTTATTTTACCCGCTTTATGTATGTATGTATGTATGTATGTATGTATGTATGTATGTGTGTGTACACTGGCATGTAGGGGAGATAGATGTTGGAGAATGGAGTGCTGCTGGTGATGGAGAAATAGGTGAATTAACATTAGCACTAGCAGAGTTGTCCAGGTCCTTGCTACTTGAGATTAATGGCTTCTCAGAATGGCTTCTGAGAATTCATTCTCCTCCTGTCCATTGAAATGTCCGGCCATCAGTATGAATACAGTCTGTATGAATAACAATAGTCTGAATTGCTGTACAATTAATATGAATGCAGTCTGTATGAATAGCCAAACATGTATAAGAATAGTCTGAGTGGCCCCCGGAGTCTAGCAGGTGGAGGGAGAAAAGGACCTGCATTACATAGAACATAGTCCACCTGTGTGCACCTTCCTCCACTCTTATACGTCACTCTATGATCCTCCTTCTTCTTAAAATACGTGTTCACCACTGCCATTTTCCTCTTTTCAGCAAAAATCTACCACCATCTACCCTTCCATATTCCTCTCCTTAATTCCATACCTACCATCACCGCTTTTCCCTTAACCTACATGCCCTTCAAAGTCTGCCCCAATCACTAATCTTTCATTTCTAGGTTCACCATCTACCACTTCATCTAACTCACTCCAGAATTTTTCCTTCTCCTCCATCTCACAGCCCACCTGTGGAGCATAAGCACTGATAATATTTATCATCTCCCCTTCAACTTCCAGCTTCACCTTCACATTCTATCAGAAACTCTCTTCACCTCCACTACACTCTTACTGTACTCTTCTTTCAGAATCACCCCTACACCATTTCTCTTTCCATCCACACCATGATAGAGCAGTTTAAACACCTCCAACATTCCTGGTCTTATTCAATTTCCATTTGGTCTCCTAAACACACAACATATCTACCTTTCTCCTCTCCATCATATCAGGTCCCTCTCTCCAGTCAAAGTACCAACCCGAACCTGCACTGTCCTTCACTTCTTCTTTTTCCGCTGCTTCTGTAGACTTCTTCCTCCTCTTCTTCTCCTCCTTCGGCCAACCGTAGTCCAATTTTCACCGGTACCCTGTTGGCTAACGATACCTGTGGTGGTCGTTGGTAAACCGGGCCTCGACCGATCTGGTATGAAATTTTTTTTGTGATCTGCATGTTTGATTTGGCACATGTTTTACACTGGATGTCCTTCATAACTCAACCCTCCACATGTATCCGGGGTTGAGACCTGCGCTAAGAGTGCACTGACTTGTGCAACATTAATGGCTGGGTCAGAGTATCTTCTTTCCAAATGTATCTAAATTGTGTATGTAGAACACTTTGGTCAGGAACTGTTCACATTTACATTCAGGTAGGTGATTTTCATCTGAGAGTCTGAAAGCGGAGGTACATGCTAACAAGTTGATTGAAAATGCCCTCATAGGCCATTAGGAGGAAGTAGGTTGCTGCTTTTGACAGCCACAGATAATTACCTGCAGTCGTCATCAATGTATTGTTGTCCCAACCACAGGGATTTTCACACATCATTTGAAAGACAGCATGCAGATCAGCTCAGTAGGTAAAGATTGTTTGCACCAGTCCAGATTTTGAGCTTTGTCTAATGAGAGCTACTAGTAGTAGCTTTTGGATCACTGTAAAATCCAAAGTCACCCAAACATTGCTTGAACATAGTTTCAGGTAGCTTTGTGATCGTGGACTAAATCCTGTTAAGATCTGATGTTATCACAGAAGCGCAACAGGTTCCACAGTCTTTTTTCCTGTCTCCTGGAATTGAAAATAAGATGATATAATGCTGCCTGGTCTGGTACTGGGAAAACTCCTACACCTTGAAGACATAAATATCAGGGATTTTGGAACATTAAATAGTTAAAGGTTTTCTAAAAGGCCTCAAAATACCTCTTATTTAACTTGTTTCAAACCTTATCAGATTACTATAGCAGACATTTCTGATATCATGCAAGACCAAATCTAAAATTATTACAGTATATTAAATCATTTTATATTGTTTTCCAGATGCACCACTGCTCAGATTGTGGGAAGAGTTTTACTAAAATTGCTGTTCTGAAAAGACACCAACGTATCCACACAGGAGTGAAGCCGTATCACTGTGAACAGTGTGGGAAGAATTTTACTCAACAGGGTCATCTCAAATCACACCAGCGTATCCACACAGGAAATAAATTGTATCACTGTGATCAGTGTGGAAAAAGTTTTACTCAGCAAGGTAGTCTCAGATTACATCAGCATATCCATACAGGAGAGAAGCCGTATCACTGTGAACAGTGTGGGAAGAGTTTTACTCACCCGAGTACTCTCAAAGTACACCAGCGTATCCACACAGGAGTGAAGCCGTATTATTGTGAACAGTGCGGGAAGAGTTTTAATCATCAGAGTAGTCTCAAATCGCACCAGTGTGTCCACACAGGAGAGAAGCCTTATCACTGTGAACAGTGTGGGAAGAGTTTTACTCAGCAAAGTAGTCTCAGATTACATCAGCGTATCCACACAGGAGTGAAGCCGTATCACTGTGAACAGTGTGGGAAGAGTTTTACTCACCTGAGTACTCTCAAATTACACCAGCGTATCCACACAGGAGTGAAGCCGTATTATTGTGAACAGTGCGGAAAGAGTTTTAATTGCCAGAGTAGTCTTAAATTGCACCAGTGTATCCACACAAGAGAGAAGCCGTATTACTGTGAACAGTGTGGGAAGAGTTTTACTCAACAGGGTCATCTCAAATCACACCAGCGTGTCCACACAGGTGAGAAGCCGTATCACTGTGAACAGTGTGGGAAGAGTTTTACTCAGCAGGGTAATCTCAAATCACATCAGCGTGTCCACACAGGAGAGAAGCCGTATCATTGTGAACAGTGTGGGAAGAGCTTTACTCATCAAAATAATTTTAGAATGCACCAGCATGTCCACACAGGAGTGAAGCCATATCACTGTGAACAGTGTGGGAAGAGTTTTACTCAACAGAGTAATTTTACAAAACACCAGCGTGTCCACACAGGGGTGAAGCCGTATTACTGTGAACAGTGTGGGAAGAGTTTTACTCACCTGAGTACTCTCAAATCGCACCAGTGTATTCACAGGAGAGAAGCCGTATCACTGTGAACAGTGTGGGATGAGTCTTAGTGCTCGGCGTGCCCTCCTCAGCCACCAGCAGAGTCATACAGGACAGAAGCTGTACCTCTGTGGACACTGTGGACGGAGCTATGTTCATCAAAGCTCATTAAGGAACCACAAGTGCTCTAACATACAACCATGAAACAAATCATCTTCTTAAATTTTTTATTTGAAGGGATGTAAAGGGAAATTGTACTGTAAATATCTGGGGAACTTTAAATTGTAATGTAAATTTTAATTAGCTCTAACAAACTGGACACCTTTCCAAGCCATCAGAACATTGTTGGTCCATCTACAGTTACACTACAACTACACATTATGGCAACATGTATGAGGCTACCTGAGCATTTCACCCATATGTGCTTTCTGAACATTATCTAATGGAACGGCTTCTAATCCATTGTCCCCTGAGCCGAGTGTTACTGATTTACTGCAAACTTGAGCTTGAGCACACGGTTACACAGCAAGATCAGGGAATAGATTTTTGTTGTATCTGTCTGGACCAATAAGAATTAAAGTGCAGACAAATCTCACCCATAAGTCTTTTTTAAATCTAAAATGTTAAATGTATAAACCTTTAGGTATTTTGCACCGACGTTCATTTCTGTGTTTCTCTAACTTCAAATAAGTTTATTAGTCAACTGTAATGTTTGATTGAGAAGTGGTAATGGTATGGGGCTGTAGTTTAGGGGTACTTTAGGGCCATTGACTTAAAGTGTAGTGAAATGTTAATTACTTTAGCATAGAGTCTCGGTGTCATTAAAAATGTGTTCAGGAACATTTTTGTGATTATTTCATGTACGGTTCACTTATTTTTCTCTTGCTATTGTTTGTTAACTTATACTTTGTTTCTATCACCAGCATTTCTATTTTCTTTCTTAGAAAAAATAATGTTTTATTCTATATCATAGATGATTATGAAGTATCAACAAATCATCATTGTTAATTACTAAATTAAATTTCAGTTATTAACAAAATTCTATTATACATAAAGAATAAAATGGAAAGCAATCAACTTTAATGTGGGAGCATTAAAATCTGTGTTTCCAGGGTCCAACTGTGACACTCAGTAACTTCAGGAGTCTCAGTCTAGAATTGTATGCAGTTCTCACTGCTCTGAATACAAGAATACCCGAGCTTCATCACCAAATGAAAATAAAAGTTAATTAATAACAAAAATAACTAAAATCTAATATATATTTACACTACATGCTGCATACAAAAATTACTTGTGCATACAAATACAAAACTAATTTCCACTTAAATATAAAGAAAATGGTGCAATGTGCTTTTGACCAAGTTAATATGGTTCATTTAAATGTGTAGTATAAGCAAACGTTACAGGTTTGAATATGTGTGCAGCTCAGTGTTGCAAAAACTAAATAATACAGATGTTCTTATATATAAATACACTTTTGCTCCACTATTACATTAGGATTAGTTTACACACTTAAATACCTTATACAAATTGCACAGAGTGGGTAGTTTATTAGTACTATTTATCTACATTATAACTGTAATATGTTGGCAAACATTTTATAATTAAAGCCAGCGGTGGCAAAGGTTCACACATCCTTCACTCAGTAGAAGTACAGATAACCCATGTCATGTCCCATGGTTTTGGAGGTGAAGAAGAAGAAGAGGAGGAAAGAGAGGACTGGAAGAAGAATAAGATGGTGGAAACTGAAGGAGGAAGAATGTAGTGTGAGATTCAGGGAAGAGGTCAGACAGGGGCTCGGTGGTGGTAAAGAGGTTTGGATGATTGTGGAACTACTGCAGAAGTGATAAGGGAGACAGCTAGAAAGGTACTTGGTGTGACATCTGGAAATGGAAAGGAAGACAAAGAGACGTGGTTGAAACAGAATTGGGATTGACAGAGTGATGAGAAAAGTAGACAGAAGTACAAGGAGATGCAGCAGCAGGTAAAGAGGGATGTGGTGAAGGACAAAGGAAAAGCCATATGAGGATCTGTAGAAGTTGGACACTAAGGAAGGAGAAAAGGATTTGTACCGATTGGCCAGGCAGAGGAACCGAGCAGGGAAGGATGTGCTGCAAGTTAGAGCAATAAAGGATGGAGATGGAAATGTGTTGACTAGTAAGGACAGTGTGTTGAGAAGATGGAGGGAGTATTTTGAGCGGCTGATGAACGAGGAAAGTGAGAGAGAGAGAAGGTTGGATGGTGTGGAGATGGTGAAGCAGGAAGTGGATAGGATTAGTAAGGAGGAAGTGAGAGCAGTGATTAAGAGGATGAAGATTGGAAAGTCGTTTGGACCAGAGGACATATCGGTAGAAGCATGGAGATGTTTAGGAGCGATGCAGTGGAGTTTTTAAAAAGTTTGTTTAACAGGATTTTGGAAGGTGAGAGGATGCCTGAGGAATGGAGAAGGAGTGTGCTGGTACTGATCTTTAAAAATGGGAGATGTGCAGACCTGCAGTAACTACAGGGGAATTAAGTTGATCAGTCACACCATGAAGTTATGGTAAAGAGTAGGGTTTGAGATTCCCAAAGCTTTAAAAACGGCTTTATAACATTTTCCAGACTGATAGATCTCAAATACTTTGTATATTATATATGTATATGTATATTATATATGTATATTTATATTATATGTGTATATGTATATGACACCGAACAGGCCGCGCGATCTTAGGTATGTGTGGAACTACTTACTGGCTGAAATTTTGTCAGAAAGAAATAATAAATAGATATTAACAATAGTCCAGATTTAAAGTGTCTCAGTGCGATTGTCACTAAAGTGTTCATGTTTTAGGTGTTTTCCTGGTTTAGGCTCTGAATGGCCTGTGGGCAGAATCTCCTCCTCATTCTCCCTCTGTTTGCCTTCAAGGATTGGAAGCGCTTTCCTGAACGCAACACAGAAAAGAGGACTTCTTTATTGGGATGGCTAAGGTCCCCCAATATCTTTCCTGCCCTGGTCCAGCACTGCTTGCTGTACATGTCCTGCAGTTCAGGGAGCTCAGAACGCTCAGCTGACTGCACCACCCTCTGGTGCCTGCCCTGCATGGTTCATTTCTTGAACCAAGAAGAGATACTACCCATCAGGACACTTTCAACGGTGCAGTTGAAGAAAGACCTCAGCACCAGAGAGGGTGATTTAAAGTCTCTTAAGCGCCTCAGGTGGTATAGATGCTGCCTGGCCTTAATCAGGGTGACGATCCCAGCCAACATGTCCATGTGGGCCCCACATGGGTTTTATCTGGCTTATATGGGCATCACGTGGGCATGGGTCAGAGTGGGCACTTTGATGGGCTGAATGTGGGCCCCAGATTAGTCAGGGTTGTGGGCCCCAGTTAGGTTGCCCATTTTGTTTATTCGAGGGCCCTGTATGGGCCACATTTGGGCTATATTTAGCTATATTATTCAATTGATGATAAATTCAATTAATATGTTTTTTGCGTGTTTTATATGAAACAAAAATGTAATATTTTAACAATAACATAGTACGACCTTTAGTTAAAAAAAAAGAAAAATAGAAAAAATCGCTTGTGCAGCTCCCAGAGTCTCCCATTGGCTCCTGTGTTCCCGCCTTCTCATTCTGAAGAAACGGCCATCACGTACTACCACTTTTCACCTGACCTGACCTGGATAACCTGACCTGACCTGACCTGACCTGGATAACATGACCTGACCTGACCTGACCTGGATGACCTGACCTGGATGACCTGACCTGACCTGACCTGGATAACCTGACATCTCCGTCACGGTAAGAAATGATCTTTTGTTTTAAATTAATCACATTTTACTGTTGTTTTTATTTAATGTATACTTCTGAAAGATTGTGTGGTAATTAAAGTAACAGGCACGATATAAAGAAGGTAAGTGTGGAGAGTGAACTGGTTTACCTCAGAAATAAACACCTGTGGAAAACTGAACATTCCTAATGATAAGCAGATAACTAGGACAGTGTTTACTAAAATGTGGAAATAAAGACTTTCCATACCATTTTCACCCGTGTTTTCTCCATGTAGTGTCCTTATGATAACAGGAGGGTGAAACAGTAAAAGCACTGTGGAGTCTCTTTCTCTTTCACTACCTTTATAACATGTGTATATACAATATACAGAGAAAAGCTCTGAGGCGATTGTGACAATACTTAACATTATTTTAATGTGATTTAGGTGAAATAGGTAGAGGTGATTAAGAAAAAAAAGTTCATATTTATATCATTTCTAAACATTACTGAAATTATATACGTTATGATTACATTAAAGATAATAAACATCATTTTGCGCTGTTCAAAAAGTCAGTCAGATCAGTTAACAGTTTGGGCAAATGGTGGATTAGAGGGTGTTTACAACCTTGTGATTTTTAGTCTTTTTTTTTTTTTTTTTGACTGATAGTCTTATGCTCATGTAACTTGCATGCATACAAATAATGGGTTGTGCCCTGGTTGATGCAGTAGCATGCTCTACTTTTTGCTTAACAGGAAGCCTGAAGCAGAACCGTTTGCTGAAAACTGTCAGTAAGAAAGAGCTGGAGAAAGCACTTGGTAAATGGTTCACAAATGCAAGAGACAGAGAAGGCAACCGTGCTTTGAGAGCCCAGCGGGACCATGATCGGAGGGCAGTACAGCCGGAAGTGTAAGTCATATAACCTATAGCTAGGGCTGCACAATTATTAATATTTTATCTCGATCACTGTTTTTGCCTCTGTTTCATTAAAGGAGTACTCCACCCTGAGATGAAAAAATATCTTATAAATTACTTATCCTTAAGGCATCTATACGGTGGCTGAGAGAGCTCAACATGCTGCAACTTAAGAAAACACATGCAAATAGAAAACAACACCAGAAAAAAAAAAAAAAACTTTGACAACACATGTGCTGCAAACCCCCACAACACAACCAAGTACAGAAACACACTGCAAATCCTCACAACACAACCAAACACAGAAACACACTGCAAACCCCCACAACACAACCAAACACAGAAACACGCTGCAAATCCTCACAACACAACCAAACACAGAAACACGCTGCAAATCCTCACAACACAACCAAACACAGAAACACGCTGCAAATCCTCACAACACAACCAAACACAGAAACACACTGCAAATCCTCACAACACAACCAAATAGTACAGATCACAAAATATATGTTTCAGGGGGACCACAACAAGTGACAAACCCATCTGGGACTGCTTATTGTTCAATGTCAATTCATCAGTGGTGTTGTAGATGACATATACAATTAAAATAAACAAAAAAACTCACCTTTCAGATCATCAACAACACCACTGATGAATAGACATTGAACAAGCAGTCCTGGGGTCATCACTTGTTGGGGTCCCCATGAAACATTTATTTTGTGGTCTGTGCTGTTTGCAGTGTAAATGAATTGGTTGTGTTGTGAGGATTTGCAGGACGTTTCTGTATTTAGTTGCGTTGTGAGGATTTGCAACTTGTGTTGTTTAACTGATGAAGATGTTTTCTTAATTTGCTGGTGTTTTTTCTATTTGCATATGTTTCTTCAGTTGCAGTGCGTTGAACTTTCTGGGCCACCGTGATCCGAGGTGTGACTTACATCTTTCAGCTGATCAGAATCATTGTTCAATCACTGGATTTTGGCAAAAGCCAAATATTTGTTTAAGAGTCAAGTTCAGACGAAAGGTTGATATTTTAATTGTTACATTCATAAGTTTTGGACTCCATGACTGGTCCCCCGGCATAAGTTATTACTGTGTGAGGCAGAGGTGGGAACAATTCACTGATGAGATTCTAGGATATGTCTTAATTATATTGATGCATGTTTTTTTTAGATGCTGCTGTGAATGGTAGTATTTTAAAATGTACTAAATTGCCTTTTCTGTCTTCTCTTTTTTTTACTGTTTTGTAGGTGTGCAGCTGAGGAATCTGCATAGACCCACCAGTGAACTATTCTACATAAGTAATTCTGTTATTCCTGTTTCCTGTTTTTTTACTTGAATTAATTTAAATTAAATGTGATTCACACATTCTGAGTTGAAGTCATTTATTTTGCACAGTTCAAATACTCAACCATGTAATTTTAAACATAAAGCAGCACATAAAATCAACTAGTATTAGGTCTTTGTTTGGTCAGGCACAGTTTTACAATGTAACTGAGGTTTGAAATGGTTTGACAGTGGATTTTCCATAGTAAGATTAAGTACACATTAAGTTCACCCACAGAAATCAATCATGAAATTAATAAATGGGACCCAATTCTCACCCACTGTGGTCCAATAACAACCCCATAAAGGGGCCATTTGTGGGTTGACCCATGATTATTTTGGGATTTATACATTTTACATTCACATGTTTGGTATAATTTTAAAGGTCTTAGTGTGATTGGAAATATGATCTCAGTCCCATATCAGACCGCAGGTTTGGGGAAATTCTGTCCTACTGACATAAGGGTTGCCCCGGAGAAGATCCTTACCAGGTGTTCTAGGTAACATTTGGTTTATAGGTCACATCCTGTCACAAGAAAAGGTTTGCAAAGCTTTTATCACTTTGAATTTACAAGTGTTTACGATGGTTTGGGTATTTAAGGAAATTTGGTGAAACAAGCATTCTGTAGTCAGAACTTCTCTGTGTGTCTCTATTGCCAGGTATAGTGATTCTTTAACATTTCTTTAGTAAACTGCATTGTTAAAATATTTGGTTTTATGTTGATCATGTCATGCTTCTATTATTTGTTTTAGATGTGACATTTGTTTATTGATTATTGCCTGGCAAATAAATGTAAAATTCTTGATTAACTCTGAAACTTCCTGAAATCATTTATATCTAGTTGATTATGTAGCCTGGTGTTACCGCAAATCTACGACCAGGATAGTACAAACTGAAGGCTCATGAACGGATGGAGCATAGAGCACAACGTCTGAGACCTTCTGATTTCTGACGATCACTGATTTAGCAAGTTATAACTAAGTGGCTAAATACAGTATTCTTTATGCATGAGCAAGCATTGAGAGGTCTACTTAAAGAATATTAGTTTACCGTTATATCCTCTGACTAAGATTCGGACTGGCATTGTGCCTCCTTGAGCAGGTATCGTTTGCCAAGCACAAGGTTCTAAGCGACTCCAGGTCCATAACGAATGATTAATTGAAAAGACGGAATGCAACCAATAAGGTGATCAGCTTAAATTAAAGATATTCAAGTTAAATCTTTATTATAAATTGGAGTCTGATTAGAGGTAAAAATTAGATTCATGTAACAAAGTGCAATCCATTTAAGTAATCTTTTACAGCCGCGCGAAAGACTAACATGCAGAATACCTTCACCCACACCAGTGGATTCCGTCATTGGGCCATTGGGTGGGCACCTTACATCTTACTTAGATTTTAGTTCTGTGTTGCTTTGTGTCATTTTGTCTTGTATTATGGAGCACTTCGGTCCTTAAGCAATATTGTTTTGTTTTACTGTGTACTGTACAGCATATGATTAAAATGACAATAAAAACAATTTATTTCACTGTAGGAGCTATTTTTAATTTCTTGTACATTTAGATAGATAGATAGATAGATAGATAGATAGATAGATAGATAGATAGATAGATAGATAGATAGATAGATAGATAGATAGATAGATAGATAGATAGATAGATAGATAGATAGATAGATAGATAGATAGATAGATAGATGGGACTGGAGGTGACCTTAAAACCAAAAACCTCCTGTGGTAAAAATATACAAAAACAAAAAACTAACACCTGATAAAGATCTTCTCCAGGACAAACATCTCACATCAGTAGGACAGAATTTTCCCCAAACCTGAGATCTTTATTTTTGGTCTGTTCTACTGATATTGTACTGAGATCATATTTCCAATCGCACTGAGACCTTTAAAATAATACCAAACATGTAAAGTTAAAATTCATACATTCCTAAACTATAATAACTGCAGTATGCAAGTATAGTAGCTTGAATTCCAGGACCTTCTTAATCATCTTACCATGACCCGGTCATATCCCCAGGAGGGAAAGAGGGGGCTCAAGGATGGGTGAGTGGGCAGCTGAACAGATGTCTTCCTCTCCTCAAATTAAAGAGATCTTCTTCTCAGATTAGAAAGCTTAATGTTTTGTTGCATGGCAGTTATTGGGGTCTGACCTCATGGAAAGATCTGACAATCCTTACAACTTCCTCAATAATTCCTGAGGAACAGGAAATGGCAGCACTGGAGAGCAAAAATCTGTAAAGCTCTGGGCAGGTTTAGATTCAGCATGTGAGCACATGTCCTACATATAATAAAGTAAAAATCTATAATTATTGTAATGTATAATAAAAATGTAATATTTAAAATTTTGTTGTGTTTTGTTTCTTTTATAAAAGTGTTGTACTTCATTTAAATCATAACTAAAAATTAAAAGTTTAGTTAGAATTCAGCCTTATAACATCTACTTTTAAAATAGAACTTTTAACAACCTCAGTTAGTTAAAAACATCAGAAATAACACTTTGGCATTCAAAACATTACAAAATAATTTAATTCAATAAATTAATTTTAATAACTCAATCCATTCAGTTTTGTTTGGTTCGTTAATTTCTACTCTGTAGATTCAGTTCAAGTAACTCGGTTCAAAAGAGTTCTTTTCAATAAATTCATTAAAAAATAATAAGGTCCAGAAGAGTCGGTTCACTGGATTCGGTTCAATTGAGTCTGAATCGAAAGATTCACTTGTAAATGACTCGATTGCACAGTTCTAACAAAATCTGTAACATAAAACATTCTGTCTCCTTAAAAATATTTCTTTTAGCAGTCTCTCTCAAGAAAAAGAAACTTTTGTTCTGTTTGTGCAAAACCAGCAGCTGGTCAGAAAGTTCCTTCTCTGTTCCTGGGTTAGTTTGAGGGTTTCACCTCACTCAGCTTCATCTCCGTGGTTTGGCTCGACATCTTACATCATCGTCTCATTGTAATGAACGGTGTTCCAGCATGAAAAACCCTTGACCTGCATATATACAGGCGATAATCAGTTCCCAAACATCTCAACATTCACTGTTTCTAGTTCAATAACAGAACAAATAGCATACGTACAGTTCAGAGTCTGATTTAAGGTTTGATCAAGTTTTCATTTTATTCTAACAATATGTTTGATTGAGTTCTTGCATGTAGATGATACTTTTAATAAATTTAATACTAACTTCATGCAGTTTCTCAACATAAAACCTGGATTTTATAAAAACCTTTTGACAAAATAAATTGTTTAAATGTTATTAAATCTGTACTCGTTATTTCTACATTATTTATTATATTAATTTTATTCAGCTTCATTTAACTTCTGTTTCATTTATTTATATCACAAAAATTCAGCTATAATATAATTATTAATATTAATGATAATATTAATAATAATAATAATAATAATAATAATAATAATAACTGCAGTTGGTCAGATTTTAGTCTTACACTGCCCTCTAGTGGCTCTGTCAGGAATTTCTTTTTACTTAAATATGTATAAATATTATTAATCGTTTTCGTTGTCTAGGTATATCAGGTTGAGGAGTCTCCCCCGTGTGGATGGAGGAGGTAATGCTACAGTTTAGAGCCTGATTTGAGGTCAGATCAAGTTGAGTTCTTAGAGTAAGTTTGATTGAGTTCTAACATGTAAATGGTACATTTAATAAATTTAGTACCACCTTCACGCAGGTTCTCAGCATAAATAGTGAATTTTATAGAAACATTTTTGGACAAAATAAATGTTATTAAATCTGTACTTGTCTTTTCTGGATCATTTATTTTATAACATTAATATTAATCAGCTTTATTTAACCTGAATTTCATTTATTTATATTGCACTAATACTCAAAAAACTTCTAGAGCTTCACCACTACATCACTCAAATACTACTGCAGTGTGTAATCTTCTAATAAACCCTAATAGTGACATGGTGTTGTATAAATAATAGTAAATGTGAATATTCCTTTCAGATAAAAGTCATAGAGTGAATTTTAGAGTCATAGAGTCATTTTAGGTGAATTTATGAACCACATCTGGCTTGAAAAGACTGGTGTCCAAATACTTTTGACCACACAGTGTGTTTCAGCTGAAAAGCAGCAGCTTCGGATCAGTCTCGTTTCCACTGGGATTCAATCTGAAATCACTTTTGATTATATAAAATATTTTTATATTATATATTATATATTTGTTTACAGATCATTGGACAAGACACCTGTCAGTCAAGATATACAGGTGAATGACAGGTGTCTCGTCCAATAATCGGTAAGTTTACATTCACAAACGATACCTACCTTTTCCGGTTTGTCTGACTTGTCGTTGTGTTTTCGGATTTGTTAATTTGTTTTTGAATTTGTTGATTTGTTTTCGGATTTGTTATTTTGTCTTCAGATTTGTTAATTTGTTTTTGGATTTATTTTGTTTTTGGATTTGTTTTGTTTTTGCATTTGTTATTTTGTTTTAGGATTTGTTAATGTGTTTTGCACTTCTTGGCCACTGTACTAATTTGGTAATGTTTGTTTATAACTTGGTTTATTTAAAAAGGCAACATTTTATGTAAAATTCCCTTTAAAAGTGTAGTGCAATGTAATTCGTTGTGATAACGCTAGAGGGAGCTAAAGTTGAGTAGAACATTACTGCCACCTACTGGACATTGAACACTTTTTAAAATGAAGTGGAAGATTAAACAGTACTGTATGATAAAGAAGTGTTTAAATAAATACATTTATGTGCAGGAAGACCAGATGTAATTATTCTTACTGTTTGTGTTTCATTTATAATGTGACCCAGACAGCACCTATATTTTATAGTTTCACTGAAAACAATTTAAAATAAGGTTAATTTTTATGAACTAACTTTAACAAATACCATTCCCAATGGCATTCATTCAATCCATTTTATAGGAAAGAGAAAGAGATAAAAAAAAAAGATAAAATAAAATTTTAATCTGTGTGACATGAACAACTCATATTTCTTGTCCACTTAAATCCCACCCTCCCTCCATCCTCTACGCCACTCCAACAGTTCAACACACTCCCTCCATCCTGCACAGGGCCGGCCCTGGTCAATTTTCTGCCCTGAGCAAGATTTTACTTGGTGCCACTTCCCTCACAGCCCATTCACCAATAATCATTGTGTTCAAACATTCATAACCTTATTTTAAATTGTTTCCAGAAACCAGCTGCAGCTCAAGTTCCAGCTGTGGAGGAGAAACCAGCACAAGTTTAAAATTCAGTTCAGGTCCTTCAGCATCTGTGAGTGAATTCCAGATCTACAAGGACACAACATTAACAACACACACACACACACACACACACACACACACACACACACACACACACACACACACACACACACACACACACACAACAATAACTATATTTAGTAGTTATATTTGGGGCTAAGGATATCGATCATTTTAGTAATCGAGTTTTCTACTCATTAGTAATCGAGTAATCGGATAAGAAGCATTTTTTCTTTATTAATAAACGACACTAAATATACAAGAGAAAATAAGACGGATCTTTTAAAATGAACAATTAAATTTGTTTCCTTTTTAAAAAAATTTATTTTTATTGCTGAAAATGCAGTCTGTGAAAACTAAACCCATTTAGATCATTTGCATTTTATTTGCAAAATATATATACAGTACAGACCAAACGTTTGGACACACCTTTTCATTCAAAGAGTTTTCTTTATTTTCATGACTATGAAAATTGTAGATTCACACTGAAGGCATCAAAACTATGAATTAACACATGTGGAATTATATATGGAATTATATACATAACAAAAAAGTCTGAAACAACTGAAAAAATGTCATATTGTAGGTTCTTCAAAGTAGCCACCTTTTGCTTTGATTACTGCTTTGCACACTCTTGGCATTCTCTTGATGAGCTTCAAGAGGTAGTCACCTGAAATGGTCTTCCAACAGTCTTGAAGGAGTTCCCCGAGAGATGCTTGGCACTTGTTGGCCCTTTTGCCTTCACTCTGCGGTCCAGCTCACCCCTAAACCATCTCGATTGGGTTCAGGTCCGGTGACTGTGGAGGCCTGGTCATCTGGTGCAGCACCCCATCACTCTCCTTCTTGGTCAAATAGCCCTTGATGCCTTCAGTGTGACTCTACAATTTTCATAGTCATGAAAATAAAGAAAACTCTTTGAATGAGAAGGTGTGTCCCAACTTTTGGTCTGTACTGTATATAAATAAAAAATCATAAATAAACTCTGACTTTATTTCTCGTAAACATTCAACATTTCTGGTGCCTCCACCGGTAACCATGTTGTGGGTCTGAAGTTTGAAGCTGTTTTTAAGAGTCACATGTCACATGGGCCTCATGCAAAACACACGCCGGCTACTGACTGCTGGTTTAGAGCCAAACGTGGTTTATCCAAACCACCAAAAGGAGATGTTGATGAAAGATCTCTGTTGTGCGGTTGGTTAGCGTGTTCTGCTGTTAGCCATTTAAACATCCATCTAAATGCAGGTTGAGATGCTGGAGCTTCTGCATACTGGTTTTTGGGCCGATGAGCAAAATCTCCGTCTTATCAGAATTTAATAATAGAAAGTTATGGGTCATCCAATCTCTTATTTCTTTAACACACTCAGTTATCCGAGCTAATTGATCTATTTCGCCTGGTTTTGATGAGATATATAGCTGGGTATCATCAGCATAACAATGGAAGCTAATTCCATGACTTCTAATAATATATCCTAAGGGAAGCGTGTATATTGTGAAAAGCAGGGGTCCTAGAACTGAACCTTGTGGCACGCCATATTTTACTAGCATTAGCCTGGATAGCTCTCCATTCAAGTCTACGAAACGGTAACGATCGGACAGGTAGGATTTAAACCAGCTTAGTGCCTGTCCCTGAATGCCGTAATGTAATTCTGTAAGCGGCATGAGATCAGAGAGATGAGACGAGGTGACACACACTTACACACTGCTACAGTACAGTGTCCCATGAACATGCAGGAAACGTTTAATTTCGAATGAAGTCAGTTAATTTCATTTACTGATTCATTCACGATGAAAGAAGAAAGACTTGAAAGCCTGAACTTTCTTCTGTCCAGGAAATCACTCACACTCGACCTCATTATATTTATCTGTACTTATTTTCAGGTCCAGCCGCATGCAGCAGGTACATACTTTGACCGTCCTACAGAAGAACACACACACATCCACCATGCAAAGAGAAAAAGGTACACACATGCCTACACTTCCACAGAGTCAGTGTGTGGAATGAAGCTTATTGCTGTCCTCTTTAGCCTACAGATATGGAAACTATCTGAAAAAGGATCCAGGCAGAATTGGACGGGGACAAAAAATCAGCCCTGGGGTTTTGGTCCAGATCGGCCCACTACATACGATCACAAACACTACTCCTCTTTGCACACCCTTGAATATGTATATGAACTCTTATTTCATAAAAGCACTAAAGCCATATAATAACAGGTAGAAAAAAGTGAGAATTTACACATTAAAAACTTATTTAAAAAAAAATAATAATTATTTATTATTACAATAAAACTCCAATCCACACTGATTCAATTCAATTAAATTCATTTTTATTTGTATAGCGCTTTTAACAATGAACATTGTCTCAAAGCAGCTTTACACAGATGATGTGGTGATTAAAAGTGAATATGTTCTTTATAAGTAAGTTTGTCCCTGATGAGTGAGCCGGTGGCGACTGTGGCAAGGAAAAACTCCCCGAGACGGCATAAGGAAGAAACCTTGAGAGAAACCAGACTCCAGAGGGAACCCATCCTCATCTGGGTTGCACCAAATGTCCATTTATAGCAGATATACGATGTTGCGGGGTGCAGTGATGATGATCAGTTTGCGGGGTGCAGTGATGATGATTAGAAAAGCGAAAAGTAGTCCTAAATCGATGTAGCAGACTGCTGACATTAACTACAGTTCAATCCATCCTCAAAGCTCTCGTTCTTCCCGACTGATGAATCCTAAAACTAGTTATGACTCACACAGAGCCCAAAATGGGGGATGTTTGAAAATGTGATTGGGTCAGCCCATTAATATCTGTAATTTTTTTTAAGGACTATAAAATGTGTGTATGCAGTATAAGTGACTTGTACCTAATTGTTTGTTTGTAGTGCTTTAAGTGTATGAACTTTATTCATATTGAAAATTATTCATGAAGAACAAATAAATAAATAAATAAATCCTGCGGTTCATTGCGCACCACCTGTCATATCTTTATTCTCCACTAGAGGGCCCTCACTTTGAATACCACTAAGCTAGGCTAACTAGCCGGCTAACTCAGCTTTGATAGTCTTCATCCTCAGTCTAAATATTCTACATTTAGTGAGCTATAAATACAATATAAGTATCGTAATAACTTAAAATAGAATGTATTTGTCTTTTTGGGTAATTTTTTGTCAGATATTCTAAGAAACTAGTGAACACAAAAACAGCGCTAGCAAACCCGGCTAGCATGAGGCTAATGATGATGTCTCCTACACCATTAGCCGGAAGGTCCATTTCTGCTCACTGCAACATTTCTGGAAATATTATCGCTCTTTTATTCTTAATTTTTTTTTGTAAAATTTATCAGCTTTTTCCTGCAAGTACATGAATTTGATGTAAATGATCAGGATTAGACAATAAATGATGAACACCGCTTTTCTCCTCTTCACTCCGGTACAGATAGTCCTGATCACCTTTCCACCTGTTTGAGGCTTTTATGGGTGATTTGTTTCTCAATAATAATATTAATTATAATAATAAAGGTCGTACAGATGCTCCATCCTGGCAGAGGGTCTTCAACAATATATATAAACATGTGCAATGATTAATGATTAAAATAAAAAATAAAGTAGAATCATTACACAAATATATATATATATATATATATATATATATATATATATATATATATATATATATATATATATATATATATATATATATAATATTTATAAACAGTAAAATAATATCAAGTTTCTGAGTGGCAGATGAAGGACAAAGATATCTAAATTGTGAATGTAGCACACTTTTATCAGGAACATTTAAAGTTATGGAGGGCATTTCAGCTGTGAGTCCCAAAATTTGGGCTGGGTGGGGGGGTGATGTGGTGTGATGTGGTGGGGCGAACCAGACATAGTCTCAGATAAATGTTTGTAGGAATCTATGTGATTCTATATGTGTGATTGTGGGAGAGGGCTGATTGGTAAATGGGATAGTTGACCACGCCCATTATGCATATGAGTTGGCCGAAACACGCGGGGGGGAGATGCTTATAGCGCCAATTAATCATCTGTGAGACAGAGTACAGTGTACAGAGATCTAGTAGTTCTTAAGCTGTGATTGAGTTCTTCTTTTGTCCGGCCTGCACATAGCTTAGTGGTTATGTATCTGGTTGCAGTGCTCATTGCGAGACAAAGTCGCGGTTCGATTCCCGCGATGGCGTTTCATGCTAATGAGATGTTAGCTGCAACCAGGCAGGCTGTTGTTTTGGGATTATGTTTTGTTTTGTTTTTTTACCCAGAATTATTTATTTCTTTGTGTATTCTCTTTTAGGTATTAATGTATTTAAAATATAAACATGCAAAAAGAGACAGACATTTTTTTTTCTGTTAAGTTTAAATATCCTTGAATTATTATTATTTTTTTTCTTTTTTGTATCTTTGGGCACTTTTAACCAGACAGGTTACAAAGGATGTGTTTTATTATTGTATTTCAGATGTAATATATTTATAAAATATGATTTTTTTATTTGTGTATATCTTGTTTTCATTTATTTAAGATGTAAACAACAGAATGACAGAAAATGCTTTTAACTCCCAAGTTTTTTACTGTTGAACTAGTAATTACAGTACATTCTTCTAAATGCAAGATCTATCTATCTATCTATCTATCTATCTATCTATCTATCTATCTATCTATCTATCTATCTATCTATCTATCTATCTATCTATCTATCTATCTATCTATCTATCTATCTATTACAGTACATTCTTCTAAATGCAAGATCTATCTATCTATCTATCTATCTATCTATCTATCTATCTATCTATCTATCTATCTATCTATCTATCTATCTATCTATCTATCTGTCTATCTGTCTGTCTGTCTGTCTGTCTGTCTGTCTGTCTGTCTGTCTGTCTGTCTGTGATAAAAGTGTAGCAGACTGCTGACATTAACTACAGTCCAAATCCGTCTTCAAAGCTCCTGTGTTACTCCGTCATTTCATGGATCTCCAGGCCGTTGTTGTGAAACCATCCCCAGCTGCACAGAGTGTCCTCCAGTCAAAGAGAACGCCATCCAGAGGCAGTCCGGGACAAAGCGGGCAGATCCGATTCGAATAGATGGATGGGAATATATATACATTCGAGAAAAAGAAAACATTTTCCAGAAAGCAGGAGGCAAGAATTTAAGGTGGAGGGGCATCTTCTACTTCTACAGCTACAATTATTTATTTGTTTTTGTAATACATTTAGAAAAGTGTCAACCATATTCAGGTGAATGTCATGCGGTATGTGATTATAAATCTTCATTTTTTTTAATTTTTTTATTCTTTAGTTCAACATATAAAAGACTGTAATATATTATAGGGTTGTTTATCTGTTCTTATAGCTTCATTGTCAGTGATATTGTTGATCCATTTCTGATGGTTCTTTGTGTCCTTCAGCCTGCTGTCCTTCATCTTGCAGTTTAATCTCAATCATGACTCCTTTCTGTGTAACAGAATGCTGATGAACAGAGAAGCTTCATGTGTGTACATCTACATGTAGAGGAATGTATCTACCTTGATGTTATCTCTTCTCTGCATCTCCTCTCCTTCTGGTTCTGCTGGAGAATCTGCCTCAGAGCAGTTTCCATATCTGTAGGCTTAAGAGAACAGCAATAAGCTTCATTCCACACACTGACTCTGTGGAAGTGTAGGAGTGTGTGTGTATCTTTTTCTCTTTGCATGGTGGATGTGTGTGTGTTCTTCTGTAGGACGGTCCAAGTATGTACCTGCTGCATGCGGCTGGACCTGAAAAGAAGTACAGATAAATATAATGAGGTCGAGTGTGAGTGATTTCCTGGACAGAAGAAAGTTCAGGCTTCCAAGTTTTTCTTCTTTCATCGTGAATGAATCAGTAAATGAAATAAACTGTCTTCATTAGAAATTAAACGTTTCCTGCATGTTCATGGGACACTGTACTGTAGCGGTGTGTAAGTGTGTGTCACCTCGTCTCATCTCTCTGATCTCATCCTGATAATGCTGTTCGATTTGTTGCAACTGCCTCAGATACTCTTACACACACACACACACACACACACACACACACACACACACACACACACACACACACACACACACACACACACACACACACACACACACACACTTCTGCAAGGATGAACCCTGTTGATGTGCAACGACTCTCTCATTGAGGCATCTGGACCATTCAGCATCTGCTGTACTTGGCCCCAGATCCTGCATTTAAATAAAGTAAAGTAAGATTTTACATTAAAAACAAATGTTTTCGTATTTTCAGACCTTTCAGTTAAAAAGATTCAGACCTTTTCCATGATTTAAGGAGGATTCTGGTCTCCTAATATACGTGTGGGTTTAAATCCCACTTCTGAAGTGACAAAATTATATTTTATTTGATCGATTTAATGTCCAAATATTCACATTTGTATCTGTAATATTAACTGGATGTGGGCATGATCTCAACTGTAAACCCTCAAAATGAAACAGTTTTAAAATAAATGTGAAGGAATTAGAAATAAATGATGTTTGTGATCTGGCACACTTGATATTCTTCATATCTACAGTGGGGGAAATAATTATTCAATCCCCTGCTTATTTTGTAAATTTACCCCCTCACAAAGAAATGAACAGTCTAGAATTTATTATGACTCAACTTGTATACTTAAATTTTCTGATTTCTTTGTATGAATTCAATATTTGGCTTGATGGCTACATCTGGTGGAAATTTTGTGTCAATAGCCCACTTTGAAATCCCCTTACTGATAAAAATGCTGGTGTGTGAAATACTTATTGTCCCCGCTGAATATATATATATATATATATATATATATATATATATATATATATATATATATATATATATATATATATATATATATATATATACATACATACACACACACACAGTGTTGTGCTCGTCACAAAAAATAGTAACTAGTTACAGTAACTCAATTACTTTGTTGATTACTTTCACCAAAAAGTAATGCGTTACTGTTCAAAGTAACTTTTTAGTTTCTTTTTTAAAGAACCTTCTTTAATGTTCCCATTAATGCCCTTTTATGCGTTATGGTCTACAAACACAAAACTGACTTAAACACAGTAATTTTTAAACACTATTATATTAAAGTCAGAGCAGCACAAACTGAATATATCACAAGGATTTCTGAAATAAACAACAAAACAAGCTGAATTATATATTCACAATCAAAAACTAAAGTGGCTTCTGCTGTTGTGTTGAGCTCTTAAACATGTTCTTTTCACAGCTGAAGTATAAAAACTATCAACAATGTAGAACAGAACACTGGGTTAGCTTCTAGCTTCTAGCTTCATCGAGGCATGGAGTTTATGGAGGAGCTTCGACAGATTGGAGTTGCTGTTTATCGCAGTAGATACGACCTTCGAACCAGAAAGACACAGCTTACGTTTAACTAAAAAGTTTTTGTCTTCAACTAAAGTGAAATAATGAGCATATTTCCATTTTGAGAAACTCGTCTTGCTCTCGCCTCGACTCGACATTACTGCTGCACAGACCTGAATAAACGGAGACACGCCCACAGCGCGTCTTCTTCGTGTTTACAGTGGTTCATCCACCAATCCTACAATGAGTCTCTGCTGTAAACAGGTTAGACTGTAGTCTACACTTCAGCCCAAATTAATTCATTTTATAAAAGTAACTGCGTTACAGTAACACGTTACTGCCCAACACTGCTCGTGCCATTGGCTGAGTGCTTTCATGGAACAGGGTGGAACAGACTACGTGCCGGCGAGCTCAGTCGCTAGAGCACGAGACTCTTAATCTCAGGGTCGTGGGTTCGAGCCCCATGTTGGATGTGGGGCTCAAACTACAATAATGAACTCAACAGTAGAAGCAACAGCAACTGCACTATAGACACTCTGGAGTTGACACATGGTAAGAAGTCTTCAATGCTGCACACAGAAACCTTGTTAGATTTCAAAACCTTCACCACTTGGGCATTACATTAAGTCTCATTGAAAAGTCATCATGTTAGATTTCTTGCCTCACCTGAATACCGCACTTCCTAAATATTTTGAATAAATGTTCTGAATGTCCTACATAACATGTCTGATCTTTACCGAGTGACAAAAAAAAAAAAATTCACCTTATCAGCTAATTAGCTTTCAGCAGTTCTAGGCACTGACACTGACTTCACTGAAAAGAAATTGTGCTGCTGTCATCAAATTCATAATTCTGGAATTGCATTTTGTAAGACACTCTGGAACAGAGATTCAAAACTGTGCATGTAGTGAATATTGTTTGTTTTCCAACTTGCACATGTTTCCTCAAAAGTATAAAATGCTGAGTAGTTTAAAACCCAGTAATTTTACACCTCCTCTTCTTCTTCTTTTTTTTGTGTCTTTTATCTATGAGTCTGTCATGGGGAAGGAATAGAGGACACATTGCCACCTAATGGACACTTGTGTAATTAACCCGTTTATAAAAATACATTTCTGTAGTAAATCTGTCTGAAATGTGCAACACCTCAGAGCTCTGCAACATGTTGTTCTATAGACACCGTATTGTTCCTGTTGCCGTGTAGTTCCTTGTGTATTATGTACAGGGTTCCTACAGGTTTCTTCAAGTTAAATTCAAGTCTTTTAAAGACCTTTTTAAGACCATTTATATAAAAAATTTCACGTCCCTACCAGCAAAGAAAAACAAAATCCTTGAACTTGTGTTCATTTATTTTTCAAATGTGGAATGGGTAAAAGATAAGCCAAGCAGTGTGAAAAATAAAAACATTTTAGTAGGCCACAAGAAAGTTTGCCGAACAATGTTAAGTTGTTTTTTAACATGAGCTAGCTACTTATTCCATGCTGGGAATATGGGGAACTGAGAGACCCCTGAACAATAAACATCGAAAATCAGAACTCAACAATACATTAAATTCAATTAAGAAACACAGTCAACTCCTTAGCTCTTCACTCAGGGCAGCAATGTCTTTATCGAGGACAGCCAGTTCCGTCAACTTCTCCTTATGGCCTCTCCGCAAGAGGCTGGACCTGGAGATCAGGTCAGCCATCTTGCTTCCTGCCTTACTTTCAGCCCCCTCAGCCAGCCTGTCTGCATCCCTAGCCAGACCCTCACACACCTCTTGTATGCGTCTCCACTTCACCTTTAGCTCCTGAAGACAGTCCTCTGCCTCTTTCCTCTTAAGAGCCTGGGATTTTGCCTCCCTTTTCTTTCTCTCTGTCTCAAGATGGGCACCATATCTGGTCCTAGCTCTTGCTACACTCTCGAGTAGGGCTTTACTGAGTGGAACCTAGGTATAAGATTGGGAAAAGAGAACCAGAGTCAGTGACAAACTCAAGAAGCCAACTATGTTGATTCTGTCAACTTTTAAGTCAAAAGCATTTTACTAGTCCAGTCAGGGGTCATTCTTACCTGGGTAACACCTCCGTGTTGTGTAATATAATTACACACCAGCCTCCGTGTGACCACAGTGTCCTCTTTAATATTGTCTGACCCCAATTCATGTGTAGCCTATGATTTCCCTTTCTTATTTCTACTCGCAGAAGTATCAGTTAGCTGTTTGTCCTGGAGAAACCTCTGAACCAGCCCTTTCATGTGCATCCTGCATCTTTCTGGGTCTCTGTACATTACTGATGGATCCAGGCACACCATCTGCCTAACAGTCAGATACTAGAGGGGGCTCTTGTCCTGCACTTTCCTAATGATGCTACACAGTCCCTGCATGCACTCTCTCCTGAACTCTAGCACCCTGATCTCTGCACCTTTGATGCTCTAGAGAGAGGTAGCCATGAATATAGAACATGTCTTTAATGACCTGGTTCAGCCTAACCATTTGTAAAATGACTTTTTTAAACCATCACACTACCTTAAGGACTGACTCTGCACCTAGACCAATGCTGATGTCTTGTGGGCTGAGCCAGATGGTCTTGTCTGTGATATCCAATTTGGTCAGCTGCAGGGCAGTGATATCATGGAGGACTTCTCTCTTTATGAAGCATCTGAGTAGACTCTGTCAAAAGACAAACACAACAATGTCCGGTGCGGCACATTAATCACCGACATCAAATTGTCTGATTTTGATGCACAATGTATCCACTATTTTTTACACATACTAACCACAAACTTCACATTGTCAAAACATATCATTTGAGCCCAATCAGAGGTGATTATAATGTTAGAGAGCAACTCACCCCTCTACCAGAGTCTTACTGCACCTATATTTCTGATTTGAAAAATGCGGCAAAAGGAGGCGTTGCCTAGCAGACCGAGGGACGTGCGGGGGGGAGTGGGGGCTCAACACTTCCTTGCTATTCCAACTCGCTACGAAGGTGTGGCCGAGACTGGGCGTATTTTATACTCCACAGTAGTGATGCCCGATTCAAATTCAAGTACAGTGTAAAGTTTTAACCTGAAGAGGGCACCACACTAACGGGTTTTAGTAGAAAATTTACTAAATTGTACTAAAATATCAAAAATAATTACCAGACATGTAGACATCACTATTAGACACTTATTTATACAGTTTATCAGCAAAGAAAAATGATTTGGGGGTGAGTTGCACTTTAAGTAAATTATTACCATCATCAACTCAGTCAGGTCCTTCGGAAGGAATGGAAGCACAGGCTCATCTGTCTGATATTTTTTCAGGAAGGGAGTGAAGGTCCTGGCGAAGTGCCATGTAGAACTGCAATTTGGCCAAGATGAGTGGATCCTCCATGGCTGCAGCAACTGTGTCATGAGATGCTAACAGAGAGAGGCAGACAGAAAGGCAGGACATTTCAACATAGCCATATATTACAAAAACTATGACACACCAGGCCACACCAGCACCAGGGTTAGGACACAGTCACAGACCTATTCACTGCATTTAAGAACGGCCTACCTGTTCCAGGGTTCGAGAGTTTCTTTAATTTCACGGCTTCCATGTACAAGAGCAGTGATGGCCAGACTTCCAGGGCTCTCTCCACAACCGGAAGGTTTTCCACTCAACGATGGGCACAGAAAGAAAGGGGGAACACAGTAGACTTGGTTACTGTGATGCAATCCTCTCTCCTGGCAGACACATTGAAGACCAATGTGTGCATTGCTTTCAGCAACTTGTCCAGCTGCCATGCAGTGAACCCACACTTGAACCCACACAAAAGAGCCGAGCACCTGAAGATTTCATTGCAAAACTTAATATTAGAAACCAAAATCATATTTTGTATCACATGGAGATGGTTTTGAACTGCATGTGTTGCACCCATGCATCAATTTTTGCTCTGTAGCAATATGATTGTTTGTTCAATGTAAAGTGCACTACAAATAAAATGCATTATTATAATTATTAATAGATCACACTCACCCACAAACAGTAATAGCATTCTAAACTGCTCACCTCCATACTGCTCAGCATGATCTTTCTGGAAAAGGTCGAAGAGTTTCCAATTCACACTGGGCCCATCCATTGAAATGGACACCAAGTCTCTGAGGTTCAGTCTGTCCATACATTCCTGAGAAAAAAAGGGTTGCATTTGATTACTCAAATAAGAGGACTGGATGAGCACATATTGTTAAGGGAAATAACTAACTGGTCATGTAATATTGCAGTTACAGAAGAGTATATGCACACAAGTTGAGTCTATCAATATAAATTGATGAGCTTTTAAAGTAAAAAATGATTATCCTTACTTTGAGATGCGACAGCATATAAGATATCTGGATTGAACCTGTCCCTCGTTCCAATAGCGGATGTTCACATCCAGATGTTTGTTTTTCGTAGTTTCGTTGAGACTCTCATCAAACATAAGAACGAACGGCGATTTGTTAACTTCAGACACCAGTTCTTCTTTGATGTGGATAGCTAAACCAAACTTGGCTATGTAAGCTGTTTTGTCGGGACCGCAAGTAAACGTTTTAGCGATGTCGGTGTCAGGGAATGTGCACTTGAAAAGCTCTGAGATACCCTCATTTCCATTGTAGGACTGGTGTTTAGCGATTGTGTTAAGAGTCCACAACATCTCGGCTTTCATTGTTGGTGTGGACCCAAAAGCTGTGCGCAGATCCACTCTAGTTGCGGCCATAGCTGGAGGGTCTGCAGCGCTAGCAGCAAGCTGGCTAACATTAGCTCCTGTTGCCACTTCAGGCACATTAGCAGATAGCTGGCTAACATTAGTTGGTTGAAACACGCAGGCGATGGAAGAAGTTTGTTTTTGTCCATTGAGAGAGTTTATGTGCTCGGACGACTTGGCATGAGACTCTAATGCCTTCATTCCCATTGTACCTAGCCGAATCCTTTTTTTTGCATATGGTGCAAAACGCCTCAAAAACGTTGTCCACTGGTTTTAACCAATGACGAAGAGTTTTTATCCAGCCACACTTCATTCAATTTACATTTCCCCATAACCTCAGAATGAAATTGGTAGCTAGCTAACCTAAAAACAAACTTTAAAAATATAACTGCGTGCGTCAGTCAACCTTTCCTGTGGAATGCTGAGATTTCTCACGCTTCTCCTTTGCTTGTTGTGTTGTGTTGTAGTCTATGGTGTAGTAGCGCGTGATCTTCCTTTACTGAAGGCATAGCGTGTTCGCAGTATTTTGTACGGTGACCCGGGGTTCGTGGTTGACAAATGAAACTTTTGAGGAAAATTACAATATGGAGAAGTTATATACAGCATAATTTTTAAGACCCAGACATCAAAATTCAAGACTTTTTAAAGACTTTTTAAGGTATTATTTCCAAATTAATAAATTCAATGCTTTTAAGACTTTTTAAGACCCCGCGGGAACCCTGTATGTAAGACTTTGTGGCAGCAACGTCCAAGAAGTTTAAAAAGATCTTTCTGAACCTTTTGGATCTTGTAGAAAGCACAAGACGAATCCTGTTTCCTAAAGAGGTAATGTGATTTCTAATGTTCTTCCTCCTCGTCCCAGCAAAACAACTTTCACCTCAAGTAAACCAGATAATGTTTGTTTCCAACGTTTCTTCTATGCATGAAACACTTCTGTACATTGTTCACTTCACACAGTAAAGACTTAACAATAAATCACTATCACACATTGATAAAACACTGTGAGCAGGATTCAAACCTGCGTGGAGAAACACCATTAGATTTCAAGTCCAACACCTGCACCACTCGGCATCACAGCAGTGATGAAGTTTGCTGATGTCTTGACTTGTCTAGGATTTCCTGAGATTCAATGAAGAATTGAACAGTGTCTCTGGCAGACTTTGGCACTTTTCTCACCATTAAACAAAAGACAGTTTGAGTTCCATTGAGTTTTGCTGCTCAGCACAACACAATTCTTTAAGTACAAAAGAAGTGCAGATAATCCAGTTTCCAACATGCTGGTGCTTTCATGGAACAGGGCAGAACAGGCAGCGTTCCCGGCGAGTTCAGTCAGTAGAGCTGTAGTTCCACACAAAGGTTGTGATTATAAAAAACCTAACAGGAGAATGTGTGCCTGTAAGTAAACTCTGAGCATGTGTACACACATTCTGGAGACACAGAAGGTGAAAAGGGGAAATAGCGCCACAGATGGTGAGGTGATGAACTGAAGTCAGATTGTAAGAAGTAAAAGACGCTGCAGAATAAAAAAATGGAGGAAAGAGGAGAAAACAGTGAGGGGTGAGGAGAAGATTCATTTACTAAAATACTCAGATAATAAAAAAATCTATATCTGCAGCACCAAACAGAGACACTGCTCTTACACACTGCTGTTAGTCTTTATGCCGACACCAGCAAAATTACCCCCTGATGCTGACTGAAATCCCCTCATATGACCAAACCCACCCTTTATATTAATAGATTTCACTTTATAGCTGTTAAAAAGTTTGCCGTCAAGATTCTCTTTTGCCAAATTTGCCGCCTTTAGAGATTTAAATTGGACGCATTCAAACTCTTTTGTCTCCGTCTTGTAACCGACAACCTTCAGGAGAGACGTCGTGTCAACACACAATTCATATTAAACAGATCTAATACAGGACTTTAGTAGAAAAAAAAAAGTTTGGACCCCCCTGGTCTAAAGGGTCTACTATATTCTACTACTACCTACACACTTACCAGCTACCTGATGTTCACTAGTAGAAAAATGTTTAATAGAGCGACTGTACGACTGCTGGAAAAGTGAGTTTTCAAACTTTATGGGTTTTTATTCTCTTTAAAACAATGAGTTTATTATTTATTATTAGAGCTGCAACAATTAATCGAATCGATAATGAAATTGGTTGTTAGTGAATGCTGTTATCATCATCATGTGAAAATAGTGTAGTTTAATGAAGTGTTATTGTGTAAACTGTTTGTTTGTAACTTCAGGACAGTCTACAACAGTAACTTATCTGTTCTCAAACGTGATTTACTGCGGCTTTACTACGTTCAAATGCTTGTTTTCGATGCTTGTTTCTTCATTAGCCTCATGCTAGCCGGGTTTGCTAGCGCTGTTTTTGTGTTAACTAGTTTCTTAGAATATTTGACACAAATTGACCCAAAGACGAAAACATTCTATTATTCTTTATTAAGATATTTATACTTTATTTATAACTCACTGAATGTAGAATATTTCAACTGAGGGTCTTCATCCTCCACCTGGAACACGGAGTTTTTCCCGGAGCTCATTACTGACGATGCATAGTAGTGATGAGTTGATTATGAACGATTCCTTGATTCTGAACGAGTCTTCAATGTGATTCAGAAGAACGATTCGTCTCAAAGAGTGATTCGTTCATTTTCTACTGGACGCGCGTGAGCAAAGCATCGCAAAATCTCCGTAGGTCATGAAGATGAACTAAATGATTAAAAAAAGATTCGCTAATTTTCATGAATGAGATTTAAAGAACCGAGTCACTAAAATGATCCGATCTTCCCATCACTTTTACAGCGATGACCCTTGATCCTAGAAGCTCCGCCTCTCTGATAGCGTCCGCGTCCCTGATTGGTGCATCAATTTTCAACTACGCACCCAATCAATAGAGACCGAAAAAGAAGTACTCGTCACAAAACTACGCCCCGTTTCCATGGAAACCAGTACACAAACAATCTCTTTTTCTGGCGACAGGACAATCAAGACTGCTTGTGGATACTTTTTTAAATATTTCATAAAAATATACTTTATATACAAACATTTTGAAGATGCAGGACACCAACACAAACAAGTAAGTTTATATTACTGTTTTTACTTTATTTATACTAATTATTTTCCTGTAATATCATATTCCCAATGTATTATCTATACTGTAGAATTGTCTGTGTCATGTGATTTGATGACATTTTGTTCATATTAGTAGAAAGAGAGCTGCATCAGACATGCCACCACCCAGTGCTGCTAAAAAGCCTCGACTTGATGCTGAACACACAAAACAATCCCTCATCAGTAGTGCATTAAAAACACTGCGGGATTCCTGTGATGATCTTTTATCTCTAAACTGCATTGATGCACTACTTAAAGGGAAATGTGAACTTCCTTCACTGACAGATGAAGAAAAATCTGTCATTTCCAAGTTTTGTGTGAACGAGGTCAGTTATTATCTTCTGTTTTATTTAGTGTGCATTCAATTCTTTAGCTGTGGATTTGAGTTTTCTCATTTTAAAAGTCAATCCATAATTAACTGGTCCTGATGTTCTGAAATTGAACAGTAAATATGATTTATCATGTAAAAATGTTTACTCCAGGTTTTGGTTTATGCAAAGTCTAGTAGTTTTCCTAAACCTAATCTACAGTCAAGTCTTAACTCCCTAATATTTGTTTTAAATACATGACTTGAATACATGTTTGATTTAGTCGGATGTTGGTTGATTTTTTTCTTTCGTCTTATTTAGTCGTTGGCAGAGACGTTTCTGAAAGCGGTTTTGGAGAAGATCAAGGGGGAGAAAGAGTCTATGGGACATGAACTCCTGCAGTCTCTCTGTAGGGTTTATGTGGGTTTGTGTCAAAAGAGAGGAGACTCTCATAAAGCACATGCCCTCGCCTACAGATTTCTCAAAGAAGGTGAGATTATATTGACATTTCATTATATATTTACTAAAAAAAAGTGATTTAAAGAAACCACTTGTGATCTGTTTTTGGTTTTGTATTTCTTCCTATACAGTGTATTTTAAATCTGTGGTATCATTTTGTTTCCTTTGCAGACTTTTCTCAAGCCCCAAAACTGATAATGGTCATGGTGACAGCATGGCCAAGTGTTTTCTCTTGTAACAGCCCTTTATGCAGAGCCGTTCACATCATGTGCAAAATGAAGGCATACGGAAAGATGTATTATTTGCTCAGCAGGTTTCTGCACCGGGATACGGTAAGTAGCTGATTCTCATCACAACAGTCATCAGAACAGTCATTAAACATTATTTTTCAACTGGACTTTTCATGTGTTTTACTGCTGGACTTTTCATGTGTTTTACTGCAATCTTACTCTAATTTTCATTTCCAATATCCACGTCATCTATGGAGCAAATTCATTATAAATTCATATTGAATTAAATCAATAAATATAAAAAAAATTTCTTAAAGAATTCAAGCTGAAAGTGTTACAGGACATCACTATTTTAGTCTTTTTTTTTATTAGTGTGAGTATTAGTGTGGGTTTTAAATAAATGATGTCTTTTCTGCCAGGAGCCTCCTGGAGACACCTACAGCACCATCACCAGCACACTGAAGGCTCTTCTGAAAGACAAAAATCTGACTTTCCAGAAGAGCAGTTGGTATGGTGATGATCTCTGTCCTGCTGCCTTGGACTACGTATTCAGCCTGGACCTTCTCTGTGCACAACTGGGCTGGATTTGGACCGTCTCCCATGTTATACGGTACTGAATGTGAAACTGCTTCAACGTGTTTAATTCTCATCTTTCTAGTTTTTTGAACATTTATTAAATTGCAAACCGGCAAATGTGAGACTCATATGAGACAGTGTTTGTCCCAAATACTGCAAATCTTCCATTCTTGTTGCATAAACTTACAATTGATGGTTTTCTATTACTGTCACAAAAACACCTAATATGTCCAATGTTTTATTTATCAGAAAAAGTGTTTGGCTCATCTTGAACACTTGGCTGAAACAAACACAAACAGAGGAAACACAGTTCAGAAACGTCTCTGTAGCAGCAATATTCAGGCTACTCGGTAAGTTTCCTGTAAATCCTGTTTTAGAGCACTATCTCACATTATTTCTGGATTCTTCTGTTTTTCACTCACGTTCTTTGTCCATCTCAATCAGGGCGACTTGGCCAAAATGGCCTTAAGGAGAACGTGGCAGCATCAGTGGAGGATCTGGTGAAAAGCATATCTGAGTTCAGGGGACAAAAAGGTATCATTAAAGGATCAATTAAACAAGTCCTTTATCAATCTTTATCTTTATTCTCTGATTTTTAGTTCTCTATCAACAGGAAAGTGCTTCAGCAAGTCCTAATTTCACGATGGATTTTGTGTGCAGATTTGCCGTGGGAGGTGCAGCTCGCAGTGGTTTATGCCACTCATGATCTGGCACCCAGCAACCCCAAAGTCGCTCTGAACGCTTTAGAATCGTGGAAGAAAGACCTCACAAAGCCTGTTCCTCCAGCCGTTCCCAAGTGCCTGAAGCAGATCAGCTTTATTTGTTCTCACATAAAGACAAAAAAAATTATCAAATTAAATAATGTTTGATAAATTTTTTATTTTTTTTGTACATGAATAAATAAAATACATAATAGATCTGCACAGTGTTATTGTCTCTTTACAGTGGCGGGTCGTGCATTTCACACCCAATCATCTGCCTTCAGTCCCAATCGTCCTCTCAATAACATCAATATGATGCCACAGCTGTAGAAACCATCATCATTATTATACAGCATATAATACATGCAGTATAACAGAGCGCATACAGATTCTTGTGCATTTTCCCTGCATTACAGTTTTCCTGGTGTTTTGACATTAAGCAAATTGTGTGTTTTTGTACAGATTCTACAAAGAAAATGCAAAAGTATAAATGGCTCATGAAAAAGCTTAATGACTCTTGTGAACTGTTTTGGTGGACCTTTATATAATGTCCTTTATACTGAAAAAACTTTCAAAAAAACGTGTTAACACGTTAACCCAAATTCATTTTAACAGCACTAATTTTATTTATGCGCAATTAATGCAGCACGCATTTCTTCATTTTTATTAAGAATATAAATATAGTGGAACCCACTTATCTTGACCTCGGTTAACTCGCCAACTTTATTAAGTCGACGTTTTTGAAGTGAAACCGGCAAATTCTCGCTTTGTCTCAGCATTTTTAATCGGTTATGTCGATTTTTTTATGTCGCCGAACCCTACTATCTCGAGCACAAGGGGGGGCAAATTTGCGTGGCGAAAGCCAAGGAAAAGGCATATGAGGAGCTGTATGAGAGGTTGGACACTAAGGAAGGAGAAAAGGATTTGTACCGATTGGCCAGGCAGAGGGACTGAGCTTGGAAGGATGTGTTGCAAGTAAGAGCAATAAAGGACGGAGCTGGAAATGTGTTGACTAGTGAGGAGAGTGTGTTAAGATGATGGAGGGAGTATTTTGAGCAGCTGATGAACGAGGAAAATGAGAGAGAGAGAAGGTTGGATGATGTGGAGTTAGTGAAGCAGGAAGTGGATAGGATTAGTGAGGAAGTGAGAGCAGTGTTTAAGAGGATGAAGAGTGGAAAGTCGGTTGGACCAGATGACATACCGGTAGAAGCATAGAGATGTTTAGGAGAGATGGCAGTGCAGTTTTTAACCAGATTGCTTAACAAGATTCTGGAAGGTGAGAGGATGCCTGAGGAATGGAGAAGGAGTGTGCTGGTACCGATCTTTAAGCATAAGGGAGATGTGCAGACCTGCAGAAACTAAGTTGATCAGTCACACCATGAAGTTATGGGAAAGAGTAGTGGAAGCCAGGCTGAGAGAAGAGGTGACCATCTGTGAGCAGCAGTATGGTTTCAGAGGTGGAGAAGGTGGTGGAGTTCAGGTACCTAGGGTCAACAGTGCAAAGTAATGGAGAGTGTGTTTGGGAAGTAAAGAAAAGAGTGCAGGCAGGGTGGAGTGGGTGGAGAAGAGTGGCAGGAGTGATTTGTGATAGTAGGGTATTTGCAAGAATGAAAGGGAAAGTTTATAGGACTGTGGTGAGACCTGTGATGTATGGATTGGAGACAGTGGCATTGAGTAAAAGGCAGGAGGCGGAGCTGTAGGTAGCAGAGCTGAAGATGTTAAGGTTTTTGTTGGGAATGACGAGGATGGACAGGATTAGAAAATAGTTTATTAGAGGGACAGCGCATGTTGGACGTTTTGGTGACAAGGTGAGGGAGGCGAGATTGAGATGATTTGGACATGTGCAGAGGAGGGACATGAGTTATATTGGTAGGAGAATGCTGAAGATGGAGCCACCATGAAGGAGGAAAAGAGGAAGACCAAGGAGGAGTTTCATGGATGTGGTGAGGGAAGACATGCAGGTAGTTGTTGTGAAAGAGGCAGATGTAGAGGACAGGGTTGTATGGAGACGGATGATCCGCTGTGGCGACCCCTTATGGGAGCAGCCGAAAGAAAAAGAAGTCATCGTAATGATGAGATAAGTCGTAAATATGAGAAGTCATAATTACGATAACCTTTCTGTGAATTATTTTTTCTTTGTGAATGCAATGCACTTCCGTACATACAGATGCTTAGCTAGTTAAAAACGTCAGTACCAAGCCTGTTTGCTCTGTATTTTCTATTCTGATGTACGCATTGTCTGCCTGTCTATTGGTTCAATTTTTTGCTATTTTTCCATTAAAACATCTGTTTGAGACTTCTCCATAAGACAGAATAGTTAGCCTTTTTTTGTAACAGCAGAGGGTGGGGTAGGGAATTCTAGCATAGTTCAAAAAGGACAAGGACAACTTTTTTTATTTTTTTAAGTTCAAGTTTTAAAATAGCTTGTATGAAGTATTTATCCCTTGACAGTGTATTACCTGCAGCACAGCACGTTTCCTAATTGGTGATCATTTTAATGGGATCATTAGTGTTATAATCTAGGTAGAATAAACAAGTCATAAACTGGCTATAGAAATTTTTTTTTTTTTTTTTTTTTACAGATTAGAATTTATAAACTTTTTTTTTATAAACAAAAAGAAGAAAAAGTCTGACTTGTCTAATAAGAGCGACGCACTTTTACAGCAAAAGAGAAAATCTTTTATGATGAGAAATTGCAAATGCAGATTTAGAAGTCAGACAATGAGCACACGCAGTGACAAATCAAAACGCTTTAAACACTGCATTCAACAAAAGTGTGTATTTGGTGCCAATCTAATGCAACATCAACAGATCAGCTCTAAAAATATAGGACTTTTCAAATGACACTTAAATCATGACACTGGAAATAGAGCTGCCGTCAAGCTGAAGTGACAATTTTGCCCCAAGTACCTGTTAATTTCCAACCGTGCAACAGGACAAGTATGTAAACTAAAAGGTATAAAGTCTTTGGAAAGTTTTTATTTCCCTATTTGCTCTGCATTTATCTGAGACCCAACAAGTACTTCTGAAGCTGTACTGCATGCACAGTAGCTTTTGGGGCATGATAGAGCTGCGGACCTCCCTCGTGTTTTTCAATAGTGAAGATTATCTTTCCACTGAAGAGCGTTGCTTCATCTCAAGGTGGTACACCAAAGTTTTATCGCAAGTAAATGATCAGACACAATGGTCCTTCTGCTCCTGGGTCAGCATGGATGAGCTTCTCTGCATCAGATATAGATAACATGTTTCCTAGCTTAGCAATATTTCTAAGGTGAAAAAAGGCTGCTTTTGTAACATGGTTGAAATGATTTTGAAAAGACAAGCTGCTGTCTAAAATAACTTCCAGGTATTTTACCGTTGAAGTAGTAGTTACAGAACATCTGTCTAAATGCAGGTTGAAATGCTGGAGCTTCTGTGTACTGTTTATTGGGCAGATGAGCAAAATCTGTCATCAGAATTGAATAATAAAAAGTCATGCAATCTTTTAACTCTAACACAGTTATCCAAGCTAATTGAGCTGTATCACCTAGTATTGATGAGCTATATAGCTGGGTATCATCAGCATAAAAGTGAAAGCTAATTTTATGCCTTCTAATAATATTTCCGAAGGGAAGCATGTATATTGTAAAAAGCAGGGGCCCTAGAACTGAACCTTGTGGAACACCATAAATTACTTGCATTAAGCTGGATAGCTCTCTATTTAAGTCTACAAAATGGTAACGATCTGGTAGGATTTAAACCAGCTTAAAGCCTGTCCCTGAATGCCTTAATGTAATTTTGTAAGCGATCTAGGAGAAGATCATGATCTATAGTGGCGAATGCAGCACTAAGATCTAGTAAAACTAACAAATGTAGCCTGGTTGGCAACTACACGTTGCCTATTCAAATCACACATGAACATTGCCTAGACTGCTCTTGTACACATACATTAACTTTAGTCTCTCCTCTGTAGGATCAGTGTGACAACATCCTTCTCAACCACAACTTTGGTCTGCCTAACAAGTAGGCACATTGTCAGGCAAATAATGGGGGAACCCACACTGAAAAAAGACAAAAGAAAAGTTAAGTTCCCAAAGATTTATTGCATTTCTTACTGAAGTGTTATAATGCAAAGTGATTGCTTACTTACTGTGCTCAATGGGTGAAACAGTCCAAGCTAAGAAAACACCCGAATTATATACAAAGTAACAAATAAAAGATTGGACAACGAATGAAACAAACAGAGCAAAAAATATACACGCAAACGACGCTATTGGTGCGAGCCACCTGTGACACAACAGAGGCATACTGACTAACTAAACAAACTGACACTGTGAAGCTCTCCTTTATAGTCCAAGCCCCGCCCCCACGTGGATTAAACCAACCTGACTAATTAATGAGGTAAGTATAAGAGGTATGTACATATTTACAATAACACATACATATCTATATATAAACATAGCAACACCCCCATTGATACGTTTTTTATACTATAAAATAAACAAATGTATACCGAAGTAACAGGTAAACTAATTATGACAGCATTTTATAATTCCCCTTTTCGTCACACAGTGGACTCGTCGGCTTCCGGTTGAGTCGCGCCTGCGCATCGTAAGTCTGTCACTATAAACACGGCCGCTGGGTGGCGCTTGATTTGGCTGAACGTTTGGAGGAAGAGCAACGTAAAAACCCGATTACACAGACGCCGACAACACCTAAACACAGTTAAGTATTTACAACATAAAACTAAACTATATAAAAACAAGTGACAATAACAAAATATGAATGTGTTTGTTGTGCGCAGTGTGAATTACTGTCAGGGAATGGAAATGGAGTGGGTGTTTTTGCGTGTATGAGAGACCGGTATGCTAACGGTGTGTGTGTGTGTGTGTGTGCGCGTGCGCGCATAGACTTCGCCGCAGTAGGGAAAAACGGAGGATCAGAAATAATGGAAGATGTTATATTTTCAATAAGCAAACCCCAAAAACCTCTACATACACGAACTTTGACTGTAGTTCCAGTAATAAAAATATGACAATGCAGCCAAGGACAAATTATGATAAACAAAATGAGTAGCTTCACCTCTCATATCTTCTGGCAGTGTCGTTACTTACTCATTTGCTAAGTTGAATAATCAGAGTTTTCGACATGCAGGATCGTCCAAAAAAAAACAGCTGCCACGGTCCAATTAGAGCCAAAAAAACTGACCATGAGCTTGGTGTGTCCCGGGCTCTTATCATTCTTATTCTTCGTTCTTTATATAGCCTGATATATTGGTTAAATATGATGCTGCATTTGGAGAGAGAATGAGTTACTTTCTGGAACTGTATTGGTAGTGAGCTGTAGTTTAGGTTCAATTTGTGTTGTTTAATAAATGTTTAATTTAAGCAATTGTCTTTATCACGTCATATTAATTAACTGCTTAATTTTATAAGAAGAAGGGGAAAAAAAATCTGCCAAAAAACATCAACATATATCGGCCATCTGCTGCCCTTGATTCCTAAACATCAGCATGTGCCAGATAAAAACCCATATCTACCCATAAACCCCATATCTACCCATAAACCCCAATATCTACCCATAAAACCCCAATATCTACCCATAAAACCCCATATCTACCCATAAAACCCCATATCTACCCATAAACCTCATATCTACCCATAAAAACCCCATATCTACCCATAAAAACCCATATCTACCCATAAAACCCCATATCTACCCATAAACCCCATATCTACCCATAAAAACCCCATATCTACCCATAAAAACCCATATCTACCCATAAAAACCCCATATCCACCCATAAAACCCCATGTCTACCCATAAAACCCCATGTCTACCCATAAAAACCTATGCCTACCCATAAAAACCTATGCCTACCCATAATACCCCATAGAAACCCATATATACCCATAAAAACCCCATAAAACACATATCTACCCATTAAAACCCATATCTACCCATAAAAACCCATATCTACACATAAAAACCTCATATCTACCCATAAAAACCCCATATCTACCCATAAAAACCCCATATCCACCCATAAAACCCCATATCCACCCATAAAACCCCATGTCTACCCATAAACCCCATGTCTACCCATAATACCCCATATCTACCCATAAAAACCCCATATCTACCCATAAAAACCCCATATCCACCTATAAAACCCCATATCCACCCATAAAACCCCATATCCACCCATAAAACCCCATGTCTACCCATAAAACCCCATATCTACCCATAAACCCCATATCTACCCATAAAAACCCCATATCTACCCATAAAAACCCCATATCTACCCATAAAACCCCATATCTACCCATAAAAACCCCATATCCACCCATAAAACCCCATGTCTACCCATAAACCCCATGTCTACCCATAATACCCCATATCTACCCATAAAAACCCCATATCTACCCATAAAAACCCCATATCCACCTATAAAACCCCATATCCACCCATAAAACCCCATATCCACCCATAAAACCCCATGTCTACCCATAAACCCCATATCTACCCATAAACCCCATATCTACCCATAAAAACCCCATATCTACCCATAAAAACCCCATATCTACCCATAAAACCCCATATCTACCCATAAAAACCCCATATCCACCCATAAAACCCCATGTCTACCCATAAAACCCCATGTCTACCCATAAAAACCTATGCCTACCCATAATACCCCATAGAAACCCATATATACCCATAAAAACCCCATAAAACACATATCTACCCATTAAAACCCATATCTACACATAAAAACCTCATATCTACACATAAAAACCTCATATCTACCCATAAAAACCCCATATCTACCCATAAAAACCCCATATCCACCCATAAAACCCCATATCCACCCATAAAACCCCATGTCTACCCATAAACCCCATGTCTACCCATAATACCCCATATCTACCCATAAAAACCCCATATCTACCCATAAAAACCCCATATCCACCCATAAAACCCCATGTCTACCCATAAAACCCCATGTCTACCCATAAAACCCCATGTCTACCCATAATACCCCATAGAAACCCATATATACCCATAAAAACACCATAAAACCCATATCTACCCATTAAAACCCATATCTACCCATAAAAACCCATATCTACCCATAAAAACCCATATCTACCCATAGAAACCCCATAAAACCCCATATCTACCCTGGATGGTCTTTTTGTTTTACTATGTGCAGGAGGAAAAGACCTTGGTGTAATTATTGACTTCAGTCTTTCATTTGAAGGTCATGTAGATTTTAATGGCATTAATATTAATAAACTGTCTCATGCCACAGTACCTGATAGAACTTTTGGTCAATTATGATCCACCACACCTTCTTTGATCAAAAGATACAGGTTAAGTTAAGCTTTCAGTCAACATATTTGTTTAATCACGCACTTTGTGTTTCTTAGGTAAAGGAGCAGATCTGGAGGAATTATGGTTAGAGTGTTTTGGGGAACTCGGATGTTTGCTCCACCTCCTAGTTCAGCATGGTCCTGAGGTACCAGTGATCCTGTCTGTCTGTTTGTTCTTTCTGGAATCTTCTTAAAGCCCTAACTCTGGAAGGAATTCTTTTCAAATGGACACAACCCACTGCTGTGGATGAGAATATTTCCATATGAAAAGACTAAAGATCTATTAAGTGACTGAGGAATGTTAAACTTGGTATTGGTCTGCTACAGTGGTTTATGTCTACAGTTTAGTGGATAGGTTTGCTTTTATGTCTGGTTCCTCTAAAGGTTCCTTGCTCATACCATCTCAGGGAGATTTTTCTTGCCACTACCTTGTGTATTATGGATAAACTTATTGGGATTAATTTCTACATTTTAAATTTACATTTGTAATCTATTTATTTCTGCTAAATCTGATTTGGTACAATGGCTGTTGCTGAAAGTGCAATAGAAATAAAAGAAACTGAATTAAATTGGAAAAAGAGTTAGTGTGATATTCAATGCTGCACAGAAAGGAGAGATTGTTGTGTTTGCAGATTCTCTGCATGGTAGCAGTGTAACTGTGCACAAAATTCACGGTTCGGTACGTACCTCGGTTTTTAAGTCACGGTACAATTTTCAGTACGATTGGGAGAAGAAATGCAAAACATAAAATCGCTTTTCTTTTTTATTATTATTATTATTATTATTATTATTATTATTATTATTATTATTATTATTATTATTATTAACACAGTTTATTATTATGAACATTTGTGAACAGAAACCTGCTTGGAAAAATAATATATAAAATAATATTGTAGAATATTTTGTAAAAAATCAAATAAATAAGAGAATAAATAATAAAATAAATTGCATAATGAATTAAAGTTGCACAAATGAAATTAATTAAATTAAATAAGTAGAAAAATAAATATTTTTCATTTGTTTGACCCTATTTGGATAATACAGGTGTGTGTGTGTGTGTGTGTGTGTGTGTGTGTGTGTTTTAGGTTTAAAATAACTTTTTTAAAGACATTCTGCTTAACTGTTCTATTTATTTTAGAATACTTGAACAAATTTAGTCATTCCTTTTATCCTTCATTCATTCACTCCTTCTTCTTCTTCTTCTTCTTCTTCTTCTTCTTCTTCCTATTTTGGCTGCTCCCGTTAGAGGTCGCCACAGTGGATCATCCGTCTCCATACCCCCCTGTCCTCTACATCTGCCTCTTTCAAATCAACTACCTGCATGTCTTCACTCACCACATCTGTAAACCTCCTCCTTGGCCTCCATCGTTTCCTCCTTCCTGGTGGCTCCATCCGCATCATTCTCCTACCGACATAATTCATTCACTTACTCGACATGCGGAATTGTCAGGATTTCTTCCTTTTAAGAGAAATTTTTGAAGCTGGAGATAAAATGCTTAGGTACAGAGTGAGTCTCCACAGTGACACTGCACTGAATCATTTCTATTTTATACCCCTGGCATTATTGTGTATGTTTTCAGGTTTAATAATAAAAGAATAATGCGCCAAGGAGTCTCTCTCTCTCTCTCTCTCTCTCTCTCTCTCTCTCTCTCTCTCTCTCTCTCTCTCTCTCTCTCTCTCTCCTTGCTTCAGTCTCTTTTGATAGAAAAGAGAAACACAAAAGGCAGAGGTGGAGACTAAACAAACTTGCGGTTCATCACTTAAGTTCCTGAGGGAACTCGGATTGTAAATTTGTTCCACACGTAAAAAGGAACTGAAAGCCACGTGTACCGTAACAACCCTACCACAGCGAAAAGACCATAATAATAAGCATAAGTCACTATAACTCAGTGTTGCTGCCACTGCTTTTTCAGTAGCAACAGCAAGAAGGAACCGGTGGAGGCCGATTTAAGATAGATTTCCCCTCTGCTTTGATCACATGTCCCAGATATGTGACATGATTATGCAAAATGTAATTGGGAAAGGCTGGCCTTTAGTCCCTTATCAGCAGTGCCACTGTGTCCTATAAAGAGTGACTGCAAAGCAGATCGTTGTCATAATCTATGAGATTAGATCAGATTCTGATCAGATTCCTACATTGTCCTGGTGACTTCCCTATCTGTCTCTAACAATTAGACCATTTGGACCCCAAACTGTGTGAATTTGGAATGAGCTGTTTTCAGAACTGGTGCAATGGAGTTAACTGCTGTTTTATGTGAATCACCATTAAAAAAAAAAAGGAAAATACACAATTTTTCTGAGGAATTTTTCTCCTGGGATCCCCCCGAATGGGAACAGAGTACGGTGTAGGACAGTTGCCTGTTGATACACAAATTTGTTACCGTGAGGGAGAGTTAGAAATAGACACAGAAGCAGCCTCATTTGCCCAATACACATTTTTTAAGCATTGCCTCTCTATTTCAGCCTGAAATCTGTAAAAATAAAATCCCTTCCGTTTTTGTAGACACCTTCAAAATCCCTATCTGGTCCTGTAAACATCATGACCGTGCAATGTGTTGTGTATGTTGTCATGAAATGTGCAGTCTGACACTGTGTGTGCAAAGGAAGTAAGTTGCACTGAGAGTTCTGTAACAGTAGATGGCAGCAGAGACCACCCACAGAGAGAGAGAGAGAGAGAGAGAGAGAGAGAGAGAGAGAGAGAGAGAGAGAGAGAGAGAGAGAGAGAGAGAGAGATGGATGGATGGATGGATGGATGGATGGATGGATAGATATCGATTTACAAATCTCATAAACGTATATTTTATTCACAATAGAATATCGATAAAATATCAAATGTTGAAATGAAAGTGAGAAAGTGAGTGCATAATATCATCCAATGATTCAGAGAATCTGAAACAATCTCTGTGTGTAAGGGTTCAAGGTCGGAAAACCATACTGGATGCCCGTAAACTTCGGGCCCTTAGACTGCACTGCGTTACATACAGAAATGCTACTGTAATGGAAATCACAACATGGGCTCAGGAATACTTCCAGAAAACTGTGTCGGTGAACACAATCCACTGTGTCATTCACCTCTATAGGTCAAAAAAGAAGCCATATTTAAACATGATCCAGTGTTTTCTCTGGGCCAAGGCTCATTTAAAATAGACTTTGGCAAAGTGGAAACTGTTCTATGGTCAGACGAATCAAAATATGAAGTTCTTTTTGGAAAACTGGGACGCCATGTCATCCGGACTAAAGAGGATAAGGACAACCCAAGTTGTTATCAGCGCTCAGTTCAGAAGCCTGCATCTCTGATGGTATGGGGTTGCATGAGTGCATGTGGCATGGGCAGCTTACACATCTGGAAAGGCAATATCGATGCTAAAAGGTATAAGTTCTAGAACAACATATGCTCCCATCCAGACGTCGTCTCTTTCAGGGAAGACTTTGAATTTTCCAACATGACAATGCCAGACCACATACTGCATCAATTACAACATCATGGCTGCGTAGAAGAAGGATCCGGGTACTGAAATGGCCAGCCTGCAGTCCAGTTCTTTCACCCATAGAAGACATTTGGCGATTCATAAAGAGAAAAATGCAACAAAGAAGACCTGAGACAGTTGAGCAACTAGAAGCCTGTATTAGACAAGAATGGGACAACATTCCTATTCCTAAACTTGAGCAACTTGTCTCCTCAGTCCCCAGACGTTTGCAGACTGTTATAAAAAAAAAAGAGGGGACGCCACACAGTGGTAAACATGGCCTTGTCCCAACTTTTTTGATATGTGTTGATGCCATGAAATTTAAAATCAACTTATTTTTACCTTAAAATTATACATTTTCTTAGTTTAAACATTTGATTTGTCATCTATGTTGTGTTCTGAATAAAATATTAAAATGTGAAACTTTCAAATCATTGCATTCTGTTTTTATTCACAATTTGTTCAGTGTCCCAACTTTTTTGGAATCGGGTTTGTAAATGCAGTCAGTCACACAATCAGCGTGAGCATGTGACAGCGGTGTGACTGAGACGAGATGATTTACTGGCAACTAGGGATGCGCGATATTGACAAAAAATATCTCGATAATTATATATGATTTAATCGATAACGATAATTAGACGATATTTTGCTAAATGTGATGTTATGCTGTTACCTAAAGGACTACCGTGGACAACTTACAAATTTTATTTTTTTTATTTTTTTTATTGTGTGATGGTCAGTGCACAATAGTGACAGTTTAATTAATCAATTAAGTTTAAATTGATTTTACATAAATAATGTTTGGATATTTTGCACATAAAACGTTGAATATTTGAGATCATTAAAAAAAAAATGTTGAGATTCTTTAAATGTGAAATTAAAACCGCCAGTAGGTGGCAGCAATTATCTTTTAATAAATGAATCATTGCGATTTTACCGAACAATTTAAACGTGTGATTCATTCAGGAACAAAACATCATGTTTCTCTGAAACGCACAACAAAAACAGGGAATATGGTGTCTAAAACGTAAATCTATTTATATTAACTATTTGATTATTGAAGTGTTGTTTAAAATCAATATCACATTTGTAATCATGCTGAATTTTGGAGAATAAAACGGCACTTTTCGTAAGATATAATGAGATGAGAAGTATAGAGAAGGTCAGAAGGAGTTGCATTGTGTTTGTGGATTTGGAGAAAGTGTAGTTGTGGTATTGTATGAGGAAGTCAGAAGTGGGAGAGAAGTATGTGAGGGTGGTGCAGGACATGTATGAGGACAGTGTGACAGCAGTGAAGTGTGCAGTAGGAACGACAGAATGGTTCAAGGTGGAGGTGGAGCTGCATCAAGGATCAAGTCTCCATGGACTATGATGTTTGCAGATTATATTGTGATTTGTGGTGAGAGTAGGGAGCAGGTGGAGAAGAGCCTGGAGAGGTGGAGGTATGCCTTGGAGAGAAGGGGAATGAAAGTCTGTAGGAGTAAGACAGAGTGCATGTGTGTGAATGAGAGGGAGGGCAGTGGAGTGGTGCAGTCGCAGGGAGAAGAGGTGGAGAAGGTGGAAAAGTTCAGGCACCTGGCGTCAACAGTGAAAAGTAATGGAGAGTGTGTTAAAGAAGTGAAGAAAAGAGTGTAGGCAGGGTGGAGAAGAGTGATATCAGGAGTGATTTGTGATAGTAGGGTATCTGCGAAAGTGAAAGGGAAAGTTTATAGGACTGTGGTGAGACCTGAGATGTTGTATAGAGACAGTGGCAGTGAGTAAAAGACAGGAGGTGGAGCTAAAGGTAGCAGAGCTGAAGATAATTACAATTAAGAATTAATTAATTAATTAATTAATACAAAATCTCAGATTCCCAAGTTTCCTCCAGCTGAGCAACACGTTCCTCCAGTCGCTCTCTGTCTCTCATCAAATGATCTCTCTCATCCTTTGCATTCTTCTTCTCTTCCTCACAGTGGTTCAGGGAATCCTGCAGATCCGTGGTGGTTTGGCGCTGTAAGGGGATCATCTCCTCCATGCCTGGTTTGGACTTCTCTGTTTCTTTCTCAAATTTATTTTGTACAAATTCCAAAGTCTCCTCCAGCAGAGCAACACGTTCCTCCAGTCGCTCTCTGTCTCTCATCAAATGATCTCTCTCATCCTTTGCAGTCTTCTTCTCTTCCTCACAGTGAATCAGGGAATTCTGGAGATCCCTGGTGGTTTGGAGCTGTGAGGTGATCATCTCCTCAATGTCTAATTTGGTCTTCTTTTTTTCTTTCCTGAATTTATATTGCTCAAATTTGAGAGTTTCCTTCAGCTGTGCAACACGTTCCTCCAGTTGCTCTCGGTCTCTCATCAAATTATTTCTTTCATGCTTTGCAATCTTCTTCTCTTCTTCACAGTAAATCAGGGAATTCTGGAGATCCCTGGTGGTTTGGAGCTGTGAGGTGATCATCTCCTCCATGTCAAGTTTGGCCTTCTCTTTTTCTTTCTCAAATTTATTTTGTTTAAATTCCGAAGTGGCCTCCAGCTGAGCAACACGTTCCTCCAGTCGCTCTCTGTCTCTCATTAAATTTTCTCTTTCATGCTTTGCAATATTCTTCTCTTCTTCACAGTGGTTCAGGGAATCCTGCAGCTCTCTGGTGGTTTGGAGCTGTGAGGTAATCATCTCCTCCATGTCTAGTTTGGCCTTCTCTGTTTCTTTCTCAAATTTATTTTGTACAAATTCCAAAGTCTCCTCCAGCTGAGCAACAAGTTCCTCCAGTCGTTCTCTGTCTCTCATTAAATTCATTTTCTCTTCCTCACAATGATTCAGGGAATCCTGCAGATCCCTGGTGGTTTGGACCTGTCTATAGATCATCTCCTCCATGTCTAGTTTGGCCTTCTCTTTTTCTTTCTCAAATTTATTTTGTACAAATTCCAAAGTCTCCTCCAGCTGAGCAACACGTTCCTCCAGTCGCTCTCGGTCTCTCATTACATTTTTTTTCTCTTCCTCACAATGATTCAGGGAATCCTGCAGCTCTCTGATGGTTTGAAAGTGTCTGATGATCATCTCCTCCATGTCTAGTTTGATCATCTCTTTTTCCTTTTCAAATTTATTTTGTTCAAAATTCAAAGTGGCCTCCAGCTGAGCAAGACGTTGCTCCAGTCGCTCTCTGTTTCTCCTCAAATGATCACTCTCATGATCTGCACACTTCTTTTCCTCTAAATGATTTAGGGAATCCTGGGGCGCCCTGGTGGTCTTGAGCTGTAAGTTATTACTCGTCTTCATGACTCGCTTTTCCTTCTTTCTTTTCTTCTCCCAATAATATCTCTCATATTTAAGAACAGCCTCCAGCTGAGCGACTTGTTCCGCCAGTTGTCTTCGTTCTCTCATCAAAATCTCTTTCTCATTCTTTGCAGTTTTCCGCTCTTCTTTACTGTAATTCAGGGAATCCTGAAGCTCCGTGATGGTCTGGAGCTGTAACTTGTTCCTCTCCTCCATGTCAAGTTTTGCCTTCTTTCCTTTCTCTCTTTTTAATGTGGCCTCAAGCTGAGCAACACGTTCCTGCAGTTGTTTTTGTTCTCTTGCCCAGCTTTCTCTCTCACTTTCTACAATTTTCTCTTGTTCCTCATGGAGTTTCAGTGAAGACAGAAGCTTAGTGATGTTCTGGAGGTGTGTGGCGTTTCTCTCATTTATCTCCTGTTCCCGGTCCTTTCGCTCAGAGGCCAAAGTAGCCTCCAGCTCTTGTACCATCTGTACCAGAATGTCTTTCTCTTCTGTCTCTGGTGTTCTCTTCTCCTTTATCAGATGAAGAAATGAATCCAACTCTGCTGCTACTTTCTCTATGTGTTTCGGTGCCTCCTTCTTTTCAGCAGCCTGTTTAGATTTCTTTTCTCTTATGCTTTGAAAAATCTCTTCCAGTTCCATTCTTAACTTTATGTCTCTTACTCACAGTAACTGATCAGAGAAATGAGAAATACTGACTGTTCTGACATATACAGACTTGTCCTACTGTGACGTCACATATTGAAGCCCCGCCCTGTTTTCTGTGACGTCACATCGGTGCTCTTCTGCGCATGTGCTGAATGTTGCAGAATCATAAATGACCAGTAGGTGGCAGTGTGATGTGTATAAGAGCTCACTGCCACAGCAGGTAATTGGAAGTAGTGGAGCTCTAATGACGTCATTAATAGCGAGGACAAGACACACAGCAGTTTGGGATTCTTTTATTGACTTTATTGATTAATTGATTTGGAGTATGATTGTGTTTCTGATCAAAGTAAGTTCATGTGTATGGAGTAAAAACAACCTGTACATTTCTCACTTCCAGACAGTATTATGAGATGTTCATCTGCTGGAAGTTCATGTTTAATGCTGCATGTTTTATAGGATTTATGAGCTGAAATAAATGTTTCTAGATTGATTTTGTTTTAAACGACTGGTGCATTTTTATCTACTTTTTCCCCTCAACTGAAAGGAGGCAGAAGTTGGAAATCTTTTTTTTTTTTAATTTTGAGTTTAATTTGGGATTATTATAAAACCTGTATGTGAGTATTTTAGGCAAAATGCTGTTTATTGTATTTATTGTAAAACATTATGCTTCAGATGAGTTTTATAAAAAAAAACATTTATACTTATAAAAAAATAAAACATCATACTGAGTGAAACCAATTGTTTATTAAATGCATTATTCACTCAATAAACATCAATGAAAACTGGATTATTTGTTTTTATTGAATGTAAAAATATTAATTTGAGGATAATTGAACTTAATGAATCGAATAGTTTTGGATTAAATGAAGACTTTACTGAACTAAACAGCACTGAATTCTCCTTTAAATCAACTTAAGTTTACTGAACTAAATACTGTTACTTATATGAAAATAAACCCGGTTTCTTGAACCCTGTTCGGTTTCAGCCCCACTTTTGGGCCTCACAGCTGAAAATGACCTTCCTGACTTTCAATGGTAAAAGTTCCTGACAACAGTGTGCTACATACACAATTTACATCTCTTTTGATAGAACACACATTGGGCTTTACATCATCCAAAGATGCTGAAGATCCTTAGAAAAAAAATGTGTACGTCATAAAACATTATTTATTTTTTTCATATATAAATACATGAATTCGGTCCTGAAACAATCGAGAATAGTGATGGGTTAAAAGTCTGATTGTTTATATTTCATCTTTGAAGAAAATACAATAAAAACGAGATTCCTATAAACATTATTCTGAGACTGGGTGTAGTCCTTTTCTCCCTCCGTCTGTTTGAGGAAAAGCAGCCTGATAACCAAATGTACTGGGAATAATAACATTCACACAATAAGCATAGGACTGGTATTTGAACATTAGAAAAACAGTAGAAGAAGAAAGTAATGAAAGTAAAAGTAGCACAATGCTTCCTTCAGTACCTCTGTGAATGATGGAGCACATCTGGACCTTCCTTTTATCCTTCCATTCTACAAACAGCACATCCTCTTCTCTCAGCCAGTGATGAGGCCTCGAGGAGCTTTTTTTTTCAGAAGCTTGTTGCTGATGGTTTGAGGGTTTGTGGACTGAATTTTCCCACATGCTCAGATATTATTTTTTAGGAGATCTCTAAACAGTCCTGGACTTGTGTAGAAGTCGTCAACGAACAGTTTGTAGCCCGTTCCCAACATCTTCTCATCAACAAGTGCTATGACAGATGGTCTACAGACTGACTGGGGTGTGAAATCCTGATTCCACCTCTCTTCAGCTGTGTTGGGGGATAAAACCAGTGAAGACTGGGATTTTCTGTCTCTCACTTTTACTGGTAGAGCTGAAACAGGTGCTGAGTTTGGAGACTGCTTGAACCTCTTTTCTGGTTGATGGCTGGTGTGTGGAACCCACTTCTCCTCGGAAGATTCAACTAAATGACTGTTGGAGCTGCTATCATGGGCCCTCAACTGCTCAGTTGTATGAATGAGATAATTATAACTTATAACATAGGAAATTGTTCATTTAGTTATAATTTTTTCTACAAAACTTCATTATAATGAAGGTAATATCTAATAATGTGTTAGTAATAACAATAATAATAATAATAATAATAAAAAATCTAATAATAATGTTAGCAACAGTGTTCGTTTAATTGAGTCTGAATCAAAAGATTCACTGGTAAATGACTCGATTTCACAGTTCTAGAAAAATCTGTAACATAAAACATTCTGTCTCCTTAAAAATATTTCTTTCAGCAGTCTCTCTCAAGAAAAAGAAACTTTTGTTCTGTTTGTGCAAAACCAGCAGCTGGTCAGAAAGTTCCTTCTCTGTTCCTGGGTTAGTTTGAGGGTTTCACCTCACTCAGCTTCGTCTCCGTGGTTTGGCTCGTCATCTTACATCATCGTCTCATTGTAATAAACGGTGTTCCAGCATGAAAAAACCCCTGACCTGCATATATACAGGCGATAATCAGTTCCCAAACATCTCAACATTTACTGTTTCTAGTTCAATAACAGAACAAATAGCATTCGTACAGTTCAGAGTCTGATTTAAGGTTTGATCAAGTTTTCATTGGATTCTAACATGTTTGATTGAGTTCTTGCATGTAGATGATACTTTTAATACATTTAATACTAACTTCATGCAGTTTCTCACCATAAAGACTGGATTTTATATCAAATCTTTTAGACAAAATAAATAGTTTCAATGTTATTAAATCTGTACTCATTATTTCTACATTATTTATTACATTAATTTTAATCAGCTTCATTTAACTTCTGTTTTATTTATTTATATCACAAAAATGCAGCTTAAAAATTAAACATGTAAAACAGTAAACAGTTTTAGTTTGACAGTTTAATATTATTAAGAAAAATATCTTGCTTTGTAAAAGATCAGCATCACATATAACTAGACAACAAAACACCATTAATAATATTTGTACAGAATTAAGTAAAAAGAAAGTCGTGACAGGGCCACTAGAGGGCAGTGTCAGTATTTTTATTATTATTATTATTATTTTATTTTATTTTACTTTTTATTTTTTTGTGGGACTTATGAATTTTTCATGCTTTGATGAGGATGTGCTGATTGTATAACATTTAATCAAACTAATTATTGGGAATTTAATCATTTTATCTCTTTAGGTTTCATATATGTGTAAATCTGCATATAATAAAAATAAAAATTATTATTATAAAATCATAAATATGATTAAATGTAGACCTTTAGGTACTAAAGCACCTCAGTGCAATAAAGTATTACATTCTAAAGTCCAGCAAACACGACATGGGAGTCAATTCCTTGTAGCATTTTCTTGAACTTGGTTTGCAGGAGAAAATCTGGTTTTGTTGAAATAACAGGTAAACAGATGATAACTGGATAAATAACTAATGAATAAATGCTTCATCCGGCTCATTAACATGCAAACTGATGATGAGTTCCATCACCTGCTGTATGAACCGGAACAGAATCCACATTGTATTTCTAGTTGGAGATGCTGAGATTCTCTTTTTATTGAAATCTTTTGATTAAAACAGCAGGATGAGTTACTAAAGCTGAGCTTTTTCTCTCATTGAGACGTGAATTCTGTAGAACTGCTACTGCAATTTTTACATGAGATGCAATAAATCGTCCACCTACAGAACCTACAGAAACCCAGCATAACTTCCTGTAACTCAGCGTAACTTCCATGGAGGAGTCTCCCCCGTGTGGGTGGAGGAGGAACTGCTACAGTTTAGAGCCTGATTTTAGGTCAGAGCAAGTTGAGTTGTAACATGTAAATGGTACATTTAATACATTTAGTACCACCTTCATGCAGGTTCTCAGCATAAATAGTGAATGAACCACATCTGACTCGAAAAGACCACAATATATTCACATTCAAATACTTTTGACCACACAGTGTGTATCAGCTGAAAAGCAGCAGCTTCGGAGCAGTCGCTTTTCCACACTGAGGTTAAGGCCACATCTTGAAAATACACGATTAAGGAGCCACACTTAGTGTTGGGTTAGGGTTAGGGTTAGGGTTAGGGTTGCGCGTCTAATCGTACATGTACGGTACGGGTGGTGGAAGCGGTCAAAATACACGTAAAGATGCTTCAGAACGGCATTTCCGTTAAGAAACAGAAAAATCAATGCATTTTATTCACCATATTCAAATATTAAAAAATCTTTAGGTTTACTCAATCTTTCAAATAATTTTCATTTAGAGTCTCTCTGTTTATTATATTCTTATTTCAAATTTCAATTCATTTTACTGTGGAGTTTTGGAGAAAAGTAAAGGCAAAATCACTCAAAGCATCAGTGCATTTTCAATCATGTCACATATACAAATCTTAATTAATCATTTTGCTTTCTAGGTTTGCTCAATCTTTTAAATAATTCTTATTTAGACTCTCCCTGTCTATTATTTTATTACATTTCAAGATATTTACTTTGCAGTTTATGAGAAAAGTAAAGGCAAAATCACTCTAAACCTGCATTTTTATGATGTATACCCACAGATAGCCAGCACCTTTTGATCTAAGTAGGGTTGGAGGATCATACTGGTACAGAAGTTCACTCAGATACTGCGGCGTGAGAGCGTTAAGTGCTTTATACGTCAGTAGTAGTATTTTATAATCAATGCGAGATTTGATTGGGAGCCAGTGTAGACTGTTAAAACAGGTGTGATGTGGTCATATTTCCTAGATCTCGTGAGGACTCTTGCTGCTGCATTCTGAACTAACTGAAGCTTATTAATGCACTTACTCACACACCCAGACAGTAAAGCGTTACAGTAGTCTAATCTAGAAGTAACAAAAGCATGAACTAGTTTTTCTGCATCCTGTAACGACGACATATTTCTAATTGTAGCAATATTTCCAAAGTAAAAGAAGGCGATCCTGGTAATATTATTCACGTGAGCCTCAAAGGAAAGACTCGGGTCAATAATCACACCAAGGTCTTTGACAGCCGTACACGCTGAAACAGAAACACCATCCAGAGATGCTACGTAATCAGAAAGTCTGCTTTTAGCTGCATGTGGTCCTACACTGTAAAAAAGGATTTGTTGACACAACTTGACTTAGTCAAGTCATCTTGTTGCATTGACTCAGTTAAGTTTAGCACATTAGGTGTTAAGTTTACTCAACTTTTATTCATTTGTTGAAATTATTAAGCCACCGGTCTGAATCAATTAATGAGCATTTCAAATCTTTAGTTAAAGCAGCTGAAAAACCTATTGGTAAAACATCATTTTTCATGTTTTCACAACAATAGATCGAGTCTAATTGACATAAAATAGTAATTTTTCCTCAACATAACTGTGAGTTTACTGGACTTTGGTTTGACAAGTAGTTCAGGAAATCTAACCAGATTTTTTTATGAAATCAACACAACTGTAAAATTCAAACTCTCAGCATTTCTTTTTTAAACAGATACACTGCATCCAAAAACACAGACATGAAGAATTCTCTTACAAAGATATAAAAACACTAGACAAGAAAAACCTTCACATATACAGTGAGGAAAATAAGTATTTGAACACCCTGCTATTTTGCAAGTTCTCCCACTTAGAAATCATGGAGGGGTCTGAAATTGTCATCGTCGGTGCATGTCCACTGTGTGAGACATAATCTAAAAAAAAAAATATCCAGAAATCACAATGTATGATTTTTAACTATTTATTTGTATGATACAGCTGCAAATAAGTATTTGAACACCTGAGAAAGTCAATGTTAATATTTGGTACAGGAGCCTTGGTTTGCAATTACAGAGGTCAAATGTTTCCTGTAGTTTTTCACCAGGTTTGCACACACTGCAGGAGGGATTTTGGCCCACTCCTCCACACAGATCTTCTCTAGATCAGTCAGGTTTCTGACCTGTCGCTGAGAAACACGGAGTTTGAGCTCCCTCCAAAGATTCTCTATTGGGTTTAGGTCTGGAGACTGGCTAGGCCACGCCAAAACCTTGATATGCTTCTTACAGAGCCACTCCTTGGTTATCCTGGCTGTATGCTTCGGGTCATTGTCATGTTGGAAGACCCAGCCTCGACCCATCTTCAATGCTCTAACTGAGGGAAGGAGGTTGTTTCCCAAAATCTCGCAATACATGGCCCCGGTCATCCTCTCCTTAATACAGTGCAGTTGCCCTGTCCCATGTGCAGAAAAACACCCCCAAAGCATGATGCTACCACCCCCATGCTTCACAGTAGGGATGGTGTTCTTGGAATGGTACTCATTATTCTTCTTCCTCCAAACACGTTTAGTGGAATTATGACCCAAAAGTTCTATTTTGGTTTTATCTGACCACATGACTTTCTCCCATGACTCCTCTGGATCATCCAAATGGTCATTGGCAAACTTAAGACGTGCCTGGACATGTGCTGGTTTAAGCAGGGGAACCTTCCGTGCCATGCATGATTTCAAACTATGACGTCTTAGTGTATTACCAACAGTAACCTTGGAAACGGTGGTCCCAGCTCTTTTCAGGACATTGACCAGCTCCTCCTGTGTAGTTCTGAGCTGATTTCTCACCTTCCTTGGGATCATTGAGGCCCCACGAGGTGAGATCTTGCATGGAGCCCCAGTCCGAGGGAGATTGACAGTCATGTTTAGCTTCTTCCATTTTCTAATGATTGCTCCAACAGTGGACCTTTTTTCACCAAGCTGCTTGGCAATTTCCCCGTAGCCCTTTCCAGCCTTGTGGAGGTGTACAATTTTGTCTCTAGTGTCTTTGGACAGCTCTTTGGTCTTGGCCATGTTAGTAGTTGGATTCTTACTGATTGTATGGGGTGGACAGGTGTCTTCATGCAGCTAACGACCTCAAACGGGTGCATCTAATTTAGGATAATAAATGTAGTGGAGGTGGACATTTTAAAGGCAGACTAACAGGTCTTTGAGGGTCAGAATTCTAGCTGATAGACAAGTGTTCAAATACTTATTTGCAGCTGTATCATACAAATAAATAGTTAAAAAATCATATATTGTGATTTCTGGATTTTTTTTGTTTGATTATGTCTCTCACAGTGGACATGCACCTACGATGACAATTTCAGACCCCTCCATGATTTCTAAGTGGGAGAACATGCAAAATAGCAGGGTGTTCAAATACTTATTTTCCTCACTGTACACAGCTTACACAAACAGGCGCAAACTTCTGTATGCACAGACCCACATCCTCCAGCCAAAATAGTACAAATACCTCTCCTTGTCATCAGATATATTCATTGCAAGAACAAGTGTACATGAATAATTCACAATAAGCCGTGTTAAACTTCACATTCAACTGTTCAAAAACTGTCTTTAATTCCCAATCATAGTAAAAACCAAGGAAAGAGGAAGCAGTACAAGCGAACAAGAAAACAGTCAGTTTAAAAGGATTTCAAGAATCCCAATTTCCCACTTAAAACAATGAGATCTAAAAACAACAATGCTCTTACACTTTAAACCAGTACAACCATTAAACAGTAGCCAAATGGAAAAAAGTGTTTTGTTTGTTTTCTGTCTTACCGCATCAACTTAGTCTTCAAAGAGTGAACTTTTGCGGTGCAAGAGTCTGATCCAACTCCAATAAACAGCTGCTGTATCACTTTAAAAGGGAATTTTAGTTCCTTTGGATAGTCAAGATTTAATGCATACACCAAGCCCATCAGGTTCAGAAAAGCATTAGGTATATCAGTCAGGTGACGCATTACCACTTCTTCCTCAATCACCAGGGCAACGTCATTGTAGAATGCTGGGAGAGGTTCCATCACATTTTCCACCACCACAAGAATTCCAATCACCAAACCCTGGATCACATCCTCTTCACAGTCACTGGGCTTTATAGCATGTAAACAAAACAAGGTATTATTACTTAAAAGCAATGACACAAATACAGTCCCAGTCCCCTGCAAATTGAGAGATCTAATGGTCAATTTTCCCTGTTTTTTTCCTCACATGTTTTAGCTTACCTCGCATATCTTCATGAATTTTGAAGGAGTCTCTCGCATGTACCATGGCAGACCCAGCAATGCTGCTGTCCTCATCTTTTGCTTTATTGTCTGTAAAATATATAATGGTTAAAGTACTAGCTTTAATCTTTCAATCCTTTGTTTTTCTTTATCATTTCTCCCCCTCCCTCGTTCTTTGATGCTTTTGAAAAAAATGAAAATGTGCACATTTACACTTGTATACTTTTATTGTTAATAAATCAACAATGATGTGTGCAACAACAGTTGTTTGTTAACTTTTTGTTCACCAAAATAAGATTTAATAGTGTAACACACTCATGTCGAGGAGGAGTGGTGGCTCCAGCGGTTAAGGCGCTGGGTTGCCGATCGGAAGGTCTGGGGTTCAAGCCCCGGTATCGCCAGGCTGCCACTCTTGGGCCCTTGAGCAAGGCCCTTAACCCTCTATGCTCCGGGGGTCCCTTACGAGGGAAATATGAAATATCAAGGTCCGTGACGTGGGTCTTTCCCGTGGGCTCACCACCTGCAGGAGGGACCGTAAGGGACGGTGCTGTGAGGATTGGGCAGCAGGCGGGGGCCTGCTTAGACTGCTGCCCCCGCGACCCGAATTAAGATCCCGGATAAGCGGGAGAAAATGAATGAATGAATGAATGAACACATTCATGTCACTTAAATCAGGGGTGTCTAATGCTGCTCCTGGAGAGGAAAAATGTATTGTAGAGTTTAACTCCAACCTGGTTCAACACACCTGCTTGAAAGTATGAAGTGATCCTGAACACCTTGATTAGCAGATTTGGTGTGTTTAATTGGGGTTGAAGCTAAACTTTGCAGGATCTTGGCTCCCCAGGAGCAGGATTGAGTATCCATGTCTTAAATTCATTGGGGATGTAACAACAATGTAAAGATTTTAAAGGATAGGTTACCAAAGATAATTGTCATTTTCTCACCAAGATGCCAAACACATGCAAAGATTTTCATTCCATAAAATTTTAATGAATAGTGGCTAGGCTGATTAGCTCTAAAAAGCAAAGAATTCTGTAAAAGTAGTGGATCACTCATGTTGCCATTTAAAAAAAAAAAATTTTTAAGATAACTTTGTGTAATAAACCAATCATATCAATGTTTATGTTACCATGACATAATACATCAAACCTCAGTTGTTCTTGTGTCACAACATTTGATCAAAAGAACCAATGAGGTTTGATATTAATCTAGTAGCGAATACAAACTTTATTCTAAACAAAAAGTGCCATTTTTATGTTTTCATCATACAAAGAGAATGTATGTTTACAATGTTTACTAAATGTGCATACACAATCTTTATAGATGCATGGGAGTGGAGAGTGACTTGCCTGATGGCAGTGTCTCAGCTTGTAATGTGTGATTAGGGCATGCTGGTTGGATGAGGAAAATCTACAAATCTTGCAAAACCACCTCATTGATATGGAGTTGTGCTTCCACTCCACTTGCACTGTACTGATCCTGCAAATAAAAAAAACAGTGAAGTCAAACTCCATCAAAGTACACATACACGTTAAACACAGAAATATTCACTGAACATCTTACTTACCAAATACAATGAGGAAAAAAGTATAAACACTATTTCTATGACTGGGTGATACATTGAATATTATAGTGATGATATTGCTGGCATTATGAAATTAAGCAACACTGTAAATAAAGCTTTTATTAGCTGAAAATGTTTCTACATTTCATGATTCTTCAGGGCTTCATAGATGATAAAAAGTTTAATGATGTGATTATTAAACTAGAAAAAGTTGTGACGTTACATTAATGCAAGATCAACACGCAAGTTAGCTATACAGAAGACACCGTTTGCACGTGCTCAGATGTATGTATGTTCCTCAAACGATCAGTCCTTAATTTTTAAATTCAAGTTTTTTTTAGGGGGAGTGGTGGCTCCAGCGGTTAAGGCGCTGGGTTGCCGATCGGAAGGTCTGGGGTTCAAGCCCCGGTATCGCCAAGCTGCCACTCTTGGGCCCTTGAGCAAGGCCCTTAACCCTCTATGCTCCGGGGGTCCCTTACGAGGGAAATATCAAGGCCTGTGACGTCGGAATGACGTGGGGCCGCCTTCCCGTGGGCTCACCACCTGCAGGAGGGACCGTAAGGGACGGTGCTGTGAGGATTGGGCAGCAGTCGAAGGCGGGGGCCTGCTTAGACTGCTGCCCCCACGACCCGAATTACGGATAAGCGAGAGTGAATGAATAAAGTTTTTTTAAATTACCAACTGATTTTATGTTTTAAGAAACACAAGTCAATCAAGCATTTTTATAATATAAAAACAAATTTGAACTAAATGTTGTTGCAACCATGTATAAATAAAAATGCATATTTCTCATTAAACACAAATCTGGAGTGTCGGCGGTGCTTCGAATATTACTGATCATTCTGTGTTTCTTCAATCAAAACGATAATGACATCCGATTAACGAATCATCACGTCCAGGGTCAGATCCAGAGTCGGTTCTTTCCGACAGTTCGTTTCAATGAAACGATAAAAAAAAATAAAAATTTTCACCAGTTCTTTTACCTCCTCAAATAACGAAGTTGTTTCTATCGTCCCATGAAAATACAATTAAAGACATTTGTAATCATAACTTCAGTTCAATAATAATATCATCGTTATCTTGGAAACATAGTGTTCTGATGGGCAAACAGATTTTTTTCTTATAGTCTTATAAATTAAACTAGTCTCCATTACCTTTTTACAGAGACGAGGATTAAGCTCATAAAGCTTAAACTAGAACATGCTCAGCACAGCAGGTGTTACTTCAGTGATCTGTATTCAGTATTAATGAAGTTCGCAACATGTGATTGACTTAAATCAAAACGCGGACGGTGAGCGCTAACAAAACAAGTCTAAATTAACATTAAAGAAAAAATACTTACTCATTTCATTATTTGCAGTGAATAAAGTTCATCTGTAATCGCGGGCTCCTTCATCTTTTCTGGCATGATCAGCAACTTCCGGTGCAGAAAATGGCGGATGGCGTGTCTCCACTTCGTTAAAATATTACTTTATAATGACGAAGAGTTTCTGGCACATGCGCATTACAGATAAAAAATAAATAGAACCTATGTTTTGTTGTTATATGAACTGGTTATTTAAAGTTTTCCATTTCCCATCAAGTCGAGGTTGTTAGAACTCAACCACTTGTGTAGTGCGGCACTGCAAGTTGACAGGACATGATTTTACTTGTTCACCTGACTAAAACTCTTAATCATTTTTACAGTGTATTAATTTACTCTGACCTCTGGTATAACTGCTATTAATAATTTACTCTGACCTCTGGTATAACTGCTATTAATAATTTACTCTGACCTCTGGTATAACTATTATTAATTTACTTTGACCTCTGGTATAACTGCTATTAATAATTTACTCTGACCTCTGGTATAACTGCTATTAATAATTTACTCTGACCTCTGGTATAACTGCTATTAATAATTTACTCTGACCTCTGGTATAACTATTATTAATTTACTTTGACCTCTGGTATAACTGCTATTAATAATTTACTCTGACCTCTGGTATAACTGCTATTAATAATTTACTCTGACCTCTGGTATAACTGCTATTTATAATTTACTCTGACCTCTGGTATAACTGCTATTAATTTACTCTGACCTCTGGTATAACTGCTATTAATTTACTCTGACCTCTGGTATAACTGCTATTAATTTACTCTGACCTCTGGTATAACTGCTATTAATTTACTCTGACCTCTGGTATAACTGCTATTAATAATTTACTCTGACCTCTGGTATAACTGCTATTAATTTACTCTGATCTCTGGTATAACTGCTATTAATTTACTCTGACCTCTGGTATAACTGTTATTAATTTACTCTGACCTCTGGTATAACTGCTATTAATTTACTCTGATCTCTGGTATAACTGCTATTAATAATTTACTCTGACCTCTGGTATAACTGCAATTAATAATTTACTCTGACCTCTGGTATAACTGCTATTAATTTACTCTGATCTCTGGTATAACTGCTATTAATTTACTCTGACCTCTGGTATAACTGCTATTAATTTACTCTGATCTCTGGTATAACTGTTATTAATTTACTCTGACCTCTGGTATAACTGCTATTAATTTACTCTGACCTCTGGTATAACTGTTATTAATTTACTCTGACCTCTGGTATAACTGCTATTAATTTACTCTGACCTCTGGTATAACTGTTATTAATTTACTCTGATCTCTGGTATAACTGCTATTATTAATTTACTCTGACCTCTGGTATAACTGCTATTAATGTACTCTGATCTCTGGTATAACTGTTATTAATTTACTCTGATCTCTGGTATAACTGCTATTATTAATTTACTCTGACCTCTGGTATAACTGCTATTAATTTACTCTGATCTCTGGTATAACTGTTATTAATTTACTCTGATCTCTGGTATAACTGCTATTAATTTACTCTGACCTCTGGTATAACTGTTATTAATTTACTCTGATCTCTGGTATAACTATTATTAATTTACTCTGACCTCTGGTATAACTGTTATTAATTTACTCTGATCTCTGGTATAACTATTATTAATTTACTCTGACCTCTGGTATAACTGTTATTAATTTACTCTGACCTCTGGTATAACTGTTATTAATTTACTCTGACCTCTGGTATAACTGCTATTAATTTACTCTGATCTCTGGTATAACTGTTATTAATTTACTCTGACCTCTGGTATAACTGCTATTAATTTACTCTGACCTCTGGTATAACTGCTATTAATTTACTCTGATCTCTGGTATAACTGTTATTAATTTACTCTGACCTCTGGTATAACTGCTATTAATTTACTCTGATCTCTGGTATAACTGTTATTAATTTACTCTGATCTCTGGTATAACTGTTATTAATTTACTCTGATCTCTGGTATAACTGCTATTAATTTACTCTGATCTCTGGTATAACTGCTATTAATTCCATGGTGTTTTGACAATTTTTAAATTGTGTGTTTTTGTACAGATTCTACAAAGAAAATGCAAAAGTATAAATTGCTCATGAAAAAGCTTAACGACTTTTGGTTGACATTTATATAATGTCCTTTATACTGAAAAAACTTTCAAAATGAACGCTTTAATAACACATTACCCCAAATTAATTTTAACAGCACACATTTAATTAATGAGCAATTAATGCAGCACGCATTTCTTCATTTTTATTAAAAATATAAATAAATAAATAAATATTATAACAAAAAAGGCGAAATTAAAAAACCTTTATCACAACACACATTTATACACGACATCCTTTCTTTTACTCAGATATTGTTAGATTTCTATCATCATTGTTGGAGAGGTTTTCCATACAATCTACGATGCCCGTGGTGTCTTTTCTGATCAGGGAAGAATCACACAGCACACAGAATGGTGCATATGTTCTTCTTCAGTTTAATGCAGATAACAGACAAGTATATATACACACTGGAAAAAACCCCGAGCTAAAACTGTTCCTGATTGGGTAAGAAAACATAGTAATCAGAGATGTGTGGGCACAGACAAAGACTTTCTGTGTACCTGACATACTCACATCATAAAGATCCTATAAACACTGAACAGACAACATAGGAATGTGTTTAGAGAACCAGAGTGGGGCTCATCTTAATACTAACAGATATGAAAAAAATTTAAAAAATCCAGTGAAAAATCATTTTCATCACCAAACAAGGACCAACACAGCCCTTTATGCAGAGCCGTTCAAACTGTGTGCAAAATGAAGGCAAAAGAAAAGGAATTTGCTAAAGAGCCAGGAAATGATACACCAGTGGAAGGTTGAAAAAGCCACACTATAACAAAAAACAGGTTGATGTGTTTCTCAAAGTTTCTTAAAGTCTGTTACACCAAACCATAAACAATCAGACAGTGTCATGTTGCATTACTAGGTGGATGTCCTGCGTCATTATTAAACAAGCTTCAGTTAGTTCAGAATGCGGCAGCAAGAGTTCTTACTAGATCAAGAAAATATGATCACATAACCCCAATCTTATCATCCCTACACTGGCTTCCTGTTAAGTTTTGAATAGACTACAAACTATTACTTCTTACTTATAAAGCACTAAATGGTTCGGCTCCAACGTACCTATCTAGTCTTTTAACACGCTACAATCCGTCACGCTCCCTGAGATCTCAAAACTTTGGACTTCTAGTAGTTCCTATATAGCAAAGTCCACTAAAGGTGGTAGAGCATTCTCACTTTTAGCTCCTAAACTCTGGAATAGTCTTCCTGACAGTGTTCGGGGCTCAGACACACTCTCCCAGTTTAAGTGCAGATTAAAAACATATCTTTTTAGCAAAGCCTACACATAACATACGTCTCACATCATAAGCTTGTGCTCCAGAACATCTGATCACATGCACATTTTTAACTTGTGCTGTTAATATCATGAACAGCAGCTACGCTAATTCCTCTCCACTGCTTCTCTTTCTCTACTCATCCCGAGACACCCTGAGGTTCCTCCAGCTCCAGTCACGTCCCACCTCGTAATGATTACGGACCTTTGAAGAAGTAGATGCCGAACTCGCAAACATCCCGTACCATCTTGAGACGTACCAGTGCAAACTGGATCCCACTGCATGTGTGGAGTTTTGACATTGGACCTCCTGGAGTGTTTAAAGGCTCTGGCATGGAGAAGCTGATGCTGGATCTGTGATGATCACAAATGCTGAGCTCATAAAACTAGAAGCTACTAACCATAAAGACTGTATAAGACTGCAGAAAGAACATCACTTATAATCTTATACTTCAGTACTCATGTTAGTTCCCACCCTCCAGTGTTGTGTATTGTTGAAAGATTTATGATCACACTCTTGATGTCGCCCGGATGGGGATGGGTTCCCCTTTTGAGTCTGGTTCCTCTACGGGGTTTTTTCCTCATGACATCTAGGGGAGTTTTTCCTTGCCACAGTTGCCACGGCTGCTCATCAGGGAGAAATGAACACCATTCGCCTTGACTGTTGATTTCTGTAAAGCTGCTTTGAGACAATGTCTGTTGTGAAAATTTTTTTTAAGCTTTTAGGCTGCACAAACCTCAACTTTCTTTTACAATATGATGAATTTCTTTCAACTATGGTGATGGTTGGATGCTGGTTTGTGTTGGTTGAACACTGGTTTGTGATGGTTGGATGATGGTTTGTGATGGTTGGATGCTGGTTTGTGATGGTTGGATTCTGGTTTTATTTGTATGGCGCTTTTAACAATGAACATTGTCTCAAAGCAGCTTTACACAGATGATGTGGTAATAAAAAGTGAATATGTTCTTTATGAGTAAGTTTGTCCCTGATGAGGAAGCTGGTGGCGACTGTGGCATGGAAAAACTCCCCGAGATGGCATAAGGAAGAAACCTTGAAAGGAACCAGACTCAAGAGGGAACCCATCCTCATCTGGGTTGCACCGAATGTCCATCCATAGCAGATACACAATGCCGCGGGGCACAGTGATGATGACCAGAAGCGAAAAGTAGTCCCAAGTCAATGTAGCAGACTGTCGACACCAACCACAGTCCAATCCATCCTCAAAAGCACCCGCTCTCACTCCGAAATTTCATTGAACCACCCAAGGTGTTGATGAGAAACCGTCCCAAGCTGCACAGAGCGGCCTCCAGCCGAAGAGAACACCATCCAGAGGCAGACCTGGAACGAAGTGGGTAGATCTACGGAGGGGAGAGGGGCAGGAACAGTGGTCTTTGGAGCCTTAGGAGCATGTTTAACTCGACAAAGAGAGAGCGAGCGAGCGAGAGAGAGAGAGAGAGAGAGAGAGAGAGAGAGAGAGAGAGAGAGAGAGAGAGAGAGAGAGAGAGAGAGAGAAGAGAGAGAGAGAGAGAGAGAGAGAGAGAGAGAGAGAAAGAGAAGAGGGTGACAGGAAGAGAAGGATATGGATTATTAAGTGTCTTTATTGTTGTATGAAAGTTAATATCACTGTGCAGTTTGGACTCCGGCAAGACTCGCTCTGGCAACATAACTAAAAGGGAAAACCAGAAGGTAATACAGACATGAGGGATCTCTGGGATAAGAGACGACCCACACCACCGTCAACAAACCTGTGTGAACGTGTGAGAGTGAGGGGACGACAGAATATAAATATCCCAGTTCACCAAACACCCGATATCCATGCTCCCTCCAGATCTATTTGACTAAATAAATATGTTTTCAACCTCGACTTGGACACTGAGACTGTGTCTGAGTCCAAAACACTGATTGGAAGGTTGTTCCATAACTTTGGGGCTTTATAAGAGAAAGATCTGTCCCCTGCTGTAGTCTTCATTATTTGAAAAACCAACATATAGCCTGCACCTTTTGATCTAAGTAGGCGTGGAGGATCATACTGGTACAGAAGTTCACTCTGATACTGCGGTGCAAGAGCGTTAAGTGCTTTATACATCAGTAGTAGTATTTTATAATCAATGCGAGATTTGATTGGGAGCAGTGTAGACTGTTAAAACAGGGGTGATGTGCTCATATTTCCTAGATCTCGTGAGGACTCTTGCTGCTGCATTCTCAATTAACTGAAGCTTATTAATGCACTTACTCGTACCAGTGCCAATTGGATCCCACTACATGTGTGGAGTTTTGACATTGGACCTCCAGGAGTGTTTAAAGGCTCTGGCATGGAGAAGCTGATGCTGGATCTGTGATGATCACAAATGTTGAGCTCAGTAGCTCCTAGTTTTATACCAAAGACTGTAGAAAGAACATCACTTATAATCTTATACTCCAGTACTCATGTTAGTTCTCACTCTCCAGTGTTCTGTATTGTTGAAAGATTTATGATCAATCTCTTGATGTCACCCAAATGAGGATGGGTTCCCCTTTTGAGTCTGGTTCCTCTCGGGGTTTCTTCCTCATGTCATCTAAGGGAGTTTTTCCTTGCCACAGTCGCCACGGCTGCTCGTCAGGGATAAATACACACTATTCACCTTGACTGTTGATTTCTGTAAAGCTGCTTTGAGACAATGTCTGTTGTGAAAAGCGCTATAGAAATAAACTTGACTTGACTTAAAGCGTTACAGTAGTCAATTCTAGATGTAACAAAAGCATGAACTAATTTTTCTGCATCCTGTAACCACATCATATTTCTAATTTTAGAAATATTTTTAAGGCGATCCTGGTAATATTATTCACATGAGCCTCAAAGGAAAGACTAGGGTCAATATTAACCCCAAGGTCTTTGACAGCCGTACACGCTGAAACAGAAACACCATCCAGAGATGCTACGTAATCGGAAAGTTTGCTTCTAGCTGCATGTGGTCCTAGTAAAAGTACTTCCGTCTTATCTGAGTTGAGCAGAAATACCAGGTGCTGAAAGCTTTAATTTTGTTCTTTGCTTTCATGCTTAATTTAAGGATGAACATTTACCGTTGTGGATAAAGTGTGATAAAAGTTGAACTGGAATAGCAGGAAAGGCATATAAGCACCCAGGTGAAAAAGAAATATACTTAAGTTGTAATTTTTTGGATGCACTTATTATATTTTTATTATATTATACTAAGTGCATATTAAATGTGTTACTTTGGAACAACTTCAAGTATATTAAATGATAATTAATCTATGATTAAGATAAATTTAAAAGTAATTGCAATATAATTTAATATACTTATTTGTGTTAAAAATGGAACAACTTTATGTATATTTAGTGTCATTTAAGTGTACTTCTTTACATTATATTTATAATATACTTTCATTCTATACTTGAAGTACAGTTGAAATATATTTTAAGCTTCAAATTAATGTGTTCCCAGTATATTTACATCATAACTAGGATTGTATTAGCAGAACAGATTTGATAAATAATTCAGAATTATATTAATATATTTTTATTGTATATAAAAATACAGTGCAATTATACACCTTTAGTACAAAAAAAACATTCAGAATTTTATTAAATGCACACAGTTTTAGAAAACTCAAAAACTTTAATTCACGAATACTACTAATTGAATAATCTTCTGCACAAACAGCTAAAATGTTTATTTTTTTTAAATACAAAAGCAAAGTTTACCACTTTTTTTTTACTTTGTATTAAATATAATATTAAATAATGATATTTCTCTGAATTTTCTAATTTTTCAAGACGATAAAGGGAAATGTTCTACATTGCACCCATTTTTAATACTTACTTCTAACATGATTAGACATGAAATATAAAATATTCCTGAAAATATAGAATAGGAGTTTATATATAATTCTTTTCAAAAAATAGCAAAAACATTAAGTCTTGCTGAACCATTATGAGGTCTACACAACATTTCACAGTATAACAAAGCTGATAAACTGTGCTTAAGTACAAATACCCAGCCCACAATTACTGTATTATAATGTACAACAATTTTAAATGTTAAATTACTTTACATGTAAGAAGATCAAAGTAATAAAAAAGGGGGATGTTTTACAGGAACTAAACATACCTATGAGCACATTGACCATGTGAGGGTCCAACTGGTCCTTTGAGGTTTGAATACCACATTTCCCTGTGAGTGTGCATCTTGCTAAAATTTCTAGTTAAAGTCTATTTTAAATGAGCCTTGGCCCAGAGAAAACACTGGATCATGTTTAGATATGGCTTCTTTTTTGACCTATAGAGGTGAATGACACAGTGGATTGTGTTCACCGACACTGTTTTCTGGAAGTATTCCTGAGCCCATGTTGTGATTTCCATTACAGTAGCATTTCTGTATGTAACGCAGTGCAGTCTAAGGGCCCGAAGTTTACGGGCATCCAGTATGGTTTTCCGACCTTGAACCCTTACACACAGAGATTGTTCCAGATTCTCTGAATCATTGGATGCTATTATGCACTCACTTTCTCACTTTCATTTCAACATTTGATATTTTAGCGATATTCTATTTTAAATAAAATATAAGTTTATGAGATTTGTGCATTATTGCATTCCTTTTTTATTCACAATTTGTACAGTGTCCCAACTTTTTTGGAATCGGGTTTGTAATCCTCAATGCCAATATTTGAATTTGAAGCCTGGAAGCAAAAGTTTTTCTGCTCTTTTTTTTTTTGCTGATGTTGCAAATGTGAGCATGTGCCATGAGAGAAAACCATTTGCTAAGAAATAATAAATTTAATTCATTTGAAAAATCGATATCTATCCATCTATCTATCCATCCATCCATCCATCCATCCATCCATCTCTCTCTCTCTCTCTCTCTCTCTCTCTCTCTCTCTCTCTCTCTCTCTCTCTCTCTCTGTGGGTGGTCTCTGCTGCCATCTACTGTTACAGAACTCTCAGTGCAACTTACTTCCTTTGCACACACAGTGTCAGACTGCACATTTCATGACAACATACACATCACATTGCACGGTCATGATGTTTACAGGACCAGATAGGGATTGTGAAGGTGTCTACAAGAACAGATAGGGATTTTATTTGTACAGATTCCAGGCTGAAATAGAGAGGCAATGCTTAAAAGATGTGTATTGGGCAAAGGAGGCTGCTTCTGTGTCTATTTCTAACTCTCCCTCACGGTAACAAATTTGTGTATCAACAGGCAACTGTCCTACACCGTACTCTGTTCCCATTCGGGGGGATCCCAGGAGAAAGATTCTTTAGAAAAACTGTGTATTTTCTTTTTTTTTTTTTTAATGGTGATTCACATAAAACAGCAGTTAACTCCATTGCACCAGTTCTGAAAACCAGTTCTGATTGAACCTAAACTACAGCTTCCAGAAAGTAACTCATTCTCTCTCCAAATGCAGCATCATATTTAACCAATATCCAATAACAAATTCCCTGACAGTAATTCACACTGCGCACAACAAACACATTCATATTTTGTTATTGTCTCTTGTTTTTATATAGTTTAGTTTTATGTTGTAAATACTTAACTGTGTTTAGGTGTTTGTCAGCGTAATCTGTGTAATCGGGTTTTCACGTTGCTCTTCCCCCAAACGTTCAGCCAAATCAAGCGCCACCCAGCGGCCGTGTTTTTAGTGACAGATTTACGATGCGCAGGCGCGACTCAACCGGAAGCCGACGAGTCCACTGTGTGACGAAAAGGGGAATTATAAAATGCTGTCATAATTAGTTTTCCTGTTACTTCGGTATACATTCGTTTATTTTATAGTATAAAAAACGTATTAATGGGGGTGTTGCTATGTTTATATATAGATATGTATGTGTTATTGTAAATATGTACATATCTCTTATACTTACCTCTCTAATTAGTCAGGTTGGTTTAATCCACGTGGGGGCGGGGCTTGGACTATAAAGGAGAGCTTCACAGCGTCAGTTTGGTTAGTTAGTCAGTATGCCTCTGTTGTGTCACAGGTGGCTCGCACCAATAGCGTCGTTTGCGTGTATATTTTTTGCTCTGTTTGTTTCATTCGTTGTCCAATCTTTTATTTGTTACTTTGTATATAACTCGGGTGTTTTCTTAGCTTGGACTGTTTCACCCATTGAGCACAGTAAGTAAGCAATCACTTTGCATTATAACACTTCAGTAAGAAATGCAATAAATCTTTGGGATCTTAACTTTTCTTTTGTCTTTTTTCAGTGTGGGTTCCCCCATTATTTGCCTGACAATGTGCCTACTTGTTAGGCAGACCAAAGTTGTGGTTGAAAAGGATGTTGTCACACTGATCCTACAGAGGAGAGACTAAAGTTAATGTATGTGTACAAGAGCAGTCTAGGCAATGTTCATGTGTGATTTGAATAGGCAACGTGTAGTTGCCAACCAGGCTACATTTGTTAGTTTTACTAGATCTTAGTGCTGCATTCGACACTATAGATCATGATCTTCTCCTAGATCGCTTACAAAATTACATTAAGGCATTCAGGGACAGGCATTAAGCTGGTTTAAATCCTACCTGTCTGATCTTTACCATTTTGTAGACTTAAATGGAGAGCTATCCAGGTTAATGCAAGTAAATTATAGTGTTCCAAAGGTTCAGTTCTAGGACCCCTGCTTTTCACAATATACAGTGCCTTGCGAAAGTATTCGGCCCCCTTGAACTTTGCGACCTTTTGCCACATTTCAGGCTTCAAACGTAAAGATTTTTTGTGAAGAATCAACAAGCGGGACAAAATCATGAAGTGGAACGAAATTTATTTGATATTTCAAACTTTTTTAACAAATAAAAAACTGAAAAATTGGGCGTGCAAAATTATTCAGCCCCTTTATTTTCAGTGCAGCAAACTCTCTCCAGAAGTTCAGTGAGGATCTCTGAATGATCCAATGTTGACCTAAATGACTAATGATAAATAGAATCCACCTGTGTGTAATCAAGTCTCCCTATAAATGCACCTGCACTGTGATAGTCTCAGAGGTCCGTTTAAAGCGCATAGAGCATCATAAAGAACAAGGAACACACCAGGCAGGTCCGAGATACTGTTGTGGAGAAGTTTAAAGCCGGATTTGGATACAAAAAGATTTCCCAAGCTTTAAACATCCCAAGGAGCACTGTGCAAGCGATAATATTGAAATGGAAGGAGTATCAGACCACTGCAAATCTACCAAGACCTGGCCGTCCCTCTCAACTTTCAGCTCATACAAGGAGAAGACTGATCAGAGATGCAGCCAAGAGGCCCATGATCACTCTGGATGAACTGCAGAGATCTACAGCTAAGGGGGGGGACTCTGTCCATAGGACAACAATCAGTCGTATACTGCACAAATCTGGCCTTTATGGAAGAGTGGCAAGACGAAAGCCATTTCTTAAAGATATCCATAAAAAGTGTCGTTTAAAGTTTGCCACAAGCCACCTGGGAGACACACCAAACATGTGGGAGAAGGTGCTCTGGTCAGATGAAACCAAAATCGAACTTTTTGGCAACAATGCAAAAAGTTATGTTTGGCGTAAAAGCAACACAGCTCATCACCCTGAACATACCATCCCCACTGTCAAACATGGTGGTGGCAGCATCATGTTTTGGGCCTGCTTTTCTTCAGCAGGGACAGGAAAGATGGTTAAAATTGATGGGAAGATGGATGGAGCCAAATACAGGACCATTCTGGAAGAAAACCTGATCGAGTCTGCAAAAGACCTGAGACTGGGACGGAGATTTGTCTTCCAACAAGACAATGATCCAAAACATAAAGCAAAATCTACAATGGAATGGTTCACAAATAAACATATCCAGGTGTTAGAATGGCCAAGTCAAAGTCCAGACCTGAATCCAATCGAGAATCTGTGGAAAGAACTGAAAACTGCTGTTCACAAATGCTCTCCATCCAACCTCACTGAGCATTAGCTGTTTTGCAAGGAGGAATGGGCAAAAATTTCAGTCTCTCGATGTGCAAAACTGATAGAGACATACCCCAAGCGACTTACAGCTGTAATCGCAGCAAAAGGTGGCGCTACAAAGTATTAACTTAAGCGGGCTGAATAATTTTGCACGCCCAATTTTTTCGTTTTTTATTTGTTAAAGTTTGAAATATCCAATAAATTTCGTTCCACTTCATGATTGTGTCCCACTTGTTGTTTCTTCACAAAAAAATTACAGTTTCATATCTTTGTTTGAAGCCTGAAATGTGGCAAAAGGTCGCAAAGTTCAAGGGGGCCGAATACTTTCACAAGGCACTGTACATGCTTCCCTTTGGAAATATGCTGATACCCAGCTATATATCTCAATACTAGGTGAGACAGCTCAATTAGCTTGGATAACTGTGTTAGAGTTAAAAGATTGCATGACTTATAACTTTTTATTAAATTCTGTTGACAGATTTTGCTCATCTGCCCAAAAAACATTACACTGAAGCTCCAGCATTTCAACCTGCATTTACACAGATGTTCTGTAACTACTACTTCAACGGTAGAAGACCTGGGAGTTATTTTAGACAGCAACTTGTCTTTTCAAAATCGTATCAACCATGTTACAAAAACAGCCTTTTTTCACCTTAGAAATATTGCTAAGCTAGAAAACATGTTATCTATATCTGATGCAGAGAAGCTCATCCATGCTGACCCAGGAGCAGAAGGACCACCGTGTCTGATCATTTACTTGCGATAAAACTTTGGTGTATGACCTTGAGATGAATCAACGCTCTTCAGTGGAAAGATAATCTTCACAATTGAAAAACACGAGGGAGGTCCACAGCTCTATCATGCCCCAGAAGCTACTGTGCATGCAGTACAGCTTCAGAAGTACTTGTTGGGTCTCAGATAAATGCAGAGCAAATAGGGAAATAAAAACTTTCCAAAGACTTTATACCTTTTAGTTTACATACTTGTCCTGTTGCACGGTTGGAAATTAACAGGTAGTTGGGGCAAAATTGTCACTTCAGCTTGACGGCAGCTCTATTCCCAGTGTCATGATTTAAGTGTCATTTGAAAAGTCCTATATTTTAGAGCTGATCTGTTGATGTTGCATTAGATTGGCACCAAATACACACTTTTGTTGAATGCAGTGTTTAAAGCGTTTTGATTTGTCACTGCGTGTGCTCATTGTCTGAATTCTAAATCTGCATTTGCAATTTCTCATCATAAAAGATTTTCTCTTTTGCTGCAAAAGTGCGTCGCTCTCATTAGACAAGTCAGACTTTTTTTTCCTTTAGCTTTTTTTGCAGATATTAGAAACATTGTTTATGAATTCTAATCTGTAAAAATCGGTAAACAAATTCATTTTTTTCTGTAGCCACTTCATGACTTGTTTATTCTACCTAGATTATAACCCTAATGATCACGTTAAAATTATCACCAATTAGGGAGCGTGCTGTGCTGCAGGTAATACACTGTCAAGGGATAAATACTTCATACAAGCAATTTAAAACTTGAACTTAAAAAAAAAGTTGTCCTTGTCCTTTTTGAACTATGCTTGAATTCCCTACCCCACCCTCTGTGGTTAAAAACATACATACATACATACAGTGAGGAAAATAAGTATTTAAACACCCTGCTATTTTGCAAGTTCTCCCACTTAGAAATCATAGAGGGGTCTGAAATTGTCATCGTAGGTGCATGTCCACTGTGAGAGACATAATCTAAAAAAAAATCCAGAAATCACAATATATAATTTTTAAACTATTTACTAATTTATTTTATTTATAGAATTCTGACCCTCAAAGACCTGTTAGTCTGCCTTTAAAATGTCCACCTCCACTACATTTATTATCCTAAATTAGATGCACCTGTTTGAGGTCGTTAGCTGCATAAAGACACCTGTCCACCCCATACAATCAGTAAGAATCCAACTACTAACATGGCCAAGACCAAAGAGCTGTCCAAAAACACTAGAGACAAAATTGTACACCTCCACAAGGCTGGAAAGGGCTACGGAGAAATTGCCAAGCAGCTTGGTGAAAAAAGGTCCACTGTTGGAGCAATCATTAGAAAATGGAAGAAGCTAAACATGACTGTCAATCTCCCTCGGACTGGGGCTCCATGCAAGAGCTCACCTCGTGGGGTCTCAATGATCCTAAGGAAGGTGAGAAATCAGCCCAGAACTACACAGGAGGAGCTGGTCAATGACTTGAAAAGAGCTGGGACCACCGTTTCCAAGGTTACTGTTGGTAATACACTAAGACGTCATGGTTTGAAATCATGCATGGCACGGAAGGTTCCCCTATTTAAACCAGCACATGTCCAGGCACGTCTTAAGTTTGCCAATGACCATTTGGATGATCCAGAGGGGTCATGGGGGAAGTCATGTGGTCAGATGAGACCAAAATAGAACTTTTGGGTCATAATTCCACTAAATGTGTTTGGAGGAACAAGAATGATGAGTACCATCCCAAGAACACCATCCCTACTGTGAAGCATGGGGGTGGTAGCATCATGCTTTGGGGGTGTTTTTCTGCACATGTGACAGGGCGACTGCACTGTATTAAGGAGAGGATGACCAGGGCCATGTATTGCGAGATTTTGGGGAACAACCTCCTTCCCTCAGTTAGAGCATTGAAGATGGGTCGAGGCTGGGTCTTCCAACATGACAATGACCTGAAGCACACAGCCAGGATAACCAAGGAATGGCTCTGTAAGAAGCATATCAAGGTTCTGACGTGGCCTAGCCAGTCTCCAGACCTAAACCCAATAGAGAATCTTTGGAGGGAGCTCAAACTCCGTCTTTCTCAGCGACAGGCCAGAAACCTGACTGATCTAGAGAAGATCTGTGTGGAGGAGTGGGCTAAAGTCCCTCCTGCAGTGTGTGCAAACCTGGTGAAAAACTACAGGAAACGTTTAACCTTTTGTAATTGCAAACAAAGGCTACTGTACCAAATATTAACATTGACTTTCTCAGGTGTTCAAATACTTATTTGCAGCTGTATCATACAAATAAATAGTTAAAAATCATACATTGTGATTTCTGGATTATTTTTTTTTTATTATGTCTCTCACAGTGGACATGCACCTACGATGACAATTTCAGACCCCTCCATGATTTCTAAGTGGGAGAACTTGCAAAATAGCCGGGTGTTCAAATACTTATTTTCCTCACTATATATATATATATATATATATATATATATATATATATATATATATATATATATATATATATATATATACACACCAAAATTATTATACCTGTATTTTTTTCAGGGCCGTGCAATACTCTCTGGTATATACCTTGTTGGCTAGAGGTGCATACTACAGCAAGATAATGATTCAAAAATTATGATCTTGGTTGAATGTAGATTTAATATTAACATAAGAGGGAAACTGTACGTATTTTTTCACTTGACATTACCCCATCATTAGTTTTGTGCCTTTAATGAGGAATGAACTCCTTAGAAATTTGATCTAGATGCAGCATAAATGCAGATGCTATATAAATTGTTAAAATAAGTCACTTTGATAAACATACAGTAGATACGTTTCTTGTGATCAATAAATATTACGATTGGGCCCCTGCCATTATTCTTCAGGCGCAAGTGTGACTGCTACGTCCCCATTGCCCTCACACCAAAATTCTGCTCAGCTGAGGACTGCAAGGGTCTCCAAATCCAAGCAAGTACAGCTTTTACCACAGTTTAAAAAGAATCAACCAAAGGTGGAGCTATGGTAATGGTGGTAACTCCGGTTTACCGGATAAGGTCAGATAAACAGAGATGAACCACTGACAGAATTCCATACTTTGGAGCTAATAATAGAAGTTGACAACATGCATGTTAAACTCATGGTGAAGAGTCCTGATCTGGCGTGCGAGTGGTTTTGCTGTAGTGGGTGATGACTCCATTACCTATTGGACCTTTCTCGATGGCTTGAAAGCTTTTTAGAATATGCAGCAGTTTGATGGTGATGTGGAGGCCGGCTACAGTGTTTTGTTCAATACATTTTCCTGTTGCAGGAGACTGTTTTGTTGTCAGGACAGAGAGAATGCCTAAATACCATATCTAGGCTGGTAACTTGAAAGCTTGTGTTGTGTATTTCGTCGTCTTGATGGAGTGTAGCTGTCGGTTGGAAGGAATCTCCGTAGACGCAGTTATTTCGTGTAAATAATGATTTTTATTCAGCACAGAAATATAGCATCTTTACAGGCCTTCCGGTCAAGCCTGGAGTCAGCACGCTCTGATTCAAAGTCTGACTCCCGATCCATGGCTGCACACTCATTATATATTCTGATCATTCTCTGGGTCCGCCTCTTGATGCATAACAGATGTATATGAGCCTACTGTGCAATAATGTTTATCTTAAAGAGAAACCTGTCTTTGTCCAGATTTAATATATCTCAAATGTACCAGCGCTAACTTTCCCAGACCATTCATCTTAACATACAGTGAGAACGGGTCAGAGGTCTTTTCCCAAGAGGATGTGCATCCTGGATCATATTCTATACTTCGGCTTATACTGATTTAAAGACGACCATCCGTTTCATTTTCCCAGTCACGGCTCATAAGATAAGCACTATGGGCCTTTCATACATTTGGCTTAAAGGAAAACATCTGGCCAGATGGTTCAGTAATTAACTTTTGCCGTTTCAGGACACCATTTGTAGAATTGTATGAGTTAAGGCTTTTAGATATTACACATTTAAGATACTATACGTTTAAGACACTACATATTTCCCCCCTTCGGGGGATCAATAATCCCACGATAAACAAAAATATAACATACATATTCATCATTGGTTACAGAAATAGTAATAATACATTCTGTCACAGAACCTTAACAATATAATGAATTTATGGAGTGTGAGAGAGAAAAAACCTGTCAGGCAGCCGTTTCTCCTTAGATATCCTTCAAACAATCAAGACAGGAAAACCGCTCTCACGGCCCCTCTGCCCCAGGTGGCCACAAATTGTACTCCAGCCCAATCAAGATTTTAACAAGAAGTAATACATATGCATTGGTTATGTATCAGAAGAAACTTAAAAACTATCATGACTTACTATGATTACTACTAGTATAAACATTTTCTATCAATGTCACTGGATATACTGTAACACATAAAATACTATAATAAACATATATATGTGTATGGGGGAAAATGTCCATCCGCGGCTGCGTTGATTCTCAGTATGGGGTCGCCGATGTGTAGAATCACAGCATTCCTTGTTCCGAGCCTTCAAATCTCCCCCAATATTGTTTCCTTGGAGAGAAGAAAAGAAAAAAAAAAACCAACCAGTATCGTCTTCTCAGGCAACAAATGAATCATATCACATTCCATTCCCCCCTTTCACCCGAACACAGTATAGGGGGAAACTATCAAAAAGTAAGCCTATAGCCAAATAACATGAAGAATCACAATAAGAACTAATATCAAAACGGATACTTCTCCATCAGTTCACCATCTAATTCCATTCCATCCTCATCTCGTATGTTTCGCAGCAGCGCCATCTGGGTACCGTCCCCAGGCATCACAACTCCAACCCATCGCAATATCATCGCTTTCGCAAAGGTCAGCAACAGCGTGCAAAAGCAAAACATCACACACAACGATACGACAACTGCCATAAAAATCTGTACTAGGACAGCACCTAACGGACCTAATTTGTCTTGCAGCCAAGAATTGGCAGACCATCCGGCTCCTTCAGCTGGACCGAAGGCATCTCGTATGTTTCGCAATGCCTCTATAACACTAGTCATATTATCAGAAGAATCGGGGATCAAGGTGTAACATGCGTCACCAGTTAAGTTCAAAGCCACACATAGGCCACCTTGCTTGGCCAATATATAATCTAACGCCATGTCATGCTTTAGCAGGGTCAATCTGTGACTTCTTTGAGTATTAGACAGAAAATCAAATCCCCTTATTGTCTCATTGGCGAAACCCTGTAATGTATAAGTGATGTTATCAATATGATCAGCTAAAAATGTCACACCATACCATGGGAACAGTCCTATACCCCACTTTTCTCCTAGGCTTATTCTCCAATGGTATGACTCCAAATTATGGAACTGTGCCAATGCTCTTTTCCTCCTATTAGCAGAAACAACATTTGACTGATTTGTATCAGGACCGTCTCCCTTCTGTACTGTAAAAACCTCATATGGGAGCTTCAGTTTTGCCATGTAACAGCATCCTATCCATCCATAAGGCAGAAATATATATGCCTTATCACCACAAACCCACCAAATATCTCTAAAATTTCCTATTGTCACATTTCCAGGCAAATCTTGATTCCTTACCATCAAAGTTTTACTATATTTCTGATGTGGCGCACGAAACTTTACTTCATACAACTTACTAATATTTTTATTATCATGTTGGCCCAAATTCATCAAATAGCTGTCACAATCAGATACTCCCATATACATCCCCGAACCAGTATACGTTTCATTTGAACAGAAACAACCAGCAGCTTTCACAGGTGTCACTTCCATCGGCTCAGGGACTGCTGTTATTATATTTTCATGTTGATCCAGTAGATTCACATAAGGTAATTCTTCCAACCATGAACAATCATATTTAGGTCTAAACAGACTACTTGACAAAGCCATTATTATATCCGTCGATGCCTGCTGCTGAAACAACAACCATGATAATGCAAAGGACTGACACCTAATAGTTAGTGGTTCTGGCACCGTTTCTAAAATTGAAGGCCATGTGCCTGGTGATGAAACTTTCACCACACATGGACAATTCAAATTTCTAACTGATCTAACAGAATGAGTTATCTGCTGGAACCATAAGTTCCTACTTGCCCAGGGGTCAGCAATCTGTAACACCGATGAATCGAAACCATATGCTTTCCAGTCACTGTCTCTCTTTTGCAAAGTACGAACTTGAGTAGAATTAAAATAGTCACTCATTGTATCTGATATATTTTCCTGAGTTATCTCAGCTGAGGCTACAACATGCTCATCCCACATCTGTTTCCCGGCCTCAAAGGTCTCTTCTCTACCATTTACTGTAGGCTTTGTTTTTAACATGGGTTCCTGAGTCATATTTAACACTTCTGTCGATTCTAAGGTCACTACATCCGGCGCCTGTGTTACGTTTACAAACTTCACAGGCATCAAGGGTATTGGCACTATTGTATCATTATACTCTTTTACAATCGTAGATAAAGTAGGAGTAGTCTGGGTTAATGTAATAACACTCGTAGTTGTATCCAGAGCTGTAGTGACAAGCTTTATCTGTGACAAAGTAGTAGTCTGGGTTGATGTATCAACATTCTTAGTTGTACCCGGCACTACTGTAACAAGCTCCGTTTGAGAATTATTCATTCTCGGAGTAGTCATTGCATTAGATTGATCTTGAACCTTTGTAATATCCGCGACATTCCCACTAGGTTCCAAACCTTTTATCACAAGTGTCACTTTACGCGTTACATAATCATCCTCCCAATAATTAAGAATTGGCACAAATTTAAATGCTGGTTCTAAATAAGTGCACACATATTCACCTGCATCTTCCCATGTAGCATTACGCAAAACTAGTGAACAATCCGTCTGCATCTTCACCAACTTCATGTCATTGTACAAAAAATACTTTCTTTGATCGCGAGGCACACTTTCAAATCCGGGTCCTGTCAACAACACATCTTCACCACGATTATTCCTCCACTTAGGAGGATTAGTACTACCAACATTCCATCTTCCACATTGACAAGGAAGAACAACCGCTTTCCCTAACTTAGCTCTGATAACAACCTTTGGAGGAGAGGGTGTTGTAGCGATCTGCTGAGAAACTATAGCCACATGGGCTCTAGTTCTCGTATCGTTTTGGTCTAACCCTTCTCCGAGCCGGCCTCGGACTCCTTCTGTCAGCTGTCTCTCTTGATTCTCCTGCAGTTGAGTTACAGTCCTTCTTAACCTGTGACGCATTTCTCTCCACCGCCACAGGCTCTGCTGATTCGATACCTGCTGGAAATCAATGTCCCCAAATGTTCTTTCCTGTCCGTTAACTGTACTGTCATTTCTGGCATCATCAAAAGCATACACATCATCATCACCATTGCCCATATCATGGACAATCTCCCCTTCTGGGATTTGACTCTGGTTATTGTCATGCATCTCTTCTTCTGCTGCATGCTCACCCATACCTTCTTCCAATTCTCTTGAACCTTCAACATCCTGACTCTGGGAACACGTTATCTCCTCTTTTGGTGCTTTAACACAATGTGATAAATGATACCACGTTGGAGACCCTTTGACCTGGACCGCTGTTCCAGTACTGCGGACCACTTCAAATGGTCCTTCCCGACGTTCGTTATACCACTTTCTTCTAAACACTTTCACAAACACCTTGTCTCCGGGTTGCACTGTGGTGCTCTTTTGCTCATCAAGTTTCTGCTGCGCCTCGTCTTTCCTCTGCCTGTCAAAAACATATGTGGATATCTTTTTATGTAAGCTGACCATATATGTTACATAAGTTCGCATTTCGTCTTCCAAAAGTGCTAGACTTGGACCTTTCCCACTGGTACGCAAACAAGGAGTCGGCATTCGTCTTCCCGTTAGCAACTCATGAGGTGTCATATGCAAATCACGCAGCTCACTTGATCGACACGCCATCAGTGCCAACGGAAGCGCTGCTACCCAATTTAAACCCGTATGCTGACAGATCTTAACAATGCGATTCTTTAAAACACCATTCATTCTTTCACACATTCCTTGACTTTGTGGGTGGTACACTGCTCCAAGACGCTGTTTAATTCCCAACTTTTGTAAGATTAATTTGACTGTTTTATCCACAAATTCTTTACCGTTATCTGAGGATATTCGATCCGGAATTCCCCACCTGCTTATAACCTCTCTACACAAGAACTTGGCAACAGACTGAGCATCCTTTCGCTTAGTTGGACAGGCCTCAGGCCAACGAGAAAACCTATCCACGACGACCAACATATACCTTTTCCCTTCAACTGGTCTTATCATATCAACAAAATCCACAACTAATTCGCGCATAGGACCCCTCGGAGTGGGAATGTGCCCAGGAGGAACTGGCACACACCTTCGAACGTTATTTTTCAAACAGATAACGCACCTACCTATGACATAATCGATCTGTTCAAGTAAACAGGGTGCCCAAAAACCATATTCCTTCATGATTTTCCTTCTAACTTCCCCCCTTGCCACATGAGCTAACCCATGTGCTTCCTGAATCAACAGACCTAACATATCTGGAGGTGCTATTATCAGTCCCTCATGATTTCTCCAGAGACCAGCAGAATCCTGAGTAGCACCTCGATCTAGCCACAACTGTTTATCCATGGCGGGAGCAGCTTCCTGCATTAAAATCACATCTCTAATGGTAATTTTGTCTTCCAAATCCACTCCATGAGTAATCAGAAACACTTTACCCAATTTGTCCGCTCCTGTGACAGCCTTAGCAGCTTCATCAGCTGCCTTATTCCCTTGAGTGACCCTTGACATATCCATCCTATGTGCTGCACACTTAGCTATTGCTATTTCCTTAGGTCTCATCATAGCATGTAACAGCTTCATTATTTGAGCATGATGTTGTATTGGAGAACCATCTGTCTTCTTAAACCCTCGGTTCTTCCATACAGCTCCAAACAAGTGGCACACATTATGCGCATACGCGGAATCAGTATATATTGTCACTCGCTTGCCTTCGGCTAGCAGACATGCTTCAGTCAGCCCCACAAGTTCAGCAAGCTGAGCAGATGCAGGCTGTGGTATAACTTCAGCCTTTTCTACTACAAACCCTGCTCCTTGTGCTCTTACCACTGCGTAGCCAGCACTCAATTTATCTCCCACCCGATAGCAGGACCCATCAGTCCAGTACTCCAAATCTGACTCACGCAGCGGGAGGGCTTGCAGATCTGATCTAAGCCTGGAATATTTTTCTGCTTCTTGTACACAGTTATGGGGTTCGCCATCTTCTAGAGTTGGCAAAGTTTCAGCTGGGTTCACTGTAGCACATCTCACTAGAGTAACATCTTCCTGCTCTAGGAGTCTATAGTAATCTCTGAGTCTAGGCATAGTTAATGTGTATTTACCATAATTCAAGAGATTTCTAAGGCTATGATGGGTAAGGATTGTTACTGGGTAACCCATAGTGACAGATGAAGCTTTATCGTACATCAAATAGACCCCTACCATTGTACGATAACACCACGGTAGCCCTAGCTCTACTTCTGAATATGCGGTGGAATAATAAGAAATGGGTTGGGGGCTTGTCCCAATACCTGTTGGCTGACAAAGAACTGCACATGCATATTTACCTCCGGTTGAAGTAGATACATACAACAAAAAATTATTTGTGTAGTCAGGAAGTGCTAACGCTGGAGCCTCCTGCAGTCTCTGTTTAATCGTTTCAAATGACAAAAGGCCATCCTGCGTCCAGGTAAGATTACAATGAAGCTGAGCATTGCCAGTGTCTTTAATCATAGCTCTCAAAGGCCCTGTTAAACTAGCATAATCTTCTACCCATGCTGAGGAATAACCAGCAATACCAAGAAATGTCATCAACTCTCTGACAGTCCTAGGCTTTGGGGCCTTACGGATGGCTTCTACCTGGTTGCTGGAGATGCTTCTGTGTCCCTGCATTATTGTCTGACCCAAATAAACTACCTTCTCTTGACAATACTGTAGCTTTTTCTGAGAGGCCTTATGTCCCTTCTCAGCCAGTATCTGTAGCAATTTAATTGAGTCCTTGTGACACGTTTCCTTATCTGGTGAACAAATAATAATATCATCCACGTATTGAACAACAGTACTTTTCAATACCTGATCTATCCCTGTCAAATCATCCTTCAATACTTTGTTGAAAATATGAGGACTATGTTTAAACCCTTGTGGCAATCTTCTGTATTCATAACTCTGACCATTGTACGTAAACCCAAACAATCCCTGACTTTCAGCACTGAGTGGGACACTGAAAAATGCACCACACAAATCTAAAACTGTAAAATGTGTTGCATCAGGCGGAATTTGAGCTAATAAAGTATGTGGATCCGGTACGTCTGCCGGAAAATCCGCTGCTATGTCATTTACTGCTCTTAAATCATGCACCAAACGATAAGAATTATCAGGTTTCCGCAAAGGTAGCAACGGTGTATTACTCTGTGGATTTTGAGTTATTTTCAAAACATCGGCTTTTAAAAGTCCCTCAATTTGTGATCCAATCCCTCTTATTGCCTCTTCTTTCAGTGGATATTGATTTCTCCACGGGGGTTTAACTCCTGGTCTAAGTTCCACTTTCACTGGTTGTGCTGACTTCACAAGTCCTATATCCGTGCTATGTTGAGACCACAGACTTTCTGGGACTTGCTTCAACATCTCCTCTCTCATGGGGTCTGAGTCTATTTTGACATTACAAATTGACTCATGTGTCAGCCGCACGGTTTGTGGCTGTCCCAAACCTTGAGCAGAGATCATGATCTTAATAAATCGTTGATCTTCACTCTTCCATATGGTTAAATTCTCTGTTAACGGCACAAAAACGGCTTTCCCTGCTTCTGCCATCATCTCTCCTACATGCTTCTGATCATACTCCTCAGCTACCAACAAAGTCACATGTGGAACACTGTTCTTAATATCAAATTCCTTTTCCAAATAATCATCCACGTGCACCTTCATAGCTGCTCCTTGTGGTCCTAAAATGATACAGCTCGAACTGAGTTGAACTTGGTATGGCTGACTCCTCAACCATTCATCTGGGCTTGTTTGAGCAGTATTCTTAAAATACTTAAGCGTGCAATGTAGTGGATACTCGGGAGTTTGCACATTGGGCATATTTGCCATAATAAATTTTTCCCACAATTTAGCAGGCTCCAAAAATTCAGCACTAAGACTTCCAACCCAGAATACAGAGGAAGCTTCAGTTTCCTTAGTCATCAACAATTCGCAAGCAGTGTCATTTGGCACTTCCACCCGACAGCCGTCAGGTGTGCATTTTATAGTACAATTCAATCTACACAAAGCATCTCTTCCCAAAAGTGCAATAGGTGTATGTTCTGACACTAATATAGGTATTGTAGTTTTCAGATTTTTATAGCAGAGCTCGATTGGTTCCGTGAGAGGAATCAGCTGTTTTATTCCCTCAAACCCGATTGTCCGAATCAATTGACCAGACATGGGGAGATGTGTAGCATCTTCAGGCCGAATACAGGTGAAAGCAGCTCCGCTATCTGCCATTACTTCTAATGGTTTATTGTTTACTTTCACCACTATTGTTGGATCTATCTCCGGCCCCGATGCTACCAGCTGACATCCCCCGCTCGGATCCTCTGGGCACCCCTAAAAACCTGGTTCTGGGCCCCTAAACGGGTTCACCAGTCGTCCAGATGGCCTAAACTGGCCCCTGAAATTTCCTCTGAAATTTCCTCTGGAATTTTCTCCTTGTCTATTGCACTCACGGGCGAAATGACCAATCTGTCCACAATTGTAACATGCTTCCTGTGGCTGTTGGAAGTTTGAATTAAATCTTCCTCCTCTACCTCTCCCAAAAGTTCCGCGACCTCGACCTCTCCAGGTCTGAAATTGACCTGGAGCCGGCTGTGGATAAGAAATCGCTGGACCTGCTGATGGTGGCTGCGGTAATTGATACTGAAACTGATATGGCTGAGATTGTGCCTGATCCACCGGGGGCGGAGCCTGCACAATCACAGCCTGCTTTTTCTCTTTCTTTTTACTATCCACCAACTGTATCTGATTAAGCTTCCTAAGGGTCTCTAGGTCCTGCTGTTTCTGATCAAATTCTTTTTTACGATATAATTCCACCTGATGAGCTATGTTATCTATATATGTCCCCTTTACAGCATTCCTAAGACCGACCACTTCGGCTAACTTACTCCTTACTGGTTGGGGCAGTCCCTTCTCTATTTTAGCTCTTAAAATAGACTGCTCCATCTGGTTCAAATCTGGATCATTTCCTGTGATGCTTCTCCACACCTGATGAGCTCTTGACACATAGGCCCTCGGATTCTCTTCCTGACCTAGCGGCTCAATAAAAATGTTATCGGGATGTACATTCGTTGGAAATATATCCCTCAAAGCTCTCCACACACGACCTCTGTTTGCAGAAAACAATTCTGAATCATTAACAGCGGTTCCCACATAACGATTAAGTCCTGCCCTCTGTAGGACTTCCTCCATGCCTTGAACCCCAAGAAGACTGGCTAATAATCTCTTAATGTCTCCTATAGCCATTTGTGTCCCCACCATAATCTCTTCCAGCTTTGAAATCCAAGGGTATGCTCCACTCTGTAGAGTAGGCAACTTTTCAAGTATGTCAGACATATCTGTATTCTGCCAAGGCTTATATTCTAGATTTTGTCCTCTTATTAGTACTGGGCACAGTGCATCACAATCCTTTACTTTAGAGCGTAAAGAGTAATGCTTCTCTGTTTTCCGAGACTCTCTCTCCTGTGACCCTTTCTGCTTTGAATATGACCTCTCCAACTCCCTAGGGGTGAACAGATGCGAAAGCCGTCGACTCATGCTTCCTTCCATCTCTGTTGAGGCACTATCTTGGCGCTCCTCTAATCCCGGGCTAAATTTCTTAGAATAAAATTCTCTCAAACCACTCTTATTCTCCAAATCCTCATCACTATCTCCTTCCTCACTATCTGTAGAGCTATCGTTCCTTACCAACTCTCTATCCCTCATTTTATCTCCTTGTTTTTCTGCCTTGGATAATATACGCCTGACAGCAGGATGATATCCACCTAATGCTCCGCCTTCACTCTGATCACCATCATCCATAACCTTTGTCCTTCTAACCCTCAGATTCCCCTTGTTTCCCAAACGTGTTGCTTTTCCCTTACTTTTGGTACTTGGATACATTTCTATAGTCATATCTGCCTGCCCTGTTTCTATTATCCGATCATTATCGTCTCTGATACTGTAACCACCTTCCTGGTTAATTACTGGGAGCTGAGGATAAATGTCCTCAAACTTTACCTGTTTCTCATATGGTGGGGGATCCTTTGCTAAATCCACATGAGAGAAAGGTGCGTTAATCTTTGCCATCAACTTTTCTGTCTCTTTCCCACTTTTTGCTATGGTCTCCACACCCTTATTTCTCTCATCATTAACAGCCTTTGACCGCTTCTGTCCCTCATTTTCAAATAACTTAAGAATACCCAGCTCTATCTGTCTTTTATCATTTCGCTTTTTCCCTCTCTTACCGGTTTTCTGCTCCGCTTTATACGTTGATATAAGCACATGCATTGTCTGGATCACCTCGGGGTTAAAGGTCCCCTCTTTGGGCCATGGTCGTTCAATATCAGGCCATCGCTTATGCCATTTCTCCATCATCTTTACGATGCCCTTAATTAAAGGATTATACTTCTGTACCACATCTACAGGAGTAATTATTTTCGACATTATTACAACTTTCTGTACTTTTGTACGCATAAATTGATACCAACTGCCAAATTAAATACTACTTAAATTTAACTTCAACGAAAAACCCACAGATAAATTGTAAAACTTACGACAACAACGCTTGACCGAGTACAAATCAAATAATTCACTAGTTAAATACCACGACTGGTCAGTCCGTTGCCAAGTCTCCTTTTTCTTTCTCAAGTAGAGAGATCAAACGGCACAGTAAAAATTTATATTTTTTAATACGCTTACATATGTTCACATACACATCCAAATACTTAAAATTTTGTGGATAAAACAGCACTAGCCTCAGTCAAACAGGAGCCATGCGTTGATCATGTTGCTCCGGTCGTGGGCCTCTATTCATGTGTCGTTCTGGACAGCAGTTCCACGTACCACAAATCACACAGAGAAAACAGACAGGGCCTTAGTACCACATGCTCCACACACACACACACACAACATTCATTAACAGCCAGGATTTTATACTCTACAGATTGCTTATCTCCTTTTAACCTCTAAACATCATTATTGCTTAAACTTTGATTTATTTTACTTTAATAATCACCCCAACTTTTCATCAATCAGTATTACTCACAAACAATACATATACATATACAATAATCACTTTTATTATAATAGTTGCTCATACACGCACACACACACACACCCTCATTAATTTCTCTACTTGAAAATGTCCTTTTTGGGAATTATATTATTCATTCAGGACAGGGGAGTGTTTTGTCTCACTGTAGGGATATCTTTATTCATTCAGTATTAAGGGGCTTTGACTTCGTATTTAGGTCCTCTTTAGAGGCTCATAAAGTTATTTAGCCATAAAATATTTTCCCAAAAAGGCTCATTGTTTTTATCTTGTCTTTTGTTATTTAACAGAAAAAGGTCTTCCGAAGGAAGCTCATAAGTTTTAACAGATTCAGTCCTCTCATGTAATGAGGCTCATTGTTTTATTCTTAATAGAAGATAAATATTATCCTTATAGTTACTAGAAACTAACCCTTGTTTTCCACCTTAACTCTCCTATGTATTTATTCATATATATATATCACACATCTCAGCACATATTGCAATCAGTCACGCACACACACATTTTCCAGAGAGTGAGAGAGAGAGAGAAAGAGAGAGAGAGAGAGAGAGAGAGAGAGAGAGAAAAGGGAGGGGGTCCCGCCGGCCTGCAGCGGAGCGCAGACCCTCACACGCAGAGAGACAAAAAAGCAGAGGAAGAGGGGGGGGGGTTCGCCCACAGCGGAGGAAGAGGGACTTCACTCGTAGCTGAGCGCACACACGCAAACACAAACACACACTTAGTTCCGCGCGCACAGAAAGGGAGAGACACCCCTTATCTTCTCTTATTATTATTTATTTATTTTATTTATTATTATTATTTTTTTTTTTTTTCAAAGCGCACACACGTTTTCCTCAACACACACACACAAATTCCACATACACTATAGTCGACTCAGTCATACAAACTTATAGCATGCTATTTTGCCGCACCTTTATTCTTTTTTCTCTTTATTTCCTTCCTTTATTAAATTTATGCTACCTCTTTGATATGCAGAAATTCAAATGACAGTTGCATCATCACCTAGCTCGTCAGCTAATTAGTCAGAGTGGGAACTTCAATTGAATTTTTAATTCTGCATCATCCAGTTCCCAGAACTGACCTGAAATCCACCTAGTGAATGTCCAGGTTTTGTGGCCTGACTTAAATGTCACCTCCCTGAGGGTTTTTGTCCAAATCTTGCGGCTTCCTCTTTAAACCTTATTCTTACTTTTCCCTTTTTATTTCATCCTTTATATTCCTGTTTTCCTTTATTTCCTCAACTTTTTACCATATTTAACTCTTTCTCAGAGTCATTCACCTTTTACTTTTTACTTTAGCTTCAACTCTTATTTTCTTCACTTCTCTCTTTATTCCTGTTCCTTTTTTTTTTTCCTCTTGAACTTTTTACTTCACTTCTTTTCTATTGTAATTCAACGTTTAATTTTCCTTAAAGCATTATTACAGTCAAATCCCCCCTTTTGCGCTGCCCAGCAGTGCAAAAATTTTAGAACGGAGAGCCACCCAAACCGACAATCACAACACAACACTCAACAACCCAATAACCCACACACAGGCCTTTAACGGTGCGACCCAACAGCAGATAAACGGAACCCCAAACGCTCACCGTTTCAGCCGGCCGGACAGATCAGGGAGCCGTCGTCGGAGCAGAACCGCGAAGCTGAGGAGGCCGCAAACCGCCCAGGATTCGTGACGCCAGGAAATGTTGTGTATTTCGTCGTCTTGATGGAGTGTAGCTGTCGGTTGGAAGGAATCTCCGTAGACGCAGTTATTTCGTGTAAATAATGATTTTTATTCAGCACAGAAATATAGCATCTTTACAGGCCTTCCGGTCAAGCCTGGAGTCAGCACGCTCTGATTCAAAGTCTGACTCCCGATCCATGGCTGCACACTCATTATATATTCTGATCATTCTCTGGGTCCGCCTCTTGATGCATAACAGATGTATATGAGCCTACTGTGCAATAATGTTTATCTTAAAGAGAAACCTGTCTTTGTCCAGATTTAATATATCTCAAATGTACCAGCGCTAACTTTCCCAGACCATTCATCTTAACATACAGTGAGAACGGGTCAGAGGTCTTTTCCCAAGAGGATGTGCATCCTGGATCATATTCTATACTTCGGCTTATACTGATTTAAAGACGACCATCCGTTTCATTTTCCCAGTCACGGCTCATAAGATAAGCACTATGGGCCTTTCATACATTTGGCTTAAAGGAAAACATCTGGCCAGATGGTTCAGTAATTAACTTTTGCCGTTTCAGGACACCATTTGTAGAATTGTATGAGTTAAGGCTTTTAGATATTACACATTTAAGATACTATACGTTTAAGACACTACACTTGGTAAGACAAATATTGGTTGACCACTGCTAGAGACATAACAAAAATAACACTCTGTAGCAGAAATCAATTACATTGTGACACATTGGCTGAGAACTTCTAAAAGTATGCCTTGTTGCGCTGGATCAACGTGATGACACATGACATTTGGGAGCTGTCAGAAATGGCTTGGGTTTGAAGGTTTACCTTGGTGTTCTGACGACGGCCGAGTGGAGTATAAAAGGAGCCACGAAGGTTAGCAAGTTGGAGAATGTCTGGCTCCAGACTAACGAAAGGTTTCTGTTTATTTTTCCTTGTAGGAAGCAGAGACGGCAGCTACAGCGGCGAGAGCTACAGCAGTGATCATGCCTGCGAGTACCCAGTCTCGCGGCCTGCTAGAGCCAAGGTTCCCAAGCACCCACCTGTACAGGCAGGACGGGATCTCGGCTTCCCTCGGCCTGGTTGTGGCACCGATCGGCTCGGACCAAGAACGACGCTGTTCTAAAGCGCCTCTGAGCCCTAGTCAGCCCCAATCAGCGGACTAAAAAGTGTCCTAAGCCACGTCTTCACTTTTCTCTCAGACAGATAAAAGAATAGCAAAAAATCCAAACCAATAGACAGGCAGACAATGCGACTTCAAACAAATCAGAATAGAAAATACAGAGCAAACAGTCTTGGTACTGACATTTTTAACTAGCTAAGCATCTGTGTGTACGGAAGTGCATTGCATTCACAAAAGAAAAAAAATTCACAAACAGGATCTCATAATTATAACTTATTATCTCATAATTATGACTCATCTCATCATTATGACTTAGTATCTCATAGTTATGGGATAGGTTGGGGCAGTCTGTGGCAGGGGAGCGTTTTAGCGCATAAACGCAGTAACGTTTTAGACGTTAATGCATTTTCTGCTCGGAAGCACCTCATTGTGCAACAATCGAGATGTAGAAGCTATAATATGGTTTAACTTGATGACTGCATATGTTAGTGTTAAGATGGTTCTCACACTGGTTCTCTAAACACATTCCTGTTATCTGTTCAGTGTCTATATGATCTTTACGATATGAGTATGTGAGGTATACAGGAAGTCTTTATCTGGGCTTAGACATCTCCAGTTATTATGTCTTCTTACCCAATCAGGAACAGCTTATCCCATAATGATGAGATACTAAGTTATAATTATGAGATAGTAAGTCATAAATATGAGATCCTTTTTGTGAATTATTTTTTTTTTCTTTGTGAATGCAATGCGCTTCTGTAGTGCTGTGACTTAATCAGTATTAAATGAATAATACATTTGATGTCATTCCATAACAACAACGTTTTATTTCTAATCAATAAATTATTAAAATAAAAAAGAACAACATGCAGAAAGATCCGTTGCCTGTCAAATAAAACAATCCGATAGAACAGGAGGATCAGAGCTGACTAGCTGTGGTTTCCTGAGGAAAACCTAGTGTTAATTGTAGTCATTCTTTAAAGTGCTTAGTTGGCATCACTGGATATTGTATGTTAATGAGTTCTCACCTGTTCTTTTTGTTGTTAATGACAAGAGAAATTGCCCATGTATGTAAAAAATAAAGCCTTATTCTAAAATGGCTAAAATACAATGTAGGGGTGATTGTATGCTCCATCACACCAAATTTTGGAAGATAAGGACACTGTAGTGATTATGAATATAAGATGGCAGCATTGGATTTTGTAAGATAAAGAGCGAGCTCCTGGGGGCTGAACCAAAGAGACAGAATTAACCTGCAAAGAAAGAGAGAGAGAGAAAGTAAAAAATTACAATCATTTCAAGCAAAATCTTATAATTGGGAAGAGTACTGTTTTGCATTACTAAACATTAAAAAGTAAACTTTTGTATTAATAAAACATTTTTTTTCATGACAAAGATGAAGATTAAAGAAAGAACTTTACTCATAACTGCCATAGGATCACATGCTTACAGAGCAAGACCTACCAGCGACTATCTGAAATGCTGAGAAAGATTTTAATTCACAGCCCAGTGAAATAGTACATGTATTTAATTTTGACTCAAGAACCAGAAAACCCACAGAGACCCTAACAAAGTGTGTAGCAAAGCTTTGCCATTTGATTAAAACTTTGGGAACATTTTAGAACAATTGATAAGGGATAAATGTTTGACTGGAAACAAACAAACAGACACTTGAAAATGTGTTTTAGGTTAAATTAACCGTAGAGAACAAAAGCAAAAAGGTATTGGACTTGTAAAACCTTCACGGAAATAATGTAAAGTTATATTTCTTTCGGCTTCTCCCATTAGGGGGCGCCACAGCAGATCATCCGCATGTTTGATTTGGCACATGTCTTTACGCTGGATGCCCTTCCTAACGCAACCCTCCCCATTTATCCGGGCTTTTGACCGGCTGGGGTTGGTTCCCTGACCGGGGATCGAACCCGGGCCACAGCGGTGAGAGCGCCGCATCCTAACCACTAGACCACCAGGGGCCACTAGTTATATAAAACAAAAATTTTCAAGAAAAGATGTGGAAAAAAAGAGATAATTCTGTCTATGGTACAGATTTGATGGAAATAAACATAAAACAAGTGACTACAAATTTGCCTCGTCCATAGAAAAACAAATGACATCACAGAAACCTGTCACACAAAAAACAACCAGAGGGTCAAAGTAGACGCATGCAAGCGGAAAAGGCAATTGCCCTTCCAAACTTCAAAGGTGAATAAAAAGGATGAAATACGTAAAGAATTTGATGAAGCATTCACTTTAACATGTGCACAAAATTATGTTTTGAGAATAGTTAAACCTTTCACCCTGGACATAAATATATATATATATATATATATATATATATATATATATATATATATATATATATATATATATATATATATATATATATATATATATATATGGCAAAAATTTGAATTGTGAACATTTTGACATGAGTGGACAACTAATCAAATCATGAGCTTCTGTCTAGACAAACAAGAAAAAGAGGTAAATGTTCTTTTCTTAATGAAAATCAGGATGAGGTCCTAATATGCAGCACAGACTCAATTTTGGAAATGGACTGCCTAGAGCATTATTTTTTTTCCCAACAGTTTCTTCCTTATTTTAAAAAGAGGTTTGCTATGAGTGTCACATGGAAGGAAAAAATTGCTAGGAGAGTTGTACAAGACATATTCTGCTATAACCCAGATGAACTGTCTGGCATGGTTGTACGTTGTATGTGGTGACTAGGGTAGACAAAATGCAGCCGTGTGAGCCGTGTCAACAATTCCAGAAACTACCTGCTCAAGCGCCATCAAATGAATAGAAGTGGCTTGAATCTCCAATGGGGAAAAAAAAAAATTAAGGTTCTGTTTGATTCTCATTTGAAAATAAATAGAGGCTTTTCCTGTCACAAAAGACACAAATTCGAACATGTTTCATAAGCAAAGAGTTTAAAATGTTTTTGAGAAAGAATAGCTTACAACAACCTTCATTAAACACTTCCCTAGAGTGGGCTATTCAGAATTTTAAAGAGGGCATGGCAAAAAAGCAAAGGTGACACTACTGAGGGACAAGATCTACCAGAGTACAACAGGGTTGTCACCAGCACTATATATATAACTATCAAGAAAGATCAGATCCACATTTGACTTTTTTGATATTAAGTCCAAAGTTGTACAGAGACAACTAAAAAAAATCTAAAACATGACAAAAGCTGAAAACTTTTAGAGAAGACAATATATGTTTTTTGGAACTACAGTTATGAGCCAAAACTGATTGCTGCAGTAGGAGAAATTATTGTTTTTGGGAAATGTACTGACTGTCACTGTGTACCAAATTGTACATGAAATTCAAATTTGTTTCTAACCTTTTTATGAAAGACCTCTATTAATGATATGTAGACTAGGTTTTATGCTCACAATATCCTCTGGTATTGCAAAATAGTGAAACGTATGACTGAGCAGGAACCTAGAAGCCTAGTAAAAGCTGAACATAGCTGCCAAGGTGCTTGGGGAACCTACTGTAGGTAATGGTAATAAATAAAATGGAGAGGAAAAAACTGCTTATTATGCATTGAATTTCATCTCTTGGTATTTTCGTGTTCTAATTTTCTTGTGATCAGTACAAAGAAAGGTTGGGACGCTGTGTGAAATGTAAATGAAAATTAGATAGTTGGAACATGGTTTAGACATGGTCATGTTTACCACTGTGTTGCATCTTCTTTTAACAACAGTGATATATACAGTATGTCTGGGAACTGAGAAGACCATTCGCAGGAGTTTTGGAGGAGGAATGTTAACAATGCTTGATACTCTAGCTACTTCTAGCTGCTCGACAGTCCTGGGTCTTCTTTGTCATATTTTTCATTTCATGATGTGCCAGAGGTTTTTTAATAGTAAAAGGTCTGGATTACAGGCAGGGAAGGTGAGCACCTGGGCTCTTATACTACGAAGCCATGTTGTTGTAATAGATTCGGTATTCAGTTAAACATTGTCTTGCTAAAATATGCAAAGCCTTCCCTAAAAATTGTTTTCTGGATTGTTGCTCTAAAATTTGTATTTACATTTCAGCTCTAATGCTGACCTGGTGCCTTTCCGGATGTGAAAGCTGCCCATATCTCAGACAGTAATGCACCCCATACCAGGGGGGTTTTGGACAAAAAACCTGTGAGCCTATGGGCCTATTTAGAATACATTTAAAAAAATAAATACATAGGGCTGTGACGATGGCACTTTCTTTTTTTACCACCGCGGTGGTAATGGACCAAATACCGGCGGTGTTGCGGTGGTTGGGGGGTTGTTTTGAAATAAATAAAAGAAAAACCCAAAGAAACAGCACACTAAAGCCTGTAACGCATTGAAATAAATATCAGTAAATACTGGTAACTTACATAATATAATAAAGTTGAATCCATTTAATAAAAAAAACAAACAAAAAAAAAAAAAACAGTTTTATATTTCCACACAAAGACGCGTTATAGCCTACCGCTCTGCGCTTTGAGAGGGATGTGGAACACGAGCAGGAAAGAGACCACCGATCTCTTTTTCTGATATCTTCATGTTGTTGTAAAAGGTACGAAGAGCTAATTTTATCTTCCACAAGGGCAAGGCATTTAGGCTATGTTTGCGCGCTGCCAGAGAAAGCCAAACTAAAATCACCCGCGCATGTGAAACGCGCTTTACAAATGAACTTGAAAAATCAATATAATTAAAATAATCAAAATAATTAAATCAAAATCCAAAATACACTTAATAGCCTACGTGTGTCAAAATCATTTCCTAAAATATCCATAAGGAATTTATAAATTGTGCAAAATATTTTTAATAGGCCTACATTTAAAAAAAAATCTCTCTCTCGCCAATAGGGGGTGCTGCAGCACCCCCAGCACCCCCACTTCCTGCGGCCATGCCCCATACTATCAGAGATGCAGGCTTTCGAACTGAGCACTGTCAACGCATGATGATCCCTCTCCTCTTTAGCCCAGAAGATGCAGCATCCATACTTTTCCAAATGAATTACACTTTTTGATTTGTCTGCATTTGTGGATGCCACAATGATCTATGTTGACAGATGTACATATGTACAGCTGTGTTACTGAGACCATGCAGTGATTTCCAATACAAAATGATACCTATTTTGAATGCAGGCAACCTGAGGGCCAGAAGATTACGGACATCCGATAGTGATTTTGCACACAGAGATTTTTTTTTATTTAATATAAATGATGAGATATTTAAAGTCTTCACAATTTTATGTCAAGGAACATTGCTCTAAAATTCCCAAATTTGTAGATATAGGGTTTTTTCATTGCAGATTGGTGAACCTTCTTGCCTCTTTACCTCTGAAAGACTCTCTAATATACTTTTTATATACCCAGTCATTTTACTGACCTGTTCACTTTTTAACCTGTTAGCTTAATTAGCTGCAAAATGTTACACCAGTTGTATATTTTTTAGTAACACGTACTTTTCAAGTCGTTTGCTGCCCTTTATTTTGCAGCCATTTAATTAAAAATTGACCTTGTTTTCCTTAAAATAGTCCATTTCCTCAGTTTAATGAGACAATTTACCCAGTGTCAACTTGCCTAGAGTGTCTCCAGTTCTCTGTTACCTGTTTTATGGTTTATAATTGTGTTCTGCAAGTTTTCATAAAAAAAAAAACAAAAAAAAAAAACATGATTAATTCTGTTTTAGTGTTGGGTAATAATAAGTACATGAGGTCTATGATTAAATCCACACATGCATCTCTAAAGATACCAGTTATTCTGACTTTTTTTCTCTGTAGACCCGCATGATTCACCCTAATCGTCTTCTCTTTGAGTCCTCATCAGGTGGACTCAAAGAGAAGACGATTAGGGTGAATCGTCTTCTCTTTGAGTCCTCATCAGGTGGAAAATCAGAGATGTCAATTTAGACTGATTTCAATTCACTGGGATGAGAATGGGTGTTTTTGTTTTTACTGTATTTATTGTACTGTAGCTGTCCACTAGAGGGCCTCATATTTGTATTAAAGCTCTAACTGTATACAGAATAAGGGGGGCAATATGATACATTATAAAACATGAATTAGGCTGCACTGAAAGTCACCATTTTGACTAAGCTGAAGTCAGACCATATGCAATAAACACTGCTGGTTGATATTTAATATGCTAAATTAGAGTCATATTATTTGCTAATTGATTTAACCACTGTTTGAAACATAGTTTTGAGATTTGAGTCACCGAGCTAAGATCTGATGGCTAGTGGACATGTTAATGGAAACAAATAAAATGCTCTTAAGGTTGAACAACCTTTTATAAAGCAACTAAGTACAATAGTGGGTAGTTTCGTATTTGATAAAATGACCAAACTCTATAGACTGACAATGAAATGATCAAATTGGCCAATAAATTGGGTTATGAAGTCTTATTGATGATGATAATAATAACGATAATGATAATAATAAGAGAGAGAAATAATAATTATTACTTTTCTAATTATAATACTAATAATAATAGCTTTTTAAAATGATTTTATTGTACTAGTAGGGCAAAGTATTACATACACACGCATATACATACAGTACATTATTACATATTTGACATATACATAATTGTGTCCCTTTTCTTTTATAGCTTGTGCTTGGGAATCCAAGTGATTTTCCTATGAACTGTCCCACTGAGAGAATACCATAAAAAGTTATGCTCGGAAAAGACCCCTTTTCTGTACCTGAAGCCTTCACTAATGTTTTTCCACAATTTCTTTATTCGCAAGCCAGTGAACTGACAGTCTAGCCTTGGAGAAGCAAAAAAGTTTTTTGAATGCACATATATATATATTTTTTATTATTTTTTATTTGATTTCAACTGTATGTATCATTTCTAAGACTTGCTATGGATTGTTAAGGAGCACAGGGCGTTTTAAAAAAAATAATCCATTCCCTGATCACCTGTTATCCCCACTCTTACCGCTAGGAGTCAGTGCTGCTAGCTTTTTAGCTCGGCCTGCACTGCCAGCACGCTGCTCATTCACAGGAGAAGGATGGAGTTGGCGCATCCTCAACTTTCATCCACCACAAGCGCCGCACTGGACTTCATGACAAACGACGGCGTTTTTCGAGCAGCTATACGTTTCTGTATGTCCTACTCCCTTATTTACACGTGCTATGGATATTAGTGGCGTTTCCCGGCGCTCTGTCGCTTGTTGATCGGCGACACGCTCCGACTACAGGACCATCGGGACATCCAGCCTCCGGAGAAGCTCCTGTCCATATGACTGCAGGCTGGAGGAAAGATCTTGGATGCGCCAATACGGGATAGTTTGGAGATCTTTGTGCACATCTGGACTTGCTGAAGGTCATATGAGCAACAGGAATGGCTTTGCATTTTGCCATCTAAGATTATTTACATGTAATTGATCTTTTGCTGCTTAAACGCTGACATCGCTACTGGTTCCTTTAAGTTTTTTTCCCCCCCCCGACAGCTGCTGAGAAGATCGTATGCGCAGTGCGAAGAGATGATAAACCCCCCAGTCAGCGCCTCGGGTTCGGATTAAAACCACCGTGAGATCAACATCCCTGCGATCTGCATACATGGGATCGTTTCTGCATCATTTCATCCGCTTTGAATTGATGGGAAAACCGATGTGATGGAGATCCGAGGACTTTACTGACATCGGGGACGGTCATTCTTTGGGGCTTTTTTTCCGTGGTAAGGCTTCAATCATTGTGGTGGTACTACGGTGATATATATATATATAAATGATATATATATTATGTATACAAAGTCTAAGAAAAAACAAACACAGCAGTGTCGAATATCCAAGTCAACTATCATCAGAAATCCAGCAGATGCTGAATGATGCTGAATGAATAAATGAAGAATCTCCTTTTAAAATTCTCCTGTTTCTTTTATGCCCCATGAATTGCTTCATTCTTGTTGCTTATACACAAGGTTTAGATTAAACACATGGATTTTTGCATGTAAGTGAAGGTAAAAAAGTGCATGTATCATGTTAGACATCATATGGTGCGTGTGCGTGTGCGTGTGCGTGCGTGTGCGTGTGCGTGTGTGTGTGTGTGTGCGTGTGCGTGTGCGTGTGTGTGTGTGTGTGTGTGTGTGTGTGTGTGTGTGTGCGTGTGTGTGTGTGAGAGAGAGAGAACAAAAGCAGAGTCACGACACCAGTCAGATTTTATCAGCATGATTTCCCACTGCCTCTTTAAGGAAGTTATACAGGAGATAAAGATTGGGAACTTTAGGAGCTTTTAAAGGGTTCGAATGAAGAAATGCCCTTGAAATGTTTCTCCACATTGAAAGTGCATCAACTACTGTTACAGTACTGGGCTGCATTTGGTTCATAAGCATGCAATGGCACAAAAATAGAAAAGGAAAAAAAAAAAAAAAAGGAATAACATTTGATAAGATTGGGCTCAAAACACGTGCATTCATGTTATGTCAGTTTGAAGTCGTTTTTTTTTTCGGATTCACCGTCTGCGTTCACATTAATAATACATCGCATGCACAGGTTAAACGAAACGTTGCAAAATTAGATATTGCCATATCGCGCAGGTGCTACCATTCCAGAGAACCCGCACAAAAACAAATTCAGATCTACACTTTAAATCCTTTATACCAACCTTGCGATGGATATCACTTTTAGACATTGTCACTCTGAAGCATGTTTGAGCCCCTATGTTTTCCTCCTCAGTGGAGGAAAACTTTGATATTTCCTAATTTCCTTAACTCCTAAAAGTCCTAATGTTTTAGTGTATTTATAGTAAAATGTAAAAAAATCTTACATCTGACTTTACACTCCATTACTGTTAAAGCTAAGGCCATCAAACCTAAGCACAGCTTCTCTGATTTGATTGGCTCTCTCTTTGACATTGACGACTGCTATAACACCACCTGCCTAATATTGTCATCGCTCGGCCCCTTTTGCTGACAAAACAGTTCTGACCCGTCCAGCATTACCAACATTAACTCCTTCGGTAATTTGAGCGACAGGAGCTCGTTTGTTGGATCAGACCACATGGGTGAGGATCAGTGAGCCTCGGCCGCACATGACCCTCTTACCGGGTTCACCACTGTTCCTTCCTTTGACCACTTTTAATAGATTCTAAACACTGCAGACTGGGAACCATCCCACAAGAGCTGCAGTTTTGGAGATGCTCCGACCCAGTCGTCTAGACATCCCAATTCATCTAGCATTCACAGAACTCAAATCTTTACGCTCGCCTAATTATGAATCATTTTTCATCGTATCTTATGTACAAATTATTGTCCCTGAGAGGGAGACGAGAGGGAGGGGAGCAGGAGGAGGAGGAAGAGGGTTATTGCTCGGATGGAGAATCTTCTTCCATCAGGACCCACGTGGTCACAATGCAATAGTAAACAGCACGTTTGTGAATGCTGCCTGCGTGAGGGATACACGCCGAAGGAAGACAAATCCGCAGGAAGCTGAGCTGAGGGTTGCGTTTAAGGTTTTAGTTTCGCCCCTTTTCTATGTATTTATTGATATTTTTTATAAAAAGTGTCAAACAGAAATGTATACATTCTTTAGGGGTGTAACGGTAAACAAAATCCACAGCTCGGGACGATTTCACTACGATTAGGGGGAAGAAATGCACGATATGAATTTGCTTGTCATCTTTAATTAGCGCAGTTAATAAATAATAATATTAATTATTGACATTTGTGAACATCAACAGTTCACATTTTTGTAACAATTTTAAACAAAATGCCTGTTTGGTTAAATAACATATAAAATAATATTTTATATAAAAAAAAATATATACAATTGAATAAACCAAATTAATGCAATGCCCTTTTTTCTTTATTCTTTCAATCGAGCAATCAATTCAATTGGAACGAATTAAATGAATTCAATAAAATTCAATAAATGGAAAATTTAAATGAAATAGTTTACATTTGTTAGACCATATTTGGGTACAGACTTTATCAAATGACTTAATTCCTTCCGTCCTTCATTTATTCAGTCTCTCGATATGCAGAATTGGCAGGATTTTCTCCTTTTTAAGTGAAATTCTCGAAACTGGACTTACTGTAAAACGCCAAAGAATTCTTTAGCGTTTTCATGCATGCGTCAAAACAAATCTTATTTATATATATATATTTAAGGATAACTAGTAAATATGAAATTCTTGGTTTGGCTGAAACGGGGAACGGTTGTTCAGGGAATTTAGGTGTAATGCAGGTATAAAAAAAACATCGTTCAGAACCAGATAATAAATAATCATTCGGGTCCGCGGCCCGAGGGTTGGGGACCACCGCCATAGCAAACAGCGAGCATCACTTGAGTAACACATTAACAACCTTTCGCATAAACGCTTTGCATTTTATTCAGAAGAATGCAGTCTTTAAGTTTTTCCAACAAATGTTGCAATTACCCAAGATCTTTCAGAAACTCCGTTCTTCACAATATTTCTTCAGTTCATTGATGTTGGAAGGCGTTTGTTGATTCATAGCTCCCTTAAGATCCCACCACAGAATCTCAAGCGGGGACATGAATTTGACTTGCCAATTTCAATAACTGAATTTTTTTATATTTGATGGTTTGTTTAGAATCAGGATTTTGTTGCATGACCCAGATTTGGCCCAGTTTATACTGAAGGGCAATTTGTTTAAAAAAAATCCACCCTTTCATCACGTGTTTGTGGTAATAATTATTTTTTTGACCAAACATTTCCAACCTGGTCCCACCAATCTAGAGGATATTGTACTATAACATTTGTGGTTTGTGTGTATTTATTAATTTTTTTCCAATCATTTGTACTCATTTATTCTATCCTTTACATGACCTATACATATGCATGAGTATTTTAGACCACTAGTTCTAGTTTCAATAATTCTGTTGTAGTTATACGTGTTGATTGACTAATCTTGTACAATTCTTTAGTATCTTCTGTCTGCTAAATCTTTAAATGAATTAGGAAAAATAAGAGATTGTGTTTTCTTTTTCCTATAATACTTTTACGTCTACATCCATCCTTAAATAGAATTATTAAAGGAATAAACTTCTTTCAAAAGTCCTATCTATAAACCTCAATGCAGAATGATGATCTGTGCCTCCCTCCCCTTTTTATTATGTCTTATATACTGTATAGCTTTTACCAGCAGACGTTAGTCTCCTTCTTAAATGTTGTCTTGATAGACCATGGTCTAACATTCCCTACTTATCTCCATACCCACCTTACATCCAAGTATGAACCACCCAGTTACAAGAAAATGAATGTGATCCGATAAACATTACTTGTAAAGTATTACTTGTAACATGTCGCTATACAAATTATCCTATAATAATAGACAAATCAATGAAATCTTACCAGAAATGTCTTATTACATACAAACACATTGTTATTGAAGGTATGTTTTTATAAACCTTGCCCTGAGAACCATGACCTGGTCAGGTGGCATTGTAGAGCAATCATTTCCGTCCATCCATCCATCCATCCATCCATCTATCTATCTATCTATCTATCTATCTATCTATCTATCTATCTATCTATCTATCTATCTATCTATCTATCTATCTATCTATCTATCTATCTATCTATCTATCTATCTATCTATCTATCTATCTATCTATCAAGAGCTTCAATCAAGAGCTTGTGTTATTCCTTTTAAAAGGATGAGTGTTTTAATATGACTTTGATCTTAAATCAAGATCTGATCCCATTTTATAATTAAGGCAGGTGATCTAGGTGATTCCAAAAAGTTCAACACCTTTGGTCCCCTTGTCTTTTTATGTCAATAGACAGGTGTATGCTTATCTGGTGACCATGGAGCTATGCTACATATGCAGCAGTACAGACAGGGCTACTGTATATCCTGTTTCAGCTTAGGTTCTGCATAATTTCATCTAGAAAAAAGGGCACAGAGACATTTTTTTAGATAATATCTGCTAGTCAGACTCTTTTACCCAGTGTGAGTGACCACATTATATTCAGCTTAATTGATCAATAACCCAATTGATTCCTCAATTTGAATTGAAAATGTTTATACTCTTCATCTGGAGTAGAATATACTGATTAAAGCCAGAAAAGTTTTGTCTGCTGGATAGATAGATAGATAGATAGATAGATAGATAGATAGATAGATAGATAGATAGATAGATAGATAGATAGATAGATAGATAGATAGATAGATAGATAGATAGATAGATAGATAGATAGATAGATAGATAGATAGATAGATTTTGCTGTGAGTCTACCAAATATTACTAGAATCAATCATTTATTGTGCCCTTTTGTTTTCTTTTGCTCAATCCATTTTGAAAATTGATGGATTTCTTTTTTTATGTACTTACAGGACATTGTCACAAAGAAAATGAAAGGATCGATCCCTCTCCAGGTTCTCCTCTATGCTACACTAATTCGGAGCTTAAAGGTTGTATCCAAGAGAGGTTCAGGTAGGACTGCATTTATTGTTCGCAAATGGAACTTGCAAACGGGGGTCCCTTCATTTTTCTAATTTGCCCAATTCCCTACAAAAAAAAAAAAATCAGCATGACTGTAGCTATTAAACTATTTAATTTCACTTAGTTTGACTAGTAAACTTTTTCTTTAGATATTATGCAACCAATAATATTATTTGGACAAAAGCTTTCATGTACAACCCAAACATTTTGTCTCTACCACCAATAGATAAAGCATAATGTATTCTACATAGTAACATTTTAATCACTAAAGAATAAGTCTGCATTTCGGATATTCAATACATGCAATCAAAACTGTCTCAGATTTCAACTATTTTCAGTAAGCGACTCTTGAATTTTGACCTCTTAATTCAGACCTGTAATAAACTCCCAGGAAGTAGAGTGATGTGTGATAAGTATTTCCTGGTAGGAGGCAATTGTAAAATATTCTCATAATGCACTATTGTACCAGAGGTGCTGGTGAAGAACTGTAGCTTTATATGTTTCATAATGGATTAACTTGCTAAAGATACCACTTTGACTCTACAATGTCTTGCCATGATTGTCTTAAAAATATATATCAAGATGCACATTAAGAAAAAGGGGACTGGCCAAATAGTTTTCTGAGCTCATGGATACCATGTGGTATCAGAGCTTGATGGTGACACATTCACCAAGGTGTGGACGAAAGCACGTTGAAAGACAGCTGTGGTGCGTGTGGCCTTTGCTTCAAAAATATCCAGGAAAGTAGATCAGTGTCAACAGAAAGTAACATGAAGAATTGGATCTCAAGAAAATAAGACAACTAAAAAAAGAGAACTAAAGAAATATTAACCGAATGCAATCTTCAAACCAAACACTGGAATAAGTAAGATGTTTAGGAAGGTTTTTTAGAAAAGTGTGTGTGGGGAACAAATACTGTCTCTCACACACTCTCTTTTTCTCTCTGATGGTGCTTGTTTCTCCCCATTTCATACTTGATGCTGCTCAATGAAATATTTAATGCTCTTTAGCCAAATTCTGCACAATTGTGGGATCATAAGCACTTTCTTTCCTTCCCTGGCCCTGCCTTCCATTCACAAACTGCCTTTTATCCACACCCCAGTTTCTAGATAATATATAATAACATTTTTAACTTTGCAAGCATATGATGACACTATTGGATTAGGCTGAGCTGAGTGATATGTGTAAGCAAATGAAATTCGAATCGCAGCCCCCCTCTGGCCATTTGTACCTGCCAGAGGCAGGACAGACAAGCCAGGCAATAGCTTGGGGCCCTGACTTTTGAGGGGGATTCTAAAGATTTCAAACACATCATTTTAATTATTTAGCTAGCTTTGGTAGGACTATGTTTAGAGTTGTAATGCTTTATTCACTGCCTTCATAAAAAGCAATGATGGAAATAAACGAGATGGCGATAATATACATGTGTGTAGGGCGGATGTGGGTATATGTCTGTTGGTAGACATTACAAAATGCATATGTCATTTCCTAAATTTGTATAATCATTTTAATATCATATTCGTCACTTTTACAATTCGAATATATAGTCTTTACGTCATGAAGAATATTTTGGTCCTGAATATTTTCCTGATTCTTCTTGATGATTTGGGAACTTAAATCAATCAATCAATTCAAAAGAATTTATCATAATCAAAAAAAACAAAAAGAAAAACACCAAAGTACATTTCTGACAAGATTTTGGTTTTAAAGATTGACGCATTTGGAAGCATGATGAGTAAAAAAAATTCAACAATTATTTTCCCCTTCATGACATTATATTATATTAAGTACCATGCCTCAACCAATGCACTTCCTAAAAATCATGGGTGCCACACTGTTATTCTTTTCAGAAAGTGTTTTTTATTTATCGAACCATAATAGCAGAGGTACAGATGAAGCATTTTATGGTATTGAATCTGTTATGACGTCATGGTTGGCTTTGGAAATGTGGCAATTCTTGCTTCGTTGTATGTTAAGGGATTTTTTGAATTTTGTTTAATGATTTTGCTGACTGAAAAGATTTTCTATTGTAACTTCAGATTTGAATGAACGTGATGAGCTGTTAGGTTTTCCTTCTGTTTTCAGTTTCTATATAGTTAAACAAGCCATAGTTCACACAATGAAAACTTATATGTTCCAGACTCTTTTTTTTATGTCAAGGTGATCCTGTTTGTTATAATAAAGATCTGTTTCCTAGTGTGTGATTTCTATTTTTAAACTTCTTCTGCAGGGAAACCTTATTGTAAACCAAAAATAATGAATGCTATTATATTATATTACAAAATCACTCAAGCCAGTCTAAATGAGTTTTACCCACTAGCAGGATAAAGTCACAACTGAAGTCAATCATAAATCATAAAAGTGTGGAACTTTGCATCATTTAATTACAGCCCTGATAACGCAGAATGGAAGTATACAAGAGCACTAAATGCTGCAAATTCCACAGTTTTTATCATTTTCCAGCATGACAGTGCTGCTGTGCACGAAGCAACCTCCAGGAAGATGTAGTTAACATAAGTTGAAGACCTTCAGTGGCCTGCAATAGAGCGCTGACCTTAACCCTAAACACCTTTGGGATTATTTGGAACATGCACTGCACCACAGGCCTCCACAACATCAATAATTGACTTTACTAACACCCTCGTGGCTGAATGAATCTATGGGAAGATGTTCCCAGTGGAGATTATAACAGCAAATTGGGACTGTATTAGAATGGGATGTTCAAAAAGCACTGAAAGACTTTTGCCCATATATACAGTCATGTAAAAAATGTCTTTATCAGTCTTAAAATTAGCTAAAAATGACCACATATAAACAACATATGACCTAATACTAATAGTGCTTTTGTTTTCTTTTATTTTTATAAAAATCAAGCCATAATTAAAACCATCTGTGAAAAATGAATTACTCCCTGCTTCCATAGGAATTGAGAGGCTAAATCGCAGCCAATTCCTGCTTATTAAATGCTTTGATTAATTGATCATCAGCAAGTGTGACCATGTTTATAAAAGCAAAAAGTTTTAGCAGTTTGTTGGTCTGGAGCATTCAAGAGGATGTTAACACAGTGCCAAGGAGGAAAGATATCAGCAATGAACCATGTTATGCAACTGTTGCTGCCCATCAAACTGGGATGGATATAAGTCTATTCCCAAACCATTTGAAGCTCTTTCATTTAACAGTGAGGATGATTAATTACACAAAGAATATATTCGAGACAGTCGCCAATTTTTCCTCAGAAGTGGACATCACAGCAAACGAACCCCAAATGAACCACATTGTGCTGTGTTGAGAGAAATTTCCAACATCTCAAGATGTTCACAGGTCACAGTTAGTATGCTAAATATTGAAAGTTCATGATAGTACAATTAAAATAATGACTAAACAAATATGATTTGTTTGGAAAATAATTAGTTTTATTTAAATACAAGACCCACGAGACCTGAATGAAAATTTATGGCCATAATGTACAGCATATCTGCAGCTCATATCACCTCATACCAACTTTTAAGCATGGTGATGGAGAGATCATATTTGAGCCTATTTTGTAGCTATAGGATCTTGCAGTCATTGAGTTGACCATGAACTTCTCTGTATATAAAAAGCCCACAAGCCTCAATGAACTAAAAATGAATGAACAATGATTGTTGTAAAGAAGGAGGGAGTGGTGGCTCCAGTGGTTAAGGCGCTGGGTTGCCGATCGGAAGGTCTGGGGTTCAAGCCCCGGTATCGCCAGGCGGTATTGAGCAAGGCCCTTAACCCTCTATGCTCTGGGGGTCCCTTACGAGGGAAATATCAAGGTCCGTGACGTGGGGCCGCCTTCCCGTGGGCTCACCACCTGCAGGAGGGACCGTAAGGGACGGTGCTGTGAGGATTGGGCAGCAGTCGAAGGCAGGGGCCTGCTTAGACTGCTGCCCCCGCGACCCGGATTACGGATAAGCGGGAGAAAATGAATGAATGAATGAATGTTGTAAAGAAGAATGAGTCGAAGTACCTTCAAAAGAATGTGGGAGATTGATAGTCATACATAAATATATTACTTCAGTTACTGTAGGGATAAAGTGAGTTAGTTGGGATAAAGGTGGGTTTTACATGATATTGAGGTATAAGGCGTACCTAGTTTTTCCACACATGGCTTCCCTATTTTGGCATTTTTAATTAAAAAATGAATAATGACAGTGTAATATGTCATGCGTAGTTTATCTGAGGTCCCAATTCTGAGACTTGCTAAGGATCAGATTGGTTTTTATTATGTTCTGACACACATACCTTTGGAATTCACAAAGGGTGTTCTTTAAATTTCATTAAAATTAAGTTTTATTTGCATAAAATAAGTAGAATAAAGAAAAACCACCAAGGAGATAGTGTGCTTAAACTTTTGACTTTTAGTGTATTTTAAAACCATTCATACTTCACATAATTTCAGTACAAATACATCATAAAACGTATATTATTATTAAGTTAATTTTGACAGCTGATTTTGATTTAGGCTTCGTCATAATCTTTTGACTGAAATGGCATTAAGTTTTATTTTAAAATATAACAATTTAGTTATATTTTAGTCATCTGAATTGTTTTAGTTTTCATCTAGTTTTAGTCGAGTAAATCTACATAAAATGTAGTCAACTAAAATCGAATAGGTTTCATTCAATCGCATTTCAGACACATTTAACGGTTGTCACATAATACATCTTTATTTAAATAATAAAAATAACTTCTCCTTGAGAAACAAGTATTCATTAGTGTCTGTATTTTATTTTCATGATGGGGTTTTTTTTTCTTTAATTTTTTTTTTATTTTGCTTTTCTATAATACAGTCGACCTTTTAGCTACTCCTCCATCATTAGAACAGTCCTCATCTTCAGCTACTTTGCTATGACTTCCTCTGTTGTTCTTTAGTCACTTTTGTACTTTGATTCACTGAGAAAAGATGTTGCAATTATCTGTTGGACTGCAGAAGATTTCAACTTGTTGGCTCATTTTTGCCATTCGAATCTTTTCAATCTGTGAGGTTGAAAAAGGGGGAAAAAAACAAGTTAATGATTATTCGTTCTCTCACACACTCCTTTCACTCAAACACATCCACATTCATTTAAATAATGTAAGCTATGCTGTGTTGTTTTAGATTTAATTGCTTTATTCCTGAGCGCGCACACACACACACACACACACACACACACACACACACACACACACACACATGCACGCACATGGAGAGAAACTTAATAAAGCAATCTAATTTAAAACAACACAGCATACTTTATATTATTTTAATGAAGTATAGATTAATTCTTGCTACAAAATGTTAGCGAAACACACTAAATCAGGTAAGCTCTTAAATAACATTTATGAACCAAAGAGTAAAAAGAAGATTTTAGGTGATGACCCTTTCATGAATTACAGAAAGAGTCGTCTGCAAGTGGCGCTTCAAGTTTTTTCCGAAGATTTTCACTCCACACGGTTTACAAACGATCTCGTTTTCCTTGAGATCGAATGTAAAATTGATTCATATGTCTGTTCTTTTTCTCCGTGAGGTTGACATTTTGAAAGTTTTGTGCAGCAGGCGTATATTTGGCGGGTAGATCAGTGCAGATGTGTGCAACTGGCCTGGCTCTTTTTCCAAATCGTCACACCCTAACATTTTTGTCTAATTTTTATTAGTTGACGAAAGTGTGAATGAATTTACATCATAGTTTTTCTCGACAAGTGATTTTTATTTAGATTTCGTCTCATTTTCGTCAGTAAAAATATATTTGACAAAATGTATTTTTCAACTAAATTACCATTGGTACAGTGTTTTTCTAGATATCCTATTGTAAATCTTGAAGAGTTCCCAGAGGTGTTGAGTGTTTGTTGGCTGCTTTTCCTTCACTCTGCGGTCCGTCTTATACCAAACCATCTCAACTGGATTTAGATTGGATGATTGCAGAGGCCATGTCATCTGATGCAACACTCCATCACTCTCCTTTTTTGAACAAATAGCTCTTACATAGCCTAGAGTTGTATTTGTGGTCATTATCCTGTGCAGACAAATGGGATTGCATGTCACTGCAAAATGCTGTGGTAGTCATGCTGGCTACTTGTGTCCTCAATTTTAATTAATCACCAACATTGTCACTTGCAAAGCACCCCAACACCACCACACCTCCTCCATGCTTCACAGTGGGAATGACAAATTTAGGAACCGTCCATTCTCTTTTTGTATGTCTAACAAAGACATGGAGGTTAAAACCAAAAATCTCAAATTTGGAGTGATTAGACCAAAGAAACATTTCATGGTCAAAGCAAGTCTTTTCTTTATGTTGTTCTTTATGGTTTATTTGTCGCAATTCGACCATGAAGTGGACATGCAAGCTCCTGCAGTCTCCTCTGAACAGTGGCTGTTGAAATATGTTTGCCCCTTGAACTTTGGCTGAAGCTTGGTTTCTGGGGCTGGTGATTTCAAATAAACTCATCCTCTAAGCAGGTAGCTCTTGGCCTTCCTTTTCTGGGTCGGTCCTCATGAGAGCCTGTTTTATCATAGCATTTATGCTAAGGGATACATTTAAAGGTCTTGAGATGTTTCTGCTTGACTGACCTTCTATTCTTTTTTTAAGTAATATTGGTCTGTCTTTTCTCTTTATTACTTGTGTGTGATATTATGTATTTGTACAATAGTAGCAGTAATAGGGCTACTGAGTCTGTATTCACCCATTCCTTTGAACAAGAAAACTGGTCTGAAGCACATTAAGAAGGAAAGAATATATACTTTTGACTAAGCACACCTGTGAATTGAAAACCATTCCAGGTGACAAATTAGTGAATTTGATGAGAGAAAGCCATGAGTGTGGCCAACTGTTATAAAAAATAACACTATAATAACACTATTTTATTTCCTACATAATTCCATGCATGTCCTATTTAGCTTGGGTGTCTTCAGTATTAATATACAGTGTTGAAAATAACAATATACCCCTACTGATATACCCCATGTCCCTCCTCTGCACATGTCCAAACCATCTCAATCTCGCCTCCCTCACCTTGTCTCCAAAACGTCCTACATGCGCCGTCCCTCTTATAAACTCTTTCCTAATCCTGTCCATCGCCGTCACTCCCAACGAAAACCTCAACATCTTCAGCTCTGCTACCTCCAGCTCCACCTCCTGTCTTTTACTCAATACCACTGTCTCTAAAATATACACCATCGCAGGTCTCACCACAGTCCTATAAACTTTCCCTTTCACTCTCACAGTTATTCTTCTATCACAAATCACTCCTGCTATCACTCTTCTCCACCCACTCCACCCTGCCTGCACTCTTTTCTTCACTTCTCTAACACACTCTCCATTACTTTGCACTGTTGACCCCAGCTACCTAAACTCCACCACCTTCTCCACCTCTTCTCCCTGCAACTGCACCACTCCACTGCCCTCCCTCTCATTCACACACATATACTCTGTCTTACTTCTAACTTAATTCAGCATACATGCTTTAAAAATATAAACCTTCAGAATTTGTGATTACCTCAAAACCCTATAAGATTTCCTATTTCCTGATAGCTAAGAAACATACATTTTTCATTCAACTTTAAACAAACCTAAAAAGACAAAACAGTATCATGTATTCCTATTTTGTCCACAAACAAACAAATCAATCAATATGCAAATATGATTAATTATAAAACAAATAAATTCCCAACGATAGCATTTTCCAAATGTGTTTTAACTCATATGCTTTCAGCCTTTGGAGCAGTTTTTTTCAATCAAAGCATTTAAAATGAACTGTGATCATATCAGCATGTGTGAAGCTAACATGAAACACAGTGTAAATAAACTTGTATAAAGTAATTACATATATTTGAATTAAGATTTCACTGAGAATATTTGATCCGTTTCTGTCAACAAGAAGTTTTAAGTTTATTTTTTTTTAATGACCTACACTTTCATGAAGCGGTTTTGGAACACACCCCATCTGTACACAGAAGGTTCTGAATATTAAAAGAGAACTTTAATGTTGTACAGCTTTTTGTTTAACATTTTATTGCTTACACTATATGTACTTATCGAACAGTATATAGTAAATCAGAATTTTACAATATGCATTCACTGACATTGCAAAAGAACTGTCACTATAACTCATTTAAACCAGAAAACGCAATGCCAAATTCGCTCATGGGACAACTGAACACAACTTGATTCACTTTTAGAGGCGATGGGTTTTGGAAGATCTGGAAAGCATAAGGGAGCCAATCTCTGTGCTCTCTTTTCTAGCGCTACCTGACAAAGACTGTAATTCAGCACCATTTTAATAACTTCTATTTTCAAACAGAGAATCTGGGATTTTATTTCTCTCAATGGTGCTTTGCACACTGCATTTAGCACTTTCATTTGATAAGTTGTTCTGTCACAGTCCAAAATCACACCTCATAAAATGATTATTTTGTTGTCTGTTGAGATCACTGGTTTTAAAATGCATAATGTGATGTCCACACGTTTGTGCCAATTTTGTGCTGCTGTGAGCATTGTGTAGCCAGAAACACTGCTCTGGCAGTGTCCAAAATTGTATTTTATTAAAATCTCACTTCTCTTGAAAGTGGATATGAACTTCTATAGACAGTTACAAATATGGTAGTGGCAAAGAAGGAACCTAAAGAAAATTATAATGGACAGGAAATAATATAAAATAACTTTCATGATACAGTTTTCAACAATAATTAAGATCATGCTGATTGGTGATAAAGCGATTTTCCTTAATCACAGGTCTATTGTTAGAGGATCTTCATCATCTGACATGGAGAACACATTACCATACAGGCGTTTATAGAATTCACCCTAAGCTTTAATGGGATAATCTCAAACAGTGTGACAGCTGTTAATCAAGACATTTATTTTAAATTGCACAGTTTAAAATCAGCTTAAGAAAATAATCTTTTGTTTATGTGTGTGTGTGTGTATGGATTTTACTTAAAACTTCGATACAAATCATGAGCCCCATGAGGTCGTCAAATGGTGTTCCATTCCATAATGGTTAATAATGGTTATCTTAGGAAGTTCCCAGAGGTGTTGAGTGCTTGTTGGTTGCTTTTCCTTCACTCTCTTGTCCAACTCATCCCAAACCATCTCAACTGGATTTAGATTGGGTGATTGTGAAGGCCAGGTGATTTGATTTATCACTCTCTTTCAACAAATAGCTCTTACATAATCTAGACGTGTGTTTGGGGTCATTGTCCTGTTGGGAGAAAAATGAGGGTCTAACTAAGTATACAACAGATGGATGGCATGTCAGAGCAGAATGCTGTGGTAGCCATGCTGTGCCCTCTATTTCGACTTAATCACAACAGTCAAAACAGTGTAATTTACAAAGCACCCACACAGCATCACACCTCACAACTCCATGCTTCACAGTGGGAACCACAAATTCAGGAACTGTCGGTTCACCCTCTGTATGTCTAACAAAGACACAGCAAATTTGGATTCCTCAGACCCGAAAACAGTTTTTCACTGATCCAATGACCATATCTTGTGTTTATTTTTTATTATTTTTTTTTTATATAAAGTAATGGTTTCTTTGCTGCAGTTTGAGTATATAGGCCCGACTCATGCACTCCTCTGAAAAGTGGATGTTGAAATATGTCTACCACTTGAGCAGTATATCTGTGCTCTAAGGAGGAGAACAGAAATTAATCCCTAATACAGATTACCTACAGATGTTATTAACAAACAGGTGTAAACGTAATCAGTTCAGTCACATGCTATTATGTACAGAGGTTTAAGGAAAACATCCATCATAGAAGGAAATTTATACTACGCTACATAGACAAACGTTTTGAGACACCTGACTTTATTTCCCCAAACTGTTACCTGTATAGCAGTGGTGGACAGTAGTAAAGGAAATGTAATTATTTTCTGTACTTAAGTAGCTTTTTCACTTATCTGTAATTTACTGAAGTATTTCCATTTAGGGACACTTTTACTTTAACTTCACTCTATTTCAGAGTCAAATCTCTTACTTTTTACTCAACTACATTTTGCGAAATCAGTTGTTCCATTTATTTGCTGAGAGAAGAGGTGACCATCTGTGAGCAACGGTATGGTTTCATGCCGAGGAAGAGCACCACAGATGCCTTATTTGCTTTGAGAATGTTGATGGAGAAGTATAGGGTGGTGCAGGACATGTATGAGGACAGTGTGATAGCAGTGAAGTGTGCAGTAGGAACGACAGACTGGTTCAAGGTAAAGGTTGGACTGCATCAAGGATCGGCCCTGAGCCCTTTCCTGTTTGCAGTGGTGATGGACAGGTTGACGGACGAGGTCAGACAGGAGGACTATGATGTTACAGGTAGTTGGTGTAAAAGAGGCAGATGTAGAGGACAGGGTGGTATGGAGACGGATGATCCGCTGTGGCGACCCCTAAAGGGAGAAGCCGAAAGAAGAAGAAGAATAAGTTGTTCCTTTTATTTATTAGTGGGTAAAAACGTAACTGGTCAAACACACAGCAAGCAACCAATCAGGATCGAGTGCGTGCTCTGTTTCAAACTTGTTTTGATTGGCGCCTGGTGTATCTACCGATCACCAACATACAGTTCAGCATCAGTTCAACAGCAAGCAGAACATTTAGAGAGGAATAAATGATGGAAGAAACTTCTGACTCAAACTCGCCACAACACCTGTGGACTTATTTTTGAAGTAGTGGAAAGGTTATGGGCTCATGATCATTTTAATAAATATCAATCAGTGTTTGACTCATTAATATCATTCTATTAATAGATTGATGTGCTAAGAGTAACATTAGAATCTTTTCACTTAAACTGAATTGACAAAAATAATAATAGGAAGATTATAGCCATAAAAAAAATCATTTGCTCATCATTTTATTATTTATTTTTTTCTCAAGTAAAAGTTTAAAGGGAGCACTTTTACTTTTCTAAAGTATTATTTTACCGAGTGTATCCCTACTTTAACTCAAGTACATGGTTTTACACTTCATTCACCACTGCCTGAAAGTCGTACGAACACAAATATATATATATATATATATATATATATATATATATATATATATATATATATATATATATATATATAAACTGATATAAATGTATATATGAACTGAAGATATAAATCTTTTGATACATTACATTGCATTTTCTCTTTACATAAACTAACTAGGAGATCAAAACCTGTTCCACCATGACAGTGACCCTGGGCACAAAGCGAGCTCTATGAAGAAATGGTTTACATGGGTTGGAGTAAAAGATCTAGATTGGTTTGCTATTGTCGGAACTCAGAGCCCGTCTCTGAGGCGACACATCGAGGGTGGATTCTTTTGTTCAGAAGATTCCCAATAATGCTCAGCCAACTCTAGAAAAACTTAAATATAATAGACACAAACTGCCAATGAAGGATCCTCAGTCTCAGATGAGTAAAAGCAAACTTCTTTATTCCATACACGTTCCAATGAGCTCAATAGAAGATGGGTACCTCACATCAAAATGAACAGCACATCAAAAATGATAGAGCACGCCAAAGTGAGGAAGTACAAGTACTGTCTGTTTCACGCTTGTATTTATACTCTGTAGCCACCGTATCTTTCTTTTTTTTTCTAATTTCTTCACCTTGAGTAATTCCCCTTATTTTCCGATCTTGCCCTCTTTTTTCAATTCCCCTTATCTTTGACCTTGGTGCTTATTCCTCCAAACAACACCATATTTGGAGTTCCTGTTTTTTCCCAATTCCCCTTATATTCGGCCTTTTCCTTGATTTTATATAAAAAAAAATAAGTGAGTATAAAGCCCTTCTTTTTCTAGATCCAACCATATGCTGTTTTCAGTCCTCCAAGTGTGAACACCATTTTTGCGGCCTATTTTGTCTTCCTGCACCTGCAATGGGTAAGTGTTATGCTTTACTCTTTTTATAATGCTGTTTGCTATTCTACATTTGTTGAATTGAGTTATCTCAGTGTATTAGATTGTCTGTATACATGTGCTTGATTATATTATTTTATTTGATAGCTGCAAGTGCCCAGGTTATATTTTAATTGTGCATTCTGAACCGATTGTTGCATAGTATATAGAATTTTCTCTTGAATGTGTGTTATCCTTTGCCTACACCTAGCAGTCACCGTGATGCTACCCTGTCTAACATCTTATCTCTGTTGGTCTCTTTTGCTCAGCTCCGCCACGCAAACGTTCTGGAATATCTCCAATGGGTCTTCTTCGCAGACAATACCGCCAGTTCCAGCTCTCCTCACTTGCTGCTGAGCTTGCTCATTTCCTTGAACAACTCTCTGGCCTAACTGTTCCGGCGAATCCCTATCTGCCTCCTCGCATAGTGCAGAGCACTGCTACGCGCGACATGGGCACACAGACCTCTCCTGATCTCTCTGCTACCCGCTATCGAGCTTATGATGACAACTGCAGTGAAGGCTCCTGTCCCCCACCGTTTTCTCCCTATCCCTCACACTGGTCTCCCAATGATTATTCCCCTACATCTCCTGCGCCAAACCAACGTGCTCCTGTGCCTTCACCCGTCCTTGGGCCAAGCTACTCCTTCATGTCTCCTGCAGCTGCAGCAGCCCAACCGCCTTGCTATCCCAATAAAAATGCTTAAAACTCCCTCCCCTCAAGGTCGTTTTCTGTCCTTCTTTATCTATTCCACACACTTATAACATTCAGTCAGAGAATCTATCCTACTCACACATGTAAATATCTTATTATTACTATTTTATACTTGGTGTAAATAAAGACTTGATTAACATATAGTTAAATAGGTGTTATCAAAACTACTTCTATTGTATCTAATAAGTTCTAATGTTAGTTTGATTATAACATCCGCTAGATAAGGCTGATTAAAATTATTTCTCGACATTACTCCCCCCTCTGAGACTTCATAGTCTCACATTCCGCTTACTTCCGTGATAACCTTACCAATCATACATATCATGTAATGCAATAGTAAAACCAACGTAAAAAGTATTTTGTGTTCTTTGGCACATGTTGTTTTCTTCTGACCCAGATACTTTACGTATCGCAGGGGGTCTTGTTGGAGCCCTGGAAGAGGTTACTAGTACTTTACCAGGTACTCGTGTGTTTATATCCACGTGAATGTGTTGGAAAAGTCCATTAAGGCTTAATATCCACGGTAATCAAAAGTAAAATGATCACAAGTACACACTTTAAACAATCCACTTACACCATTGAAACATCAACTCAATAAAAGGAACCTAGTACTCATGAATACCCAGAAGCTATCAACACCAGTGTTGTAATCAAATTGAGTGATAATATTATGAATAATATTCAGTGTAAGACTACAACATACGTTGAATCGTGTAATAAGGTGAACAAAAATCAAGCCACTTAAAATTGGAAAAATAAGCGAAAATAATAAACGTAAAGAAACTCAAAGGAAAGATAAATGAACAAACAATAGATCGACATTACTTGAACAAACAATAGATCGACATTACTAAACTCAAAGGAAAGATAAATGAACAAACAATAGATCGACATTACTTGAACAAACAATAGATCGACATTACTCCCACCCTCTAAATGCAAGGGCCGTGCCTAATCACAACATTGATGAACTAGGAGTGGGCGAAAAACCCTGTAGACAGTCAAGTGCCAGGGAAAATTCCCACTCTGCCCGCCAGTGGCGCGACAGTGGAAGAATCATCACCAAGGTCATCCTCAGTCGTGATTGTACATGCAGCTTTCAATATGAGACATGTGAAATAGAACTAAAATGAAAACGAAACAATATAGTCCGCATAAATGTGGTAGAGCTATGGGACAGGTGACAACCGCTTTATCCAATGTGGTAAGGGAGCAGGTATACGGCGACCAGTCTGTATCGCGAACCACACAGCGTAGTACCATTTTAAGCGGGAACGTCTTCCCTGCATTGAGATTATTTCTGAGTCTATAGCACGCATGCGGCATCTGCGAACCAGGATAGGGCGACAGTGCCAGTTCCGATGTTTGGCTGGTTCCGTTGTCCACAGAACATAGCCTCCTAAGGTAAGGGTGTAGAATGTCACAGTAGTGCGTTGCATGACGAAGGTCGTGAGCAGGAAACTATGGGTGTTACGAGCTCTTGTTGAGAAGGAAAGAGCTCCAAATGATTCGGCCAGGGAGATAGCACGACGCATAGTGAATACACGAGTGACCAGCTGGAGTCCACCAGGAAGATCATAAACAGAGTTCTGAATGGAGTCTAACCACATTCCCTCCGGAGAAAACATGTTAGCGTGGCGCATAATGGCGGTCACTGGTCTACGCTGGTCCTCATCTGTTTCCCAAACAAAATCATCTCTTTGTGGAGGAAAACCGAACCAATCACGGGGTCCATCATAGCACCGGTCTCCTAATGGACAGTCGTCACAGCCCTGGCACCACAAGCAATGTGTCTGACGGTCAAAGGCGAGGGCATCACACGCTTCACAGGGACCCCTGAATGTGTCGAAGGCGAAGCGATATCCCTCATAACACGTGTCAGTGAATGCGCACACACCAGGAAACAGCCGCAGATTCGGCTGTAGCCACCTGGGTTCACCAGCGGCCATGTTCCTGCACACAACATGGAGAACTCACAACAACAACATGGTTCATACAACAGAATTAAGACAGCAAGCATCCGAAGCAGTTTTCCTAAAAGTGGAAATATAGAAGGAAGACTCAGTGAGCATGTCAATATTATCGAGAGCAGTAATCAAACACGGATAAATAGATGGTTAGTTAGATATATATATATATATATACATAGTAAAAAGGATATGTCTGGGGAAAGTTATTTGTGTCCTTCGCACAGGGCAAAAAGCCTTGCATTCATGTCCACATAAACATCATGGTCCATGGCAGCATAGATGTGATCTACAGGAAATTCCTGTTCTGTGACAGCAGACATTGGGAACTGTACATATTGTCCGAACAGTGAGTGCACAGTCTTGCTGATAAGAGCACGAAGACAAGGAATTCCACAGCAAACAAAACATGCCACGGCTGCAAGAATAATGGCAAGTGTAGTTCCAATGCGCACCAGTCCCGCCAACCAGCTCGAAGAAAAAAGCCAACTTAGCCAGCTGGACAGAGCAGATTCCTTCGCATTATTGGAGACCATCTCATCACGAGCTTTCACCATACGGTCCAGTAGAGCGTGTAGCGGACCTGCAGAGCCAGTGTGGAGAGGAATAACCGCGCAACAGTCCTCCCCAATAAGATGGCATACACCTTGGTCTGGGCCAAGCATTTTGTCAATCGCGAACCTATTCTGCACAGCCATTAGTGTAGTGGCATGAAGTTGTTCCGATATCAGTTTCAAGGCTTCAATTGTGTGATTGATAAAACGTTGTTGGTTGTACCAAATATAATTTATCCAGGCCATATTGCGATCTATCTGGATCCAAGGGAGAAACATTGTCAATGCCTTGGAGGCACCCTTGTCTAGAGCGGCAAATTCAGCTGGAACACCTACTGGTGTGCCCTTCCAACTTATATAGATGTCAGGATCCGGGCCCCATGAGGGTAACCTAGATTTATTAGTGATCGTGAGATATTTATCCCTATAGTCGTTCACGATACTAGATAAAATGGTCTGTGCAATGTTACCCTGAGGAGCATCCCGACGTCGTCTTGACCTAAACAGGTCATTTAAGCGGGTCTCATTTACCGCCATAACAATGAGACGTCCTTCTAGAACTACTGGAGCGCAAAGACCATGCCACAGGCTAGGTAGAACCTGCAGCACCTCACTTCCTCCGCAGAACCAAAATATGTCCGCTAAGGGCAGTGTGCCCATCCTCAAGTTCGGGATATGAAACTGTCTACGTGCATTAATGTCACATTTTTGTGTGGAGGAATTACAAGACTGTCTTAAGTTAAGTATGTGGAACGTTGCGTCAATCTGTTGTACACATGCCTTGTCGGGTAATGAACCTACAGTAATTACTCCTTTTGAGCGAAGACACAATGGGAAAGTTTGTTCTGGGTGCACAATCACCCGCAAGTCATCATTACTGAGTGTGGCTAGGGGCTGATATTCGCATGAAGCACTACGGGAGCGCATCCATGTGGCTCCATAATTTTCAGCGGCTGAACCCAATAAACATATTGCTGGACAGAGATGAGTGGTATCATAGGGTTCTTTGTCGCATGCCTCTAACCCTACTGTTGGCATAACACGAGGTGGGCGACGAGATCTTCTGTCGCATACAATACATGTAGAGTTAGGCACTGCTGCACGTCCTGACTCTTCCAGCCATTGTCTGTACAGGTTAAGGTTTGGCTGAATATTTGTAGTTTCTGCATATTGCTTCACTGATGTTACGTTGATCCTTTCAGTGCATCTAACACAAGTTGGGGCTTTTGAATTGGAGGGATAGATGGGGTTCTTGTATCTAAAACTGAGTTGTATTCTAGGTAGGTTCATCCCTTCTTGCCAGTTAGGGACATATACAAAAATCTTATATAGATCAGTCCCATACACTAGAGACTCTACTGAGGTTCTTTCGAACGTGCCATGTGGGAGACCTACTTGGGGAAAACCGTAGAACCATAAAAGCGTGATAGCAGCACAACTGCGGGAGCCTGCCATACGAGAGACAAGTCTGAGAGGTACTCCTGTGACCACTATAATGTCTGTTCCTTTATCTGTGTCGGTCATTCGAGCCTCAAGTCTCATCTCGTATTTGGGAGTGTCTGTTGTTTCTGTTGAGTTACGAGGATGAGCTAGGGATATAGTATATGTTACAAATATATGTTGTGCAGTTGCAGGAAAGAATGGTAGGACCTTGGTGTTATTCAAAACACCCAGTGCACACCGGAATTGGTCTGCAAGCACGTTTCTTGCCAAATATACAGAAACTCTAGCAGTTTCTGCTGAAGTGAGACTGGTTTTAGCGTGGTGATCTAGGGACCATAGAGGTTTAGATCTCTTGTATCTGTGTGTGGACATGTTGCGACTTTCTGGGCATGCTGCGGGCTGAGAGCAGTTATTTAGAGAAATGTTAGACAAAGGGACTGATACATCTGCTGGATGATGTAGATATCGGTTAAGGGAAATGTAAGTGCAAATGAACCATACAACTAAAGCCATGACAAGTACCGCCCAGTCTCTTTTGGTGGGGTGAGTCTGTTTGGGTTTTGGGGAACTCTCCATCATGGTTCCACAGGTAGATTGATATCTAGGTCTACTAGATCTTGTAGATTAAGGGTGCCAAACTGTTCAGGTGGAATGAGAGTGTTTTCGTCACTGTCTAGTAGTCTATGAACAGTCTCTTCCAGTTTGTCAGAATCTATTGTCTCGTGCTGTGGTTGTGAATCAACCTGATATGAGCACCCTGCCTTCGGTTCCCCTTCAACTGGTCGTGGCTGTTTGGTTTTGGCACGTGTTCTGTATGCTGGCCCTCTGTCTTGAGCTGGGCCAGCGCTGTCGTCGTCGCTTTCTGAGTCGTCAGAGTGGGCACAGTGTGCCAATTCAGCCTGAGATTTCCTCCACTTTGGTCCTTTCACTGCAGCTCTGCAACAATGGTTAAGGTGATACCAGTGTTCCTTACCTTCGACCTTGACTGCGGTAGGAGTCGCTAATACCACCTTGAATGGGCCTTCACGTCGTGGCTCACTCCAGTGTTTTCTTTTGAACACTTTGATGTACACGTAATCACCTGGTTGCACCTGCTGCAGTGGCTCATCAACATGTGCTCCGTGTGTGGCTTCACAGACCTGTGAATATAAAGTTCTGTGTATTTGCGTCAGATGTTTGCAATAACTAGACATGTCTGCTTCAAGTTGGTCAAGTGAGGAGCCTGTGTAAGGTCCTTGTGTAAAAGCGACTGGCATGGGTCTTCCAGTCAGCAGCTCATGTGGTGTCAGGTGTGTATTGCGATTTGTTTGAGAGCGCATTTTCATCAATGCCAGTGGAAGAGCCTGCACCCAATTCAAATCTGTGCTAGCACAAATTTTTGCTATTTTCTCCTTCAACACCCCATTTGCTCGTTCAACCATTCCCTGTGATTGTGGATGGTAAACACACCCCATTCTTTGCTTGATACACAAAGCTTCTGAAAATGCCTTGATCACATTATTCACAAAATGTGGTCCATTGTCAGAGCTCAACTTATCAGGTATCCCGAACCTTGGAATTACTTCCCTGATCAGAAACTTAGCCACAGTCTTTGCGTCATTCTTGGCAGTAGCTGTTGCTTCTACCCATCTACTAAAACGATCTATTACTACCAAGATATATCTTTTTCCTTCCTTTCTGTCTGCCATGTCCACAAAGTCCATCATCAAATGTCGAAACGGTCCCCTTGGTTCAGGAATGTGACTGATTGGTGCTGTGAAATGTTTTCTGACATTACGTGCTGCACATAGCTCACAGGACCTCAGGAATTTGTCCACCATACTGGCCAGATATGGGACCACCAATTCCTTCGGATTGTGTCTATTGTCTCCCTACGATTACAGTGATCTACCCCATGTGAATCAGCAATGAGCCTCGGTAGAAGAGCTAGCGGTGCCACCCACACTCCATCAACACTTCTCCATAACCCTGTGTTGGGGTCTTGTACTGCACCCCGTTTCTTCCACTTTTCTTTCTCTTCCCCACTTGCTAAATCCTGATATTCTCCAAGATCTTCTTCTGTTACCTGCCCTCTTACTTCCTCATGCTCTCCTTCCTGCATCATCACTTTCACACAGTCTTCGCCTACCGCTGCTTTTTTAGCTGCCTCATCTGCTGCTGCATTACCTCTACTAATCATCTCCCCATCAGATTTGTGGGCTTTACATTTCACAATGGCTAATGCTTTTGGAAGCATCATTGCTTTGAGCAAATCAGAAATTGCGGGACCATGCAAAATGGATGATCCATCAGCTCTCTGGAAACCTCTTTGTTCCCAGATGGGTCCAAATGTGTGACATACCCCATGTGCATAGGCTGAATCAGTGTAAATAGTACACTTTCCCCCTGCTCCTAGTCTACATGCTGCTGCTAAAGCTTTTATTTCTGCCAATTGGGCAGAGCAAGTTTGTGGCACACTTACACTAGCTAGTACTCGAAACGAGTCATCTTCCTTATTGTGCATGACCACGGCATATCCTGCTTTATTGCCATCATTTGAGCGATAGCATGAACCATCCACAAACATGACAATTTGGGCATCTTGCAATGGTTGGTTCTCTAGGTCATCTCTGGCTTTTAGAAATTTCTCTGCCTCTGTAGTGCATTCATGGGGAATTCCCTCATCTGTCAAGACTACTCGATCAGCTGGATTATTTGTGAGGCATCTCTTAATTGTCAGTTCCGGTGCAGACAGAATTACGTCATACCCTGTTCTTCGTGCATTTGTGATTACAAACTTTTGACTTGTCAGCAGAGCATGTAATGCATGAGAAGTGTACAGGGTCACTGGATGACCCATCGTGATTGTTGATGCTTTCTGATAGGCAAACGCTGCGGCTGCCAATCCTCTGTAACAGGGTGGCATGCCTTTTTCCACATTGTCAAGAGCTGTGCTATAGTATGCAATTGGCTTCTTCCCCATACTCTGTTGCTGTTGTGCTAAAATGGCTGACGCAAAACCTCGCCTTTCTGAGACATAGAGGTGAAATGGTTTTGTGTAGTCTGGACAGGCTAGTGCTGGGGCAGATTTTAGATCACTTTTGATTATTTCAAAGGCCTTTTTGCCTTCTTCTGTCCAGACCAGTCGTGCGCTAGATTTTGTCTGATCAGCTGCTTTCATCATGTCTCTGAGAGGTTGTGTTTTTAATGCAAAATCACAAATCCACGGTCTACTAAAACCAGCTAAACCCAAGAATGACAACATCTGTTGTACTGTTTGAGGTTGTGGTGTTTTCTGAATTGCTTCTACATGTGAGGGTGAGATTTTGCGTGTAGTGCCTTCAAGCACTCTACCCAAATATTCTACCTTTTGTTGGCAGAATTGCAATTTTTCCTTACTGACCTTGTGTCCATTATGAGCTAGGGTTTCCAGGACCTTTAACGAGTCCTTCATGCACTGTTCTTTAGTTTGACTACAAATTAGTAGGTCGTCCACATATTGGAGTAAACTGCTTTGAATGTCTAGATCTGCCAGATCTCGTGCTAACACCTGGTTAAAAATTGACGGACTTTCACAATACCCTTGTGGCAGACGCGTGTAGGTGTATTGTTTTCCCCCATATGTAAATGCAAACAGGAACTGAGACTCAGGGTGCAAAGGTACACTAAAAAATGCTGAGCATAAATCAATCACAGTGTACCATTTAGTCCCTTTGGGGATGTTTGTTAACAAAGTGTGTGGATCAGGTACTACAGGATTTTCTGCTACCACCACACGATTTACTGGTCTTAAATCATGGACCAATCTCCATTTGTCTGAATTAGGTTTTCTGACCGGAAAAATGGGTGTGTTGCAAGGGCTGTTTGTTGGAATTAAGACTCCTGCTTCAACTAATCCCTCGATGGTTGGTCTTATCCCCTCTATCGCTTGTTGCGACAATGGGTACTGTTTCTGGTAAGGTAACTGCACACTGGGTTTTAATTGAATTATCGCCAACCCTGATGACTTAACTAACCCTACATCTGTCTGATGTTTAGTCCATAGCTTTTCCGGAATCTGTTTCAGTACCTGTTCTTTTTCTAGTCCAGTCTGTTCTACCTTTTGCTGCCATTGTCCAATTTGTCCTACTTGCGTTCTCACCTGCACCTGTCTGTTGATCAAAACGGTGTGAGCTACCACACTGTCTTCAGCTGTTAGTTTTATTTTGAGATATTTCCTGTCCAATGACACGTTCATATTTTCTCCTATTGGTATCCATTCAGTTTTCTGACTTGCTTCTCTGACCATTGGCCCTAAGTCTTTTGATTTAAAATTTTGCCTGATCATTAGGGAGACATGTGGAACAGAGTTCTCGACTGAATACCACTGTGCAATGTGGTCTGGTAGCTGTACTGTTGCAGCTATTCCTTGGGGACCAATGATCACGTTTTCTGCTTTGAGACTATACTGGTTTCCTTCTACATGTTCTCCCCACAAAGTCTCGTATTCTTCATCTTGTCCCCCCTCATCATACCTTATTGTGCAATGCCATGGTTTCCTGGTTTCCACACATTCTGGACGCATGTTCGTGAACCATGTTTTCCAGTGGTCATACAGCTTGTGAATTTCTGAGGATGTCACATCGAGTTCCAGCCAATAGACTTTATCCAGTGTCTGTTGTTCTATTTTTCTTTCCACCATCACATACTGTTGAGCTAGGCATTCAGGAAGTTCGACCCACACTCCTGTAGGTCCACAGAAGATTTTTGCTCCTAGCTTGCATAATACATTTCTGCCTAATAGATTTGCTGGGGTATCAGGGGAATACAACAATGGTGCTTGTATTGTGATTCCTTCTACTGTTATGTCTTGTGGCTCTGTAAAATGCAAAGTTTGAGTTTTACCCGAGAAGCCTACTGTCTTTACTGCTTTGCGTGAGAGGGGGAGCTTAGAGCCTTCTTTTCCAATGCTTGTGAATGTTGCTCCTGTGTCAATCAAAAACGATGCTTGGAGCTGGTTACTCACATCCACCATTATGGTTGGTTCTTGTGCAGGGTACAGTGAGGTGGGGCACTGTACCAGCTCCCCCTCTGGCTTCTCTGGGCATCTTCACATGTTACCTTGAGGTGGCCCCGGAGGGCCGCCTCTAAAGTTTGCTTGAGTCTGTTGATTCTGCTGACTCTGGCCCATCCATGGTCCTGCCCAATTTCCGGGGTCTTGCCAACTTTGATTTTGTTGTTGGTTACCTTGCTGTTGTCTTATTGGATATGGGCAGTCTCTCATCATGTGGTTGGGATCTTGGCAGTTCCAGCATCTTCCTCCTCTCGGTGGTTGATAATTCCTTGATCTTGGTTGAAACATTCCTCCTCTTCCTCTGCCTCTTCCTTGCCCCCACCCTCTGTTTTGTGGTGGATATTGTTGATATGTTGGATATGCCATCATTGGTTGTCCCACGGGCATTAGTTGCTGATTTCCCTGATCTGGTATGTTTTGACCAGCTGAATCCTTCTGTGTATTCGTTGGTACCATCATGACTGCTGCTTGTTTAGCTGAACTTTTCTCTTCTTTGCGTTTTTCTTGATTTTCTTGTTTGCTCCGAGTTATCTCTCCAAGCTGTGCTTTGTGCAGCAATGTTATTAAATCTTCTGCTGCCTGTTTATTTGCTTCTTTCTTTTTCCTATACATTTCCACAGCATGTGTGACATTTGCCTGGAAAGCTGCCCAGGGCAAGGCATTAAGTCCCACAACGGACTCAAGTTTTTCTTGTACTTCACTTGGAAGTGCCCTTTTTAACATTATTTTGAACAATGTGATGTTAGCCGTTGTCTCATCCCATGCTGACCCCATCTCTTCGGCCCATGCTTTCTGTAATTTAAGAATAAAGGCAACAGCCCCCTCTTTTTCGTCCATTTTTAGGTTTTCTACCTTGGTTAAATCAGATTGAGTTGAGTATGCGGAGCGAAGTGCATTCCATACGTCATTTCTTTTCACTCCAAATGTCCAACGATCATACTTTTGATCCTTCCCCACTTCTCCTAGGTGTGCCTGATCCAATATTTCTATCATTTTAGCTTTTCCCAATGACTGTGTCAAAATTGCCTTGATATCTCCCATAGCCAGCATTTGTCCCATAGTCTGTTCTTCAAAGCGTGTTATCCATCTTTGTGCTCCTTCACATATGTTAGGCAGTCTGCTTATTAGTCCCGTAAGATCCATAAATGACCATGGTGTGTATACTGAGTCTGTGCCTTTTATAATGACTGGCATCTGCAAGGATTTTCGGTATTTAGTACTTATCCTTTCTTCTTCTTCCATGCTTTCCTCTTCATCATCATGATTCTTTCTTTGTACTTGTGACCTTGTCATTCTGTGTTCTTGTGGAAAGTTCGTTGTTGTTTCTCTTATTTTCTTCTGACTTTCCTTTCTTCCGGCCTTGACGTTGGTTTCTGGCTGATTCATTGACAGTTGAAGTTGTAGCTCATCAAGATATTGTTGGCACTGGTCCATTTTTTCTGAGCTTTTCTGTTCTGCTCTCTGTATTTCTGCCTCGAGTTGGGCATTTTCGTGTCGGTATAGCTTCACCTTTAATTGATGATTTTCACCTGTCACTTTCGTTATAATCTCCTTTGTCTGGCTCATTTCCCTTTGAGTGTCTTTTAGGATTTCTTCCATTTTTTCCATCCTCTTTTGGGTGTCTGCCAGTTCTTGTCTGTTTGCTGCATTTTCTTTTTCATGAAATGTCATTTCTTCCTGCAGAGTTTTTACCTCTGTGTGCAGTGGATCACTTTTCTGTGGCATTCTTGGCGTCATTTCCAACATGCACTTTTTCCCCTCTTTCTGGGTTCAGAATAATAAACTCTTCTTCTTCCTTGCATTCTTCTCCTGAGTTTGAATCTTCTTTGCTTTCTTTTTTGTTTCTGAGGTCTGAAAGAGAGGTGGCTTTGCTTAGTCTTTCTTGTACTTTAGGGGTGCTTTCACCCCTTGTATGTCTTAGTGGCTGCTTTTTCTGGCAATGTCTTTGATTCTGGTCATACTCAGGCGGTTCCAATTCCTCTCGCTCTCTCTCCCATTCTTCAGGTGGGATATCTAGATCATAATCGTGTTCATAGTCATATCTCCCTTCGTTGCCGCTTTCTTCATCATTCCCCTCCTCTTCATCAGGAGTCTGAAATAACACTCTATTTGTTTGTCTTGCTCTTTCCTTGTTTATCTTGTTGTCTGGAGCTGGAAGTTCCATCCTCCCTTTAATCCGTCCTCCTGTTATGTCTAGTTGTATGTCATGATACTCTTTCTTTAGTACTGGGTAGAAGCTAATCACCTCATGCTTCTTTGCTTCAGCATATGGAGGTGGTTTTTTCTGTTCCTCAAACTCCTCCAATGGTGGGGCTGAGGCCTTTTCTGACCCTTTTCCCTCTTTACTTCCTGTTCCTTTCTCTGTCTTTTCCTTGTGTACTTTTAGCATTTCCCCCTCATGCTCAAACCACTCAATGATGTCTAATTTCCGTTTTGTCTTTTCCTTCTTTTCTTTCTTTATTTCTCCCCAATTTCTTATTCTGGTCTTCATTACATCACACTTTTCTTTATTAAATGTTCCCTCTTCTGGCCATTGCAAATCCCCAGTTGTCAGGTCTTTCCATTTTTTCATGTATTTTTTGATCTCCTTTTCAGCCCCTTTATGCCTTATAATTATCACATCCACAGGTGTGATTGGAGATTCCTCCGTACTCATGATGCACCCTTGTCTCGCTCTGTGTGCTTCTCTACGGTGGCCTGGGTTTCTATTTTGAGCAGACCACTTTAGATAGACGTTTATCCGTCTTACTGTTTTACAAGGTCGTGTTGGATTTTTCCGGCTTTGTCCACTTAACGAATTAATTTTATCAACTAGAATTGAGGTGGCTGCACCTCTTTCCCACACTACCTCTTTAGGCTCTACTACAACAGTTGCTGTCAGTCCCGAGCAATAATTAGATTGTTCAGGTACTTCTGCATTTAATTCTATCAATGGTTCTTCGTCTTCACTGTTTGGGTCTGCTATGAAATCAAACAGGTGTATCACTGCTTTACTAGGTGTAGGGGCTTCCACTAGGGTGCGCAATACTGGGCTTAACAGTTGGGGTTTCCAGATGCTTCTTATTTTTTCATACCAGTTTTCCTCTGGAAATATCTGGTGTAATACCTCTATACCATGTAAACGTGTAATAGCCCACAATTTGTCTTGTATCTGCTTCTCTGTCTGTCTCCTCTCTATACCGTTTCTATCTTTGTATGTCCTTTCGTCCCAAAAATGGGTCCTAAGTCCGTTCGTTTCTATCTCTATGTCCATCAAGTTCACGCATTTATTTTGCTATATTCCCTTTATTTTATTTACTTGTTTATTTATTTATTTATTCTTTATTCAATCGCGCTGCGTGTGTGTGTGTGTGTACTATGCTCCGTGCGCCTATGCGCATGCGCACCCTCCCTCGTGCGCTCCGTGTCTGTATGCGCGTGCCCGCGCCCCCTCCTCTTGTGCTCCTTCTCTCGTCCACGCGCAGCTCTCCTGTACTTCTAATGTGTGCGTGTGTATACCATACTATTTTATTAATAATACAGATATGACAATGATACAAGTATAATCACAATTTTATCTACAGACAGCACACAAGCATTCATAGAAATACACTCTTCAATCCGGCTTTCACAAACACACTCTTCACAAATACTATGACAACAAAATATTTACACACTGCAGTTAACACAACGTACATGTACCCATGGCCATCACTTCATATCCTCGGGTCCCACCCCGTACTCATTACGGTGACTCTCCAAGCCTTTTTACTCTTATACTAACAACTCACAACCTTTTAAATGTACCCTTTCCACACCAGTTTGCGAATCTGGATCCCCTAGTAAAGACCTATGGTATCTTTTCCTGTTTTTAGACCATATGAGAAGTGTTATCTTCTCACACCGGGACTTGAACCCGAATCACCAAGGCTTCACCTTTGGGTCTACGCGATTTCGGTCTGCATAGTCTGCAACCTATTAGACCATATGGAAAGTCTAACAGACTAAGGTACAAATAATTAGCCGTAGTTCTACGTGGGTCCCACCCTGCGCCTCTTATACGCAGTGACTCTCCACCTTTTCAACTTTATTTCATGTGGGTCCCACCCTGCGCCTCTTATACGCAGTGACTCTCCACCTTTTCAACTTTATTTCATGTTTGCTTTTTCTCATCCAACACTAAATTTTTTTCCACCCAATAGTTTTTGGACCCTAGGTCAGCAGTCTATACCCTCCCCGGGGCCGACAACCCTATGGGCATACAGTTACTAATCACAGACTTTGAGTATAACAGGTGTCTGCTTACCTTTTTCTCTGAATCTTGTTGTCAGCGGCTGCAGCCCACAGAATGTTCGGTCCCCTGTTCAGGTTTTCGACCTTTACGCTGACCTTCAGGGCCCCACGTTGGGCGCCATTAAATATGTCGGAACTCAGAGCCCGTCTCTGAGGCGACACATCGAGGGTGGATTCTTTTGTTCAGAAGATTCCCAATAATGCTCAGCCAACTCTAGAAAAACTTAAATATAATAGACACAAACTGCCAATGAAGGATCCTCAGTCTCAGATGAGTAAAAGCAAACTTCTTTATTCCATACACGTTCCAATGAGCTCAATAGAAGATGGGTACCTCACATCAAAATGAACAGCACATCAAAAATGATAGAGCACGCCAAAGTGAGGAAGTACAAGTACTGTCTGTTTCACGCTTGTATTTATACTCTGTAGCCACCGTATCTTTCTTTTTTTTTCTAATTTCTTCACCTTGAGTAATTCCCCTTATTTTCCGATCTTGCCCTCTTTTTTCAATTCCCCTTATCTTTGACCTTGGTGCTTATTCCTCCAAACAACACCATATTTGGAGTTCCTGTTTTTTCCCAATTCCCCTTATATTCGGCCTTTTCCTTGATTTTATATAAAAAAAAATAAGTGAGTATAAAGCCCTTCTTTTTCTAGATCCAACCATATGCTGTTTTCAGTCCTCCAAGTGTGAACACCATTTTTGCGGCCTATTTTGTCTTCCTGCACCTGCAATGGGTAAGTGTTATGCTTTACTCTTTTTATAATGCTGTTTGCTATTCTACATTTGTTGAATTGAGTTATCTCAGTGTATTAGATTGTCTGTATACATGTGCTTGATTATATTATTTTATTTGATAGCTGCAAGTGCCCAGGTTATATTTTAATTGTGCATTCTGAACCGATTGTTGCATAGTATATAGAATTTTCTCTTGAATGTGTGTTATCCTTTGCCTACACCTAGCAGTCACCGTGATGCTACCCTGTCTAACATCTTATCTCTGTTGGTCTCTTTTGCTCAGCTCCGCCACGCAAACGTTCTGGAATATCTCCAATGGGTCTTCTTCGCAGACAATACCGCCAGTTCCAGCTCTCCTCACTTGCTGCTGAGCTTGCTCATTTCCTTGAACAACTCTCTGGCCTAACTGTTCCGGCGAATCCCTATCTGCCTCCTCGCATAGTGCAGAGCACTGCTACGCGCGACATGGGCACACAGACCTCTCCTGATCTCTCTGCTACCCGCTATCGAGCTTATGATGACAACTGCAGTGAAGGCTCCTGTCCCCCACCGTTTTCTCCCTATCCCTCACACTGGTCTCCCAATGATTATTCCCCTACATCTCCTGCGCCAAACCAACGTGCTCCTGTGCCTTCACCCGTCCTTGGGCCAAGCTACTCCTTCATGTCTCCTGCAGCTGCAGCAGCCCAACCGCCTTGCTATCCCAATAAAAATGCTTAAAACTCCCTCCCCTCAAGGTCGTTTTCTGTCCTTCTTTATCTATTCCACACACTTATAACATTCAGTCAGAGAATCTATCCTACTCACACATGTAAATATCTTATTATTACTATTTTATACTTGGTGTAAATAAAGACTTGATTAACATATAGTTAAATAGGTGTTATCAAAACTACTTCTATTGTATCTAATAAGTTCTAATGTTAGTTTGATTATAACATCCGCTAGATAAGGCTGATTAAAATTATTTCTCGACACTATAAAGCTTTGACCTCAACCCTATTGAACACCCTTGGAATGAAGTGAAATGCTGACTGCATCCCAGACCTCCTCACCCTACATCAGTAGCGTTAATAACCTTACTAACGACCTTGTGAATGATCTCCATAACCACACTTTAAAGTATAGTGTGGAGGTTATTAACAGCCATAACATAAAATAACCCACATTTTAAACTGCAAGCAACAAACACTTTGTGAATCCATATCAGAACAACTACAGCTTAACATAAAGTGCAGGCTTGAGGGATGTGCTGGACGTGCACTCACTGTATTCCCACTGGCTGCTTTCCTGCATAATCAGTGCATGGATAAAGGGGGCAGCTCATTTAATCAGACCTTGCTTATTTTTTTAAAAGACCTTAAGGTGACATCTCTGTCATGGACATCACCAATCAGCATGATCTCAATTATTGTTGAAAACTTTATCATCAAAGGAAGTTATTGGTCTTTTCCATTATTTTGTTTTTTTGTTACTACCATATTTATAACTGTCTATAGAAGTTCCTATCCACCTTTAAGAGAAGTGAGATTTTAATCAAATACAATTTTGGACAGTGTTTCTGGCTACTTAATGCTCACAGCAGCACAAAATTGGCCACAAGTGTGAACATCCCATTATGCATTGTAAAACCAGTGATCTCAACAAACAACAAAATAATCATTTTATGAGCTGTGATTTTGGACTGTGACAGAACAACTTCAGAAAAAGCACCATTAAGAGAGATAAAATCCCAGACTCTCTGTTCAAAAAGTAGAAGTTATTAAAATGGTGCTGAATTACAGTCTTTCTCAGGTAGCTCTAGAAAAGAGAGCACAGAGATTGCCTCCCTCATGCTTTTCAGATCTTCCACAGCCCAGCGCCTCTAAAACTCAAAGCTCGTTTATACTCAGTGATACACACAGAGTGACATGCTGGTGTTCAGTTGTCCCATGAGCTAATTTGGCATCACGTTTTCTGGTTTAAATGAGTTATAGTGATATTTATAGAATAGCCTTTATTTGTCACATATACATTACAGCACAGTGAAATTTGTTCTTCGCATATCCCAGCTTGTTTAGAAGCTGGGGTCAGCCATTAAACGGCGCCCCTGGAGCATAGAGGGTTAAGGGCCTTGCTCAAGGACCCAAGAGTGGCAGATACCAGGGCTTGAACCCCTGACCTTCCGATCAGTAACCTAGCACCTTAACGGCTGGAGCTACCACTCCCCCCAATATTTGATAATGCAACAGTTGTAGCCTGTTTCTGAATGTTTGGCTCACCATAGCTGGGTGCTTGGCCCCCGAAAATGCTGCTTTCAGATGTAATTATTATAATTTTTAATATCTTTTTCTTTTTCTTCCTAGAGTTCCCAAAATTTGGGTCATTTTTTAACCGTAAGCCATAGGAAGACCATTAGTCCCAAACCCAAAATACCTCTAAACATTAACTGACTATAAACATGTAAAAGTTTTGCCACTATAATAGAAGTGCTGCAGAATTGACCTTACAGCAGCTACATGCTCTTTTCATCCATTTTAGTGCACTCACATTTCGCCATTCCTTGGTGTAAATATTAAAATGTATTTCTGCACAGGATTCCATCAGTTAAAACATCGTTTGATAAAAGTTCTCTGTGTGAGGAAAAAAATCGTCAAACTTTAACTGTTCATTACCTGTTATTAACATTTTAATTCTTTTTTAGCTTCAATTAAAAGCAGTTTTTTTTTTGTGTCTAATTTGTTCATAGTTTTATTGTTCCTCTTTAATATATACCGATCTGCACTTCTGCTGTCAATCTGTGACTAATAATTGTGCAAAAATATATGACCCATATGTACTTTATGTTTAGACTGGTTGTCAAACGTTTTTTTCTTCCTATACAGAATACCTTTGTATCTATTTTAATTAGTAAAATCTGTTATAAGATTGCATTTATTTACAATCATGCGAATATAACTACAAGATCTGGGGCATGTGTTTGATAAGGAGGGGATTTAGGAGTATATCTGGGCCAGTGTGGGACTAACTGTAAGTGACGGTGTGCCACATTTTGACAAAACGTGACAATTAATCTGTGTCTGTCTGGTCTGTATAATAAACTTAAAGGTGCTCAGCCCAATTTGGCCTACATTCACCAGATATAAAGGAGGTATCTGTGCTGGTTTTTGCCTCATTTACAAAAATAAATCAGGCCAATTCTATTTTTCAGATTTATTACAGATCTTGGAAAAGGTTTTGGCCAAAATAGGACCAGAGTATTTTTGTTATGCCATATAAATTTCCCAGTATGTTTTGGAAATTGATATAAATTCTTTGGGATTTGTTTGCCAGGTACATTGGTCCTTGCTCTTGACAAGAGATGTCGTCAGATCGGAAAGGTAGCGTCTGAAGTTTTCAGTAGCGTTCACATCTTTGCAGTTATCGACAATTTCTGGTTTTAGCATGTGGTAGTGGTCTCGAAAGATGACCCATTATCTATACACTTACTCATCAATGCCATTTTCCACCATATTCGTTTAATGACTGCCCTCAGTGTACACTATCAAATGCACTGGAATTCATCAAGACACTGCCACAAATCTCAAGACACTACTTTCATATCGGACTGACTTGATGGTTTTCATTTTATCAGCTATAGGTTCTTAGTGTTAGTCCGTTATGGCAGTACTGTCGTGAGGTTTCATTGTGAGTTTCGTGTCAATAAATTGCTCCTGGGTTCTAGAGTGACCGCTGATCAGGCTCACTTCCACCGTTCACACATATAAGTTCGAAGAAGATGGAATTCAGTGCAGTCTTACTATACTATATAGTATACATACATACATACATACATACATACATACATACTGTATATATACACACACATGTATATATACACATATATTATAACTGGATTGATTGAGCTGCTCTTATGGATGATTAATTTCTAAACAAATTGACACCTGTTTCTACTCTATTTTAATTATTATTATTATAATTTTTTTTTTTTTCACAGCTTCATGGGGGGTTTGTATAGCTTTTTCATGCATTTCAGGTGCATTTGTTTCATATATATAATGCTCCCTACACCAAAGGACTAGAGGAAGACTGCCAATATCTGGATTACTAAGACCCATTAGCCTTGTAATGCAAAACTATGAGAAGGATTATACATTCAAAGCTGTGCTGAATGAAAAGGGACAGTTACGAATACATTCTGTGTGGGATATTTCGTGTGAATTGGCAGTCAATAAATGGTGAAAAGGTGATAATTTATGGTGCAGTAAAATGCAATTTTACTTAAATTATTACATAATAACAGTGGTTATGTAATTAATATGATTACACATTTAAATTCATGTGTACAGATGCAAAAGATGTTACTGACCACTTTTAAATACATTTGAAATAATAAAGAAGATGGAAAAAAAAAAAAGGAAATTGACTGAAATAGCACTATGGGGACAGTTATTTTGTTCAGTGATATCAGTTGATTACTTTATTTTTATTAGATTCTTAAATTCGAAGGGACCGGTTTTTTTTTTTTCTTTCTGTACTGCAGCAGCACTAAATCCTTCCAGTTTAAATCTTCATTCAATTGATAGTAGGCACTGCCTGAGATCTTGACAAGTATCATGTTATGAACAAGTATTCAATAAGGATCCCAAAAAAATTAAAGAATCTTTATTTTTGTTTGCCATCAAGTCTGTATAGAATCCTTGAAGTAGGCAGCTTAAGGCAAAACTTATAGTTGACAAAAAATAAAAAAAACATTGTTTTTTTTACAGTGAGGAATTATTTTCTTGTCTGATTTCTTTTATGTTTACAACATTTATTGTCCTTGAACACGTAAAATACAATTAAATTCGTATTTCCACAAATCCTGGTTTGGAAGAAAAGATCAACAACATTAGTTTAGTGGCCTGGACACACAGTTTGCTCTGTCTCTCTCTCTCTCTCTCTCTCTCTCTCTCTCTCTCTCTCTCTCTCTCTCTTGCTTGTTGAACACAATTCTAATACAAATATTAAATCCCCCTTTTTACTGTTATAACAACCTTCTCTCTACTGCTTTCCATTCGAAGTTAGACCATGGCTGTTCAGTAGGGTTCAGGTCAGGGCTTCGGGACAGTTCAGCCTGTGAAAATATTTATAGTGTAAAAGTCAAAGGCACCTTATTTATTGAGTTATATTTAGAGTGCGATGTATTGACTTGAAGGATATGTCTGGAAATGTTATGCTTGAGCCAGGTTGAGCAATACCTCCATGGGCATTTGGGAAATATTAAAATAATAATGGCGGTTCTTTTGGGGTTTTTTTGCTAAATGTATCAGAGAGTGTATAAGAAAATCAGAATCTTGGCAAAAAAGGCAACATTGATCAAATATATTCAGGAAAATCATAATCAGTGTGTAAAGACTTAAAGTACACATACTTTATGTCCTGATGCCTCATTATTATGGTGATCAAGATTTCAAATTAGCATTTATCATTCACTAGCTTGCCATCAAATTAGAGAGCTAATAAATACCACACCCGATCAAAAGCAGACCTTCTCCAGTTCTCAATCCTTTTTTCCCCATATATATTTTTCCCTCCTTATACTGTCAGTTGACGTTGGGGAACCAGGAGCTACTGAGCCACTCATAAAATAACATTTGAGATCATCATACTGTAGCTCCAACACCAGCTTCTCCATGCCAGAGCCTTTAACAATTTTTTTCAGAGGTCCAATGTTCAACCTTTACATGAAGTGGAATCCAAATGGATCTGGCAAGTCTCTAGATGGTTCAGGATGTTTGCGTGTCAGCATCTACTTATGATGATGATGTAAGATGTTTTTGAGGTGTTGTATGATGCATTCCCAGTACACCATTGCATCTTCTATGTGAAAAATAATGGTTATGCGAGTCACTCTGGAGAAAAAGTAATTCTACTTACCTGTTATTATGATGTTTGATGATATCTATGCCTGATGATATCAGCTCTCATTCTCCTAAGCAACCTTTTGACTGCAGTTTAGATTTAGTATTTATTTCAAGTTGACCACTGTTCCTGCCCCTCTCCTCGGATCTGCTCGCTTCGTCCCGGCCTGCCTCTGGATGGTGTTTTCTTTGATTGGAGGCCACTCTGTGCAGCTGGGGATGGTTTCACATCTCTGGCCTGGGGATCTACGAAATTACAGAGTAACACAGGAGCTTTGAGGATGGATTTGGACTGTAGTTAATGTCAACAGTCTGCTACACTGATTTAGGACTACAGTTTGTTTCTGATCATCATCACTGCACACCTCAACATCGTTTATCTGTAAGAAATGGATTCGGTGCAACCAAAGGATAGGTTCCCTCTTGTTTCTGGTTCCTCTCAAGGTTTCTTCCTTATGCCATCTCGGGGAGTTTTTCCGTGCCACACCAAAAATAAAGCCAAATCATCTGCTGAAATGAACATTTTACTCAAGGTAACAGCACTAGTAATTACCGCCAACCATCTGTTCTATTCAACCCATTTACATTACATTACAGTGTCTCTGAGGATTGTGGGCTAATTTTCCTTGTTATATCATTAAGTATTACATTATAATGATTGAATTTTAGATGATCTCAAATGAAAAATGAAATCGTCATGATATTTGCCACCTTTAAAGGGCCAGCCAGTTTCTGCAAATATATAATGGTGCATATTCAGCAAAAATAGACAAAGTGCATGATGGTGGATGAATGGGTAGCATTACTAATTTTTCATTTTCTTGTCAAAAAATATTCATGTGGGTGATTTGGCGAGGCTTAATGACTTAATATTAAGGTGAAATAACTTTTGGTCAACTCTCTTTGTCATCTACGTATTTGAATATATATGTTTTTGTTTTTAATATGAGTTCTCAGCTATGAATGTGTTTTTAACGTAGTAAGTCAGACCATAATCATGAAAAGTTAAAAACGTGGTGCTGTGGAATCTACCCTAAAAAGCTTATCAGTGCCTTGCATTTTTTTTTGTTTCTGTTGTAGCTTGTCCGCCCTCCACACATTTTTTTTCGCATCCCTACTTTGAGTCTGTCCTCTCGTTTTTCCTCTCGGTTGTGAAGAGTGAAGCTCTAAGCTGTCACATTGGCAGGGCTTAAGAGCATTTTCATGAGTGGGTGACTGAAAAAATCTCCAGCAGAGAAACTGGCCAAGCGTGGCTCAGTTCAGAGCCTAGCTAAGTCATTTGCTACCATTGCACTTGATCCGTAGAGCTACAGTTCTCCAACAATGAGTGTGAAACCTGAGCTGCCATGGTAGTCAATGATAATACACAAACTTTAAAAAAAAGTTAATTACAATAAAAGCAAATGGATATATAGTTTATTTTGCCTTCACTGACTTGGCCAGAACACTCAAATTATTTGACCCAAAGACTCTGGGGCTACTTTTAAAGTATGTTTTGGGTGCTGATGTGTACAGTGCAGATGTTTTGAGGCATTTGGCTGAATCTGAGCAGATCATATAATATAGCTTTATACACTTGAGAATGTGTCCTGCTGCTTTTGTCAGCAGTCACACAATCAATAAATACAAGTTAACCAATTCCATTGGCAGCCTTGAATTCCCAAGGCACAGGATGGGGTGATATGTATTGGATCAACATTTTTCTTTCCTTCTTTATACCCATCTCTTCAGATCATTCAGAGGCAAGTTGATATTTGTATCCTCTCTCCATAGGATGTTTAGGATGATGTCCCTGAACTTTATGGACTTTTAGAAGATTTTTTTAGACTTACTCTAATCAGGTCTTCTTGTTTTGATGCTTTTAAATCTTGTTGTAAACATTTCAAACATGAATGTTGACGCCTACCTCCTGGAGGTTGTTCACGAATTGGCTAAGTCATTCACTTATCTGCCACATCCAGGTCAAGTCAATCAAGTTTATTTCTATAGCGCTTTTCACAACGGACATTGTCTCAAAGTAGCTTTAAGAGTTAAGGTGAACAATGTGTATTTATCCCTGATGAGCAGCCATCATGACTGTGGCAAGGAAAAAAACCCTTAGATGTTATGAGCAAGAAACCTTGAGAGGAACTGATCTCATTTGGGTGATATCAAGAGTGTAGTTATAGTCTTTAAAACAATACAGAACGAGTGAGTAATGTCCGTTCTACAGTCGTATACAGTGAGTTGACATTATGGAACCAGGAGCTTCTGAGCAACTCATAAAATAGCTCAACATTTGAGATCACCATATCCAACACCTGCTTCTCCATGCCAGAGCCTTTAAACACTCAAAGAGGTCCAATGTCCAAACTTTACATAAAGTGGGATCCAAATGACACTGGTACGTCTCTAGATGGTTCGGGATGTTTGCGAGTTCGGCATCCACTTCTTTAAAGGTCCAAAATCTTCATGAGGTGGGATGTGACTAGAGCTGGTGCAACCTAAGGATGCCTTGGGATGGGTAAAGAAAGAGCACAGGTTTATGATATGTGATGTGTGTTATGTGTAGAACTCGCTAAAAAGACTTAAACTGGGAAAGTGTGTCTGAGCCCCAAACCATGTCAGGAAGACTATTCCACAGTTTAGGAACTAAATGTGAGAATGCTCTACCACATTTAGTGGACTTTGCTATTCTAGGAACTACTAGAAGTCTGGAGTTTTGAGATCTCAAGGAGCGTGATGGATTGTAGCGTGTTAGAAAACTGGATAGATACATGGGAGCCAAACCATTTAGGGTTTTGTAGGTAAGTAGCAATAGTTTGTAGTCGATTCGAAACCTAACAGGTAGCCAGTGTATCCACATCCACACCCATCAAACCCAACTGTATTCTCTTGACACTGCCTGCCTAATAATTGTGCATTATTGTGCATCGCTTTATAGTCTCTCTTTTATTTCCCTCTATCTTTCTCTCCTTTCTTACTCACTCTCTCACACACACAGACCTTTGCTTATGGCTGATGCAAGTTCGAAAACAAAATTGCATAGAGGACATTGTCTGTGTGCATAGAACACTTTGAGTACTCCAAGACAGAAATTACAGGAACTGGTTATAAAATTATAATATTATTAAACTTTAATGAGATGAGGTATGCTTGAATGCAGTGTGCTAGAATAAACCTAACACTAATTATGAGTTTAAACAATGCTTCAACACATTGCGCTTGCAGTTGTGTTTGCGTTCGCCTGAAACATTACTTTATTACACCCTTATGTGCATGTTAAACATTCTATTATATATTTAGTTCTCCTCTGCTGTTTTAATAACCTCTGGAAATCTGGAAAACTTTCCACTAGGTTTTCCATTAGGAATGTTGCTACAGGGATTTGTCCATTCAGCACATGTTTTACGCTGGATGCCCTTCCTAACGCAACCCTCCCCAATTTATCCGGGCTTGGGACCGGCGCTGAGAGTGGCTGGGGGTGGTTCCCTGACCGGGGATCAAACCCGGGTCGCAGCGGTGAGAGCGCTGCATCTTAACCCCTAGACCACCAGGGGACCTTTATTATTACTACTAATAATTCTTTTAATAATAACAATCTCTGAATGAATATACCTAAAGTGCATGCTCCTCAAAATAGCATTTACATTCAGTTTCGATACAATTAATCAATGCTGGCTCTCTATTTATTTTTTTTATTTTCTGCTATTTCACCATCAGCGTGTGAGATATGATACTGCAGATTTCAAAAGCAAAGTAGCACCTTCCAATTGTCATGGCAGAGAGATGAGGCTGAGCTGAATTATTCAGTGGCATATAAGCCAACGAGAAAACAAGAAAAAAAGCTTGATTCTGCAATTCTGAAAGACTGAATCTTAGTGGTTCTAAACAAGGCATAATAAGACACAGATGAGAGGATTACTGAGGTATTACTGAGTGATTTGCTGGGGCTGATTGGTAGTCTAGCTGTGCACCCCTTCGGTGCTAACTTGGCAGAGCCACAACCACCTACAATAATGCATGGCTCCTGAAGTGAAAAATACAGTACAGAGGGTTTTCTGGACAGCAGAACGAGATGTCTCAGCTTATAGTAGCCTTCAGGCTGACAAAGTTTTAATGGAAGTGATACTCATAGTGCAGCTTGCAGGAGTTGCAGCACTCTCCAACGAACATTAAGGCATCCAAGGTGGGGTTGGTCCTCCATAAAGCCAGAATTGGAAGGGATAGTGGAGACAGAGGTTGGAGCAATGTCTTTCTTTGGGGTCGGGTGGGGGCAAGGTCCTCTATGAAGAATAGGGAAGGGGAGCAACATTCTCTGCAATACAGGATGGAGGAGAAAAGTATGCTGTAAAGCCGAGTAAAGGCACAATGTCCTTAATGGAGCAACGAGAGAGAGTAATGACTTTAGTGAAGCAAGGCAGAGTGAGATCTTCAACAGAAAAAGGAGCAATGTCAGGAGCAATGCCAGGTGGGCAAATGATGCCCATGGCAAGAGCGTAATGGCATACATTTCAGGCCAGATGGATGGAAGGAAATCCTCAACCAAGCAATAAGGCAGAGCGGCACCCTCAGCGGACGCGAGAATGGGTGGTAAATGGTTTTAACCTCCTCAGTAGATTCATTCTAATGCGGACAAGGTTTCAATCGGAATGGAAATTTATTATAAACACTTTAAAAAATCTTCCCCAGAATTTGTAGAAAATAAACAAGTTCTCTGTCCCAGGGAACATAATCTATTGAAACAGAATGCTGTCTGTACCAGTGCATGAAGTGTCATTTTAACTGAAAATAGAGCTTCAAAATTGGCTTAAATGCCCGATTTCCATATTTTTGTCTTTGTGACTTATGCAGTTTGGAACCACTAGTTCCAAAAAAAATATATACTTGTTTACACTATGTGAACTGGAAATATGCTGCCAATTTATACATCGCCACACATTTGCAAAACATTCAAATCTTTCCTATGAGTGTTGTTTGGATGATACCTGTCCAGTTTCGAATTATTCTTTCTTCTGCACATGAGTCATATTTCAGAAATGAAAAGAGTGGAGATAAGGGGTATTTCCTATTAAACCGGGTACATGGCTGAAACATGTACTGGTGAAGCAAATACGTTTCACTTTTATGAATGCTAGTGTTCAGCCCTAAATGGTTATTATTGTAAAAAATGATCCAACCTTCAGCGATACTCCATTTACTTAAATATGACTCTCAACATGAGCTAGTTATGCTGGGTAATGGCCAAAGGCATATGACGTCTACTGAACTGCTTGAAACGACTTGTTACCCTTCCGGTCCTGCCCTTAACATGTCAAAGATTATAAATGACTCAGTCACACAAGATTAATAGAATTGGCTTGTGTTGCTCAGCAGAAAAGCTTTAATGGAAAAGAAGCTTTGTGCTTCTTGGAAAGGAAAGCAGGAAGGGCTTTTAGTTGAGTGAACTTCTTATGTGGAACTTTTTCTAATATGCTGATGTAAAAACATGTGAATGCTGTCAAATAACACGTGACGGTAAATACTGTGTTGAAATTCACAAAAAGAAAACGGAGCTCATTTCTCAGATGATCTCCAGGTCACTGGGCAGTTATCTTAGGAAGTTTTTGGCTAAACATATTAATGTATTTTTCAACATAATTATATAATTTAAACCTTAAAATGAGTAACATTACTCTTAATACCCTAGGTTTCCTATTTAAGATCTGTTGCTAAGATACAATATATATCAGTACAGAAAAAGGCCTAATATGAACACCTCCCAGATATAAGAATCCAAAATGGATCCAAAAACATAAATCATTAGCTTAACATTCTTTATTTTCCCATGTAAAATGCACTTTCGAAATGAAACATTACACACAATGGCAGTACATTTTATTTTTCAGATTGAAATTGCATTTCAATTGTAATAAAATATTCAAATGGATTTATAGATTAATAAGCATATCATTTTATAACGTTAAAAAGTGAATTAATATCAGGACCTTTCACGATTTTGTTAGTGTTTTGTTTTTGTATTGTACTCGAATAATATTATTAACTCAAATATTTTAAACTCAAATAGTAATAAACTCAAATTTGTATTTTTTTTTTTATTCAAAATGGTTTTACATCAAATCCTAGTATTTCTCAGAATGCAGTCTTCGGAGTGTATTTTTGTAGTTGGAATGGAGGCATACAGTATATATCGCATTTGGATTAAAGGCAGCTCAGCAGCCTCTGGTTTTTAATACAGCTGGAGATGACATGCTTGCTTGACCAAAGACCTCACACAAGTATAAAGCACTTCTTTGGTCTTCTTCATTCCTTATACATTTTCTAATACAGACTGCTCAGTGTTTTTTCTTCACTCTGTCTTCTGGCCATTTTTACTTCTCTGTTTTTTCACATTTATTCCTTCTTTCTTTTCCCAGCCATTCCCTGTCTTTCCACCATGTTGTGTCAGGTCTGGTTCTGCTTGAATATCATGGGTATAAACCGCTACTGTTCCTCCCTGTTCCTACATCAAACAGATGTTCTGGTCTCTGATGTTTCAGACTCTAAAGTATAATCTATGCTCATGTGTATATTTTGTGTTTTTCTCTACATGTGTTTGTGTTTCTATTCACCTCTTTGTTTCGTCAAGGAATAAAAAAGGGAGAAGCAAATTAAAATGGATCCAGTGAAAAGGGCAATCACTCACATTGACATTAGCTAGCTAATCAACAAACATGTAGTGTATGCTTGGAATGACATTAAAAACATTACCTCTCTGTTAACTGTACTTGTTGGTACTTAACGTAATTTCCGGACTATTAAGCGCACCCATATATAAGCCGCACCCACTGAATTTTACAAATATTTTTATTTTTAACATAAATAAGCCACACCTGTCTACACTAATGTACTTTACACAGGCTTTAACGAAAGAAACGTTACACACGGTGTAACGGGTGAAATATGTTGCGCTTCCTTTAGGAGCATAGCGGTGTTTTGGGAAAAGCATGCCAGAAGCGAGCTCTCCCTTCACCCCGACTCAACGCGTTACAACGGCTTGTATCTAAACAGTAGCCGACCAAGAAAGTCATTGTTCACTGTCTTCCTCCTTCCTTTTACAACTATTTCTCTCGGGAGTTTATCTTTTGGCATCTTAGCATTTTTTTAGCCTGCCGCCGCATTGTTCCCGCTATTACTGCATGTGTGGAGACCGAGGAATATGTCCTTATTATTTTCTGATGCTCATTTCTAAGTTTCTTTGACTAACCCGTAACTCTGTTGCGAAGAAAAATAAAAAAGCACAAGTTTTGGAAACCTGTCTGTGCTTATATGATTTCTGTTGCAACTGGAGTTAGTGAGCTCTCCCTTCACCCAGACTCATCGCGTTACAACATACAAAATGTAATCTACAGAATAAAAATTTTTGTATTGATGTTACTTGGCGAATTCTCTCTTAATGAAGTCGCCTGAAAAATTGGGATTTTGGGTGTCAGGTTTTAGCATGGATCTCTTCAGGTAAAAGATTAAGATTGTTGTAGTCCGATTGTTGTATAAGAGTGGTACTGTAGCCCAAGTAGCCTTCACAGAACCCTGACCTCAACCCCACTAAAAACCTTGATATGAATGGCACACCAAATTTAATTTAATTTGACATCATTGTTAAACTCATGCTTTCTCCAAGTAGAAAAGACTACTGAAATAGGATGCTCAATACTCAAGTGTCTGTATACCTTCAGCCACAGCTTTCATTTGACCATAGCGTTGGCCATATGTTTTTAGCCACATTTTTAAATCAGGACATTGGACAGATTCCCTACTACTCAGTAGCTTTCATTTGTTGTAAGCATTATTTTATAAAAAAGTATTGGTTTAATCTCGCAGTGAGCTTGTAGTTAAAGCCATCCCTCCAGATGTGAGTTCACAGCTAGTAGCTAACAGCAGGACATTGACAATAGCTGGCATAATACAGATCATGGATTCTCTGTACTGCATCAAGGAGAATAAAGCATTCACTAAATATAAACAAATCAGAGGTGTTCATCTGTGAGCTACAACGAACATCAGTGAACAGATACAGGCACATATATGGGTACATTGGTGATATTTTAAAGCTTGCAAAGAAATATAATACACAATCCTAACATTGTAACCAAAGAGTCAGGTGATGTACAAACAAATTTAACAAGAGATTTAGAACTAGGACAGTTACAGTATGTTTTAGCATTTAGCATCTTTGCTTACTGTGTGTACTTTTCTCCACAGACTCTTAATTGGGGCTCTAAAATGCAGCAATGCACACAATTTTCCCAAAGTGTTGACAATGCTGGTGTTTAATATGGAACTCTTTAAAGCCAGCTTCATTTGCTGCTTCATTCTGCTGAAGTTTAAGATAAACGACAGGAAGGTGGATAAAATCACTGAAGTCACTATAGCCTGTCTGCCTTTCTTTTCTTTCTATTTGCAACAACACAATCATGCAAATATCGGTTTTGATCTATTGCTATCGCTAAGCATTGTTGTCATAGTCCTATTCCAGTACAGGCCATACATCATCCGTACCAAGAAAGACAGATAGCATAAAAATGACAGTGTTGTTTGTTGCTTGTGCTCTGTAGCAGATGTTCAGGAGGTTTATAGAAGAGGCAACAAAGACAATAATCATTACAATCATATTAGAGTTTGTCTCATGGTGTGCTCTGGGCCATAAACTGCAATTAAATGCAAAATAAAATATTTATCTTCAGTACTTGCTGCAGTGGAAGTGATTCAGGATTTGTAGCACAAAGTCTCTTTAGAATGAGTCAGTGTAGTTTCCATTGGGTGAGTAGACAAGTTGGCAGAGACAGTGTGATGCTCTGGTGATGTTCTGATGAGAAACATTGGGTCTATGCATTCATTAGCATTAACATGTACCACCTAACTTAACATCATACAGACTAAGAACACCCCTTCATGGCAAACCAATGGAAGTGTCCCCTTTTAGCAGAATAACGTGTTCTGCCATACAGTAAAAATAAACTATTTTTTTTTTTTAGAAAACTGGGAGTTATATCCTTGAAATCCTTGGCATCACTGATGTCCTTTCAGTGCATTTGAAAAAAGTCTGGCCTTATACAAACAATTGGTTGTGGTTTCATAAGAAGTGAAAGAAGTTAACCTTTTTATATTTATTTGTTATTGTGTTTACTTCGGGACTGTTATTGACAGAAATGTTGTTCAAGTGAGCTTTTCTCTTCATAAGCTTTACTCATCATGGTAGTCGCCAATGTAAAAGGAGATCATAGAGATCATTTCATCATTCTCAAATCATCATATTGCTCACCCCTAATTGAAAAAAGTGTTTAGAAAGTGGATAAATGAGAACAATGACTTTGGTAAACACTTATGTAGATTTTACATACCGTAATTTCCGGACTATAAAGCGCACCCTTATATAAGCACATTTTCATTTTGAACATATATAAGCCGCACCTGTCTATAAGCCGCAGGTTCCTACACTGAAACTAATGAACTTTGCACAGGCTTTAACGAAAAACACTGTTACATGGCTTGTATCTAAACAGTAGCCTACCAAGAAAGTCATTGTTCACTGTCTTCCTCCTTCCTTTCACAACTATTTCTCTCAGGAGTTTATCTTCCGGCATTTGTCTTCCGGCATCTTCCGCACCTGTCTATAAGCCGCAGGTTCCTACACTTAAACTAATGAACTTTGCACAGGCTTTAACGAAAGACACTGTTACATGGCTTGTATCTAAACAGTAGCCTACCAAGAAAGTCATTGTTCACTGTCTTCCTCCTTCCTTTCACAACTATTTCTCTCAGGAGTTTATCTTCCAGCATTTGTCTTCCGGCATCTTCCGCACCTGTCTATAAGCCGCAGGTTCCTACACTGAAACTAATGAACTTTGCACAGGCTTTAACGAAAGACCATGTCTGTTACACGGCTTGTATCTAAACAGTAGCCTACCAAGAAAGTCATTGTTCACTGTCTTCCTCCTTCCTTTCACAACTATTTCTCTCAGGAGTTTATCTTCCGGCATCGTCGTGCGTTTAAAAATTACCATTGGTGAAGCCTTTTTCCCGATGCCGTGCAGCTCAGAACACAGAGGAAGTGTGTTTTTTCATGCCCGGTTGTTTTCAGCGTGACGAATGATTCGCATTTCCTGTAGACAGTCCGAGTGAGCGGCAGGTCAAACGTCAGAGGAACATCATCCATATTTAGGATTCACCTGAACCCGTTCGGCAATTTCATTGGTCTAATGTTATGGGGTTCAGTTTTTTGGCTTGAAGCTTGTGAAACCGGGAAAAACCGGGAAAAATCCATATATTAGCCGCTTCGTTCAAAGGGGTTCGAAGCGTGGGAAAAAAGTAGCGGCTTATAGTCCGGAAAATACGGTATTGTATTTGTCAGCATTGTAATTGTATGGCAGGAAGTGTAATTATAAAGTGGTGTTTGATATCACTTCCAATTTAATATTATTACTTGTCATATATATTCTTAAGAAATGTTTTAAAATTGGTCTACGTATATATATATATATATATATATATATATATATATATATATATATATATATATATATATATATATATATATAAACGTCATAGAATGGAGCGACGGATATTTTTAAACTGATTCAAATGATGATATGTTGATGATACTTTATTTTTTAGCCTTGTAGGAATGGCTTTTGCTTTTTTTTTTTTGCATGTAATAAAATGCCTTTTTTCTAGCACCATTAACCCTCATTAAACACCAATGCTATAGAACTAATATGACATTAGTGCAGGATCCAGCTCAGCTGCACAGCTGGATAAAGATATACAGAACTCTACATAGGGGTTTACAATATGCTCTACTGACTTTCCACCAGAGTGTGAACTGTGGGAAGCATTAATGTTCCACCGTATATGACTGGAAGACCATATGCTCTCCTTCATCATCAATGTAAAGGAGGCTAATAGATTTTAGCTTTAACGCTACATTTTCCTTCGCTATGCAAAATTGTTCCTTTTTACATTGTTAAAAAGAAAGTCATGTCAAATTATTGTATAGCAGGTGCTTGTGTACAAGTACAAGTGTGTATTTCCTTTTTCTCTTTTACAATAATTACAAAAGAGAAGTTTGTAATTGGCTTTTTGTGTGTAGTAGCACATTGAACCATGCAAACTGGCCTAGGCTTGATGTCTGCCACTAAACCATGTAAACTGTAAAGAAAAGGTAGAATATGTACCAGTATTCCTGAGGAAGTAGAACCTGAGGATTGCCTTCTGACTACCTTTATTTGACCTGTGGTATTTTGTATTTTTACATATCTGAACTGTTTTGTTTGTTTCCATTCCTACATTTTGATGGTGTCTGAATAACCGTTTGTGGTTTTGTCCTAATGAACAGCAGCACATGGTTCTACACTTTACCCATAAGTGTTGCAGGAAATTTGGGCCAATTGACCTTAGGAATCTCTTCACAATTTCTGAATACATGAGCAAAAAGCCCTGCATCAGTTTCAGCATTGCAAGCGTTAAAGCTATGATTGGGAATTTTAGCCTTGGTGGTTTTAGGCAGTTCAGACTCACCATGTTTGGAGAGTTCAGCTGTGCCAGAATTAGAGACTGTGGTCCCACCAGAGTCAGAAAGTGTGGCCTGAGAATGTACATAAGAAAGTAATGCTTTTTAGCACGAGAGAGTAAAGCCTTATTTTAAGTAATGTACTTTTCCTCTCTTAATCGGATGTTTTGATCTGTTCTGACTGCTGAATTTGAATCACATGTACTTGGAAACTTGTCCACTATGACTAATATTATGCTCACCATGGTCTTTCGCAGTATGACCTAAAACAGTGTCGAATTCTCTTTAAAGATGTTTGAAAGTGAAGTGATATGAGGGAAGTTGAAATAATTACCTGAAGACTGAACAATTGAAAGGCTCATTGAAATGTATGGATCCCAACCTAATTAGCAAGTGGAGTCTTATAGGCTGCTTGTGGATTAGCAAACACGAGAAATATCTGCCTAAGTGACATGGCTGACTAAAATATTCCAAATTTCGCCACATGTGCTGACAAAAATCGAAAGAACCAAATGACAGTATTTGGTCTCTATGTGCATAAGGACTCCAGAAGCTTTTTTGGGTTGATTTCTGTCAAATGTGTTATTTATGGATGACACCAGGATATATATTTTATTAGAAACACACTACTCATCAAACAGATAGTCCCAGGAGGTCTAAACTTTGTATTTTGAGAATCCTGTACAGATTTCTCTCTACAATGATTCCATTAACAATAAAATGTTTCTTTCACTGGATTGGAGTGCGTGGCCTTACCAGTGTCAGAAAGTGCTGCCTTTTCTGCTTTTCTCCTTCGATTAATCAGATGTTTTGATCCATTATGGCATTGTGGAGCTTACCAAAGCCTACAGGCATTTGGCCCTCTTCATATGTTGTTGCATTCCCAGACAAAAACGCATAAAACCAATCCAACTTTTTTGGTATCTTTTTGAAGAGCTTTAGCATTTTTGGATAAATAAATGGACTAGGTTTTTTTTTTTCATGTCTGCAACAGCTATATCAAATTCACCTACTGAGGACCTTCAGTATGACACTGTTGGTCTCACCATCCATTAACATTTGACCTGTCTGATCCATATTACACAGAGTCTGGACAGGAGATTTATGCACTTTTTCAATCTGTGAGGCAGAACAATCTGATATGATATAAATATCTAGCCACTGAACCTACTAGGTTTTTAGGAACCTACTAAATCTTTACTATGTTTTTGTGCTTTACTGACCAACAATGCAATATTTTAAAGTGACAATATTTCAGAATTTTTTTTTCCTGTGCAATTGGACCTTATCCTTGTTTTCATAATAAACTAATGAAAATGACTATCAAAATTAAATATTAAATTTGTGGATACATGATCATCACACACATGTGTTCTTTCCCAAACTGTTGGGAGCACACAGCTGTGTGGATGCTTTTTGCTTGCTGTAGAATAATGATTTCCTTTAAATGAAACTACAAGATCTAGTCCTCTGTGTTTCTGTGCACAAAACACCTGAACTTAAACCTATTGATCAACTATGGGATGAAATGGAATGCCAACTGCACTCCAAATCTTCTTGCTTGACATCAGTCCCTTAGCTCACTGATGCTTTTCTGCTTCAAAATCTAGTAGAAAGTCTTCCTGAAGTAGTGGAGGTTTTTATATCAACAAAGAGTAACTAAATCTGAAATGGTAAAAGCACATATGGGAGTTATGTTCAGATGTCCATAACCTTTTGGCAACTTACAATTTTCAATCTGGACCGAGATAACCATATGTTGAATATTCTATATATAGTTGGCTTTTGCCACCTGGGAATCTCCCACATGAAATAATAATGAATATAACCCATACAAAATAAAGTACTTCTGCTCCAAGGGTATAGTATTAAGAATTGTAGCGGATCAGATAGGAAACTGGCTTGCTTTTACTCGTTCCCTGAGTGAAATTTGTGTTTTGAGAGACAGCCATTTATGATGAATAACTTATGTAACATCCCATGGCCCAGCCCTCATGGACACGGTGAGCAACTGTCTCTAACACATTTAATTAATCCAGACTTCGCTCATGCCTGTGTGGGGTAGCACAGTCTGCTCTCAGAAGCCAGGCATTCACGAATAACAACAGATGGACTGGGAAGAAATGTCATGGATTTGATTGAGACTTCAAAATAGATACATCATAAATCTTCCAATTTACTCTCCATTGATTATTTTTTGCTTGAATATGTGTTAAAGTTTTGTTTAATTAGTTACAGAGTAACTGTAACTAAAAGACCTGTAATGAATGGGTATTCAGTGCCATCAAAATAAGGATACCACTGTGTCGCCACTGGTTCACTCAATCGGGGGAAACTTATCATTATAAGAAACAAACTTAAATTGATATATCCTTACTCTATTATATCAATTTATATATTCTTTTATACAACTTTATTACTGCTTTATCTCTGAAAACAATGTAAACAATGAGAACGCCTCCGCATAACCACGCTCTGAATCACGTGTGAAATCTGACTAACGGAAAGGCATGACGTCACTGGCGGGATGACGTCACAACCAGGAAGCTATAAACGCAGCATGTTCAGTCGGCTCTTAAGGGAGTCAACTGCTTGCACTGTAGCCGCATGTCCATGCGGACACTACGCTTCCGGAGAGCTTTATTTGAGACGGGTGCTCTCACTCCTTGCGTTTCTGGCCCCACTGTCGCAGAGGCCAAGCCCCGATTTACATCGTGGGGTTCGCAGGTGGATCTGGCTAAAGGTTTGGAGACGGGACTGTCCCTTTCTCTGGCCTCACCTGCCGGATCCAGCGGTCTCTCCCAGGGTTCGGAAGCACGCTGTTTGACAATTTCTGACCCAGTGGAGAGAGCGCTGTGTGCCACCTCTGTTCCTATAAGAAGGGAGAGGGGATGGATGCCTGCAAACCAGCTGACAATTCCTTACAGCCAGTCCTATATTAGGAGCTTTTGGAGGTAGTGACTCGTGCTATTGCCAAGCTTGGCCAGACGAGAAGCAAAAGCAGCATCTGCCAAGTAAGCTGGACGAATGCTTACTGCGTCACTTTTGCGTCACATATCATAAACTTGTGCTCCAGTATATCTGATCAAATGCACATTATCAACTTGTGCTGTTAATATCATAAACAGCAGCTACGCTAATTTCTCTCCACTGCTTCTCTTTCTCTCCCCATCCCGAGGCATCCTGAGGTTTGGCCAGCTCCAGTCACGTCCCACCTCATGAAGATTATGTACCTTTAAAGAAATAGATGCCGAACTCGCAAACTTCCCATACCAGAGACATACCAGTGCCAATTGGATCCCACTTAATGTGTGGAGTTTTGACATTGGACCTCCTGGAGTGTTTAAAGGCTCTGGCATGGAGAAGCTGGTGTTGGATCTGTGATTATTGAAAATGTTGAGCTATTTTATGAGTTGCTCAGTAGCTCCTAGTATATTTATAAGACTGTAGAAAGAAAATTACTTATAATCCTACACTCCAGTGCTCATGTTAGTTCCCACTCTCCAGTGTTCAGTATTGTTTAAAGACTATAATCACACTCTTGATGTCACCCAAATGAGTTTTTCCTTACCACAGTCGCCATGACTGCTCATCAGGGATAAATACACACCATTCAACTTGACTGTTAATTTCTGTAAAGCTGCTTTGAGTGTTTGAGTATTGTGAAAAGCGCTATAGAAATAAACTTGACTTGACTTGACTCGGATCAAGTCTATCCTTTGAGCCGTCAGAAGAGTAAGAGAAGGTCAGTCGCTCACTGTGAAGCAGTTTCAAAGTTTAAAGTTCAAAGACTAATGGGTCTGATGGCAACTCTGTCCAGCGTAATTATGCTTGGCCTCCTGCACGGTTCCACTTGGCCTCCTGCACATGAGTTCCCTCCAGTAGTAGCTCAAAAACAGGTTTCTCTGTGAAGAGCAACCCACTGTGGCCCACTTTACACAATCAAGGTTACACGGCGAGCTCAACGAATGAACCGGGGTTCCTGGTTTAAGGACCAGTGTTGGGAGCTCCTTGTCATCGTCTAATGCTAACGACAGACGTCTTCCTCACAGGGTGGGGGGCAGTCAAGAGTGGCCGCTCCGCCCAAGGTCTATGTAGTGGGCTCCATTTCGCATGGCACATTAACCCGCCTGGAGATGCTAGCTGTGTTTCTGGCTCTGAAGAACCTTTTTCCAGACATGAGAGACCACCACTTGTTTATCCACATGGACGACACATTAGAGATCTCCTACATCAACCACAAGCCCAGTGTTCTCAGGTGTTAATGTTTAGCAATAGATTAAATAAATAGGGAGAAGTGTAACCATGATTAACTATACATCATTCTAAAGCTCTAAGTCTCAAGCAGCGATTTCAGATCACTGTTTTTCAATGGAAAAACGTATAACGAATGTATTTGCCGAATGTGTGTATGTTGTCCAGTGAACAACATGCCGTAAAGCATTTTTGCTCCAAACAAATAATAGTGTTGTAATTTAGATGTTTATTCCTTTGTTTACGTCACAGAACTTCGGCTGGTGTTTGTGTGTATATATTTCTGAATAACTTTCACATAAAAAAAAACGTCATCTTGGTGGCAAAAAACAAATATAGCTGGTAATATATAGTGTTACAAAACGGTTGAGACCACAAAAAAAAAAAAAAAAAAAAGGTGTCGTCATGTTTTTTTATGCTCCGCCTCTCATTTCAAACCTTTTCTTTCCAGCCAATAGCATTATGGAAACAAAATGACTGATGGACAATGTAGCCAATAAGTGCAGGATTCTAACGATATATGGGAGGATTTTATTCCCCACATGTGTGAAGCTTAGTTTTATTATTCTTTATAAACACGTGCGTAGTGACGAACCAGGAAGTGATGCAGCTCTCAGGTCACGCAAACAGCTGTTTATAGCTCGTGCTAACTGGACTTTGTTTACCAAAAAAAAAAAAAAAGTGGAAAATATTTTTGGGGGCGGAGTAACAACAGAGACATGGAGATCTGCATCTGTTGTTTTTATAGGAGAAATGCTTGAAAAGTAAGTTTGTGTGTGTGTGTGTGTGTGTGTATTGTTGAGATTGGAATGGCCATGACTGTAGAACAATAGCTTGTCTGGCTACCTGGCCATCAATATGAATGCCAAATCAATATCAATAGCCTCAAACATGTAGAACAAAAGCCTTTAATGGTCAGCAATTCATTGATATGCAGACTGTATGAATAGAGTATGAATGATCACCTGAGTTTAGCAGGTGTCTCTCAAACAGGGGGAGGGAGAAAAGGATCAGACATAGTCTCAGATAAATGTTTGTAGGAATCTCATTTGTTGTGAAAATCTTCATATGAAATATAAACTCATGAGACATGTGGCTTTCAACCCAGTACTTTTCTGGATTGCTCTAGGACTGATTTCATGTATTTATATATGAAATAAAAATAATGTTCAATGCAGGAAATGTATATCTATTGGACTTCATCATCTATAACTATAATATCTTTTTGAGATGTAGACATTGGTTATATTGTGTTATTTTGGTGCAGAGGAACTGATGGGTTAGTAACAACAGAGTTACTAATAGGATCAACTTAACCTCTTAGCCTTCAGCCTTAGCCTTCAGCCCGTTGTATTCCATTGTTCTCAGGTGTTCATGTTTAACAATAGATGAAATGAAAAGGGACAAGAGTAAAAATGACCAACTAAAAATCCTTCTAAAGGTCTAAGCCTAAAGCATCGATTTTAGATATGAGATTTGAGACCATCCACAAAAAAAAAAAAAAAAAAGTCAAAGAAAGGCGAAATCTCTGGCTCAGTTTTGTCTGAAAGCTGTTCATAGCACTCAATTTAACTGTGTCCCATATCCTCAGTTTCTGCCTGTGGAAAATTCCTTACAATGAATTGACTATGCACTGGCTCTATGGAGCATGTTTTAAGTTACATGTTTGAGCACCATTCTGTTTGTGGAAATGACTGGCTTTATTTGAAATATAATCACGTTGTGTAACTTTTCATGAGGTAGAAAAGAAAAAAACACCCTAAATAGAAGTCGAACATAATTTCCGATCAGAAGTCCAACATCTTAACCATAGAGATATCAGTTCCCTAAAACATATGGTGATAAGAGGTGATAATACGGAACACGTTATTTATGCATCACAGTGACCAAAGTGATTAGGGAGAGATCCTTTTCTGTTTTCTCCTACTCTCTCTCTCTCTCTCTCTCTCTCTGTTTTTAAGCTTGATCTTGATCTTACTCCTTTAATTTAGTGGCTTTGTTCCTATTGCTTTTGATATTTCCTTTTTCATTCCAATATTAATTTCTCATTACTTTCCTCGATTCGCTATCTCTTGCTGCAACCCTCACCCTTGATCAATTCCTAATTCCAGTGATCACTTTGATCTTCTTCTCTTTTCCTTCTCTTCTTCTTGCCATCTGCCCCTGCTTTTTCATCTGCTATTTTGATGCGCATTTTACTCACTTTCTTTCGCACATCTCTAAACGAGGACATGCAAACGTGTGAACTTTTCATAAGAGCAATCGCTGTTTGAGACCCCCGAGCTTCATTTTTGTTAACCTGCTTTTTAAAGCACTTAAACAAAAAAGGAGTGCATAAAAAGTAGAGGAGCTAAAATAGAGAGGTGAAAGAAAGGAAGGATGTTTCTATTAAGGAGCAGAGCTCTTATCTCTTATTGGACTATGATGCTTGGCAAGAATACTCAGGGGAACAACCATGGAACAAAAAAAAAGCTCTCAGAGAGTAATGTGAAGAGAGTATAAAAAGAGCTGAGGTGGGGAGAAGTAGAGGAGAATGGAGAGACCGTGAGGAAAGTTACACAAGATTTACTTGAGTGGAGAGAAAAATCCCAGCTATTTCTTTCTCGTTTACTGTCAGGAGAATGTCAAATGTTGCGTAGAGCGATGATATTGCACAGCTGATCTTTCAAAATACTGTATATTCCCTGTTACTTTTTATGTATTGTGATGGTTCTACACAATCTTGCTTGTATTTTGCTCTGTTATGTTTTTGGGAGAGTTCATATATTTGTAGTGTTAGCATTAGCATTTATAGTGGGTTCACCCAACAGTATATAATTACTTTAACATCTACGATGTCTTATTGTTCCTTTTTTTTGACAGATATTATTTATTGGAAATAATTTATATTTATTTGCAGCATAAATAAATTCATTTGGTGCCCACACTTGTCCGGGAACAGCTGCCCGTCAGTGATTTTCTGGTTTTCTGACTAACTTTACGTGATTCCGATTTCACTGCCCCATTTTTTCTAGACTTTTCTATAGCTGTTTGCACATTCATGGCTGTTTCTAAATCGTAAGTGGCTTTAGATTATGGATTTCTCTCAGTGATATACAGTATTTGAGTTGAATAGCTTTATATATCTGTAGCTATGGCATGTTCTCAATCGCGAAGAGACATATGTACGTTTTGCTAATTGACTGCCAGCAATGACACAGTATTACACAGTTAAGGCCACAATGTTTTAAATGATTCTCCCTGCATACAGTACCTCAGATTGCAGATTGCTTTCTGTTTAGTATCGTGATTACGCTGATATCTTAAAAAAAAAATCATCAGATGTTCTTGGTCAATTCAATTTTTAGAAAGTCTATAAAAAGAGAGAAGCAAAGGAAAGAGAAAGAGCAAGAACTTCAAATTCTTCCTAAAATTGGAGGCAGATGTTCACTGTGTTTGCAGGGTACAGAGAGAGAAAAAGAAAGAGAGAGAGAGAGAGAGAGAGAGAGAGAGAGAGAGAGAGAGAGAGAGAGAGATTAGAAGACTGGAATATGGAAGTCCTCTATAAAATATATTTGGAGCAGGCAGAAAGATTAAGCACGCTTGACAGCAGGACTGCATTACCCAATATTGGGTCCAGGACAAGCTAGAGAGTCAGATAATTCATCCACTGAGGTATAAGATTGAGTCGATTTGATTTCCTGTTATTTATTGCTCCACATTGTGCTCGCACCATGCTGATTGTTAATCTTTCCTCTGCAATGTTTTATGGTAATTTACTATTTCCCCTTCCTGTCACACTGTTGTCAGCAATAGATGGACAGATACACGGATGGATAGATGGATGGATGGATGGATAGCCAGGCAAGCAGACAGATATAAAGAGATTGAGAGACATTTGAATCTGAGATCACAAGCAAGTATAAGATGCATTAAACAACTGAGAACATGGCACCTTTCGGTTACAGAAAACTCTTGTTGGCAATAACTGTTTTAAACGCATGACCCACTGACATCATTAAACCGTTTTTGTTTTGTGATGCATTGTCACGCTTGTACTACAGCTTTTTTTCAATTGGTATTTGTTTTGGAGGGTTTCTCCCTGTTGTTTCCTTTTCAAAAGGGAAAATGCTGCTCAATTGGGTTAAGGTCTGGTGATTGACTTTGCCAGTCTAAAACTGTCCACTTTTTCCCTCTAACGAAGTCCCTCGTTGTGTTGGCAGTATGTTACGGGTCGTTGTTTTGCTACGCGATGAAGTTCCACCTAATTAGATTAGACGCATTTCTCGGAAAAACTGGCAGACAGAACGTTTCTGTAGACTTCGGAATTCATTCTCCTGCTGAAGTCATGATGTACATCATTATTATAAATCAGTGTGCGTTTTCCAGAAGCAGCTATGCATGCCTAAGCCATACCATTACATCAACAATGCTTGACCAATGAGCTTTTATTGTATGTTTTGGATCAGAAGCAGAAACCTGGCATAACCATCACTTCGCAAGATGTTAATCTTCGTTCCAGTCTGATTTTTACTGCTCTGGTCTTCGTCTACCAAAGAGTAGAAATGTATTTAAAAAGATTACTTTATTAATTCATAAATTTATTAATTAATTGGTGCTGGACGACAATGACAGGTAGTTGTACAACGATTCCTTGTAACATTTTAAAGCCACAGAAAATGTATAGAAGAAAATTGATAAAACCTTTTGGATCAATAAACCTAAAAAAATAAATAAATAAATAACCGCAGACAGGATTTGCATTTCACATGTTGGCAAATCGAATTAAATCGCTAAATTGCTTGTGCGAGCGCGCTTTCAGTACAGCGCCACATCGATTCCCAAAAAAAACAATTAAAAATGTTTTTGCAGAATCAAATTAGAACAAAATATACCTTTACAGAATATCCCAGAAATTGTTAAACATTTAAATCCCTGTAGCTGAGATGCCTCTGTGTCAGTCACGGATCATGAAAACTGAAACTTAAATCTGTTTCTTTTCACATTTTTATTTACAGCATTATCATAATGGGATCTGGTGGTCTAGTGGTTAGGATGCGGCGCTCTCACCGCTGCGGCCCGGGTTCGATCCCCGGTCAGGGAACTGACCCCAGCCATCAGGGTTGCACAAGCCTTAGTGCCGGTCCCAAGCCCGGATAAATGGGGAGGGTTGCGTTAGGAAGGGCATTCAGCGTAAAAACATGTGCCAAATCAAACATGCGGATGGTCCGCTGTGGCGACCCCTAATGGGAGAAGCCGAAAGAAAGTTTTTATCATAATGGGATCTGTATATAGCTCATTGGCTGAAAAGCTGTAGTTCTATGTGAGACACTGAGGACCCCTATATAACCAAAATGGCCTGATCCTCATTCAAGCATTGAATCTTTGACTACTCGGGGTCACCTGATAGATAGATGGATAGATGAATGGATAGATGGATGGATGGATGTTTTGCCAATAGGAGGAATCCAGAAAACTAGCAGGAAATCCTGAAAAGACTGAGTAAGAAAAAGCAAAACTTCTCACAGACATCGTCTCGAGCCCAGAATAGAAGCAGGGTAGATTGAAGCTGTGTGGTGGCAACTCCACTCACTGCACCACACTGTACCACCCCATCATATGTAATACTGCACTAGGTTACAGTCATCTTTCATTAGTCGTCAAGAACATCACTGTGAGCCAGAGACTATTGTGGAATGTATGTTCTAAAAACAGCCAGATGCAGAGAATAAAAAAATGAAGAGAAAGCACAAAAAAGATCAATTGGAAAGATAGAGATGGAGATGGAGAAAGACAGAGGGAGGTAGAGGAAGCAGTAGCATTATAAAGCACTGTACCTTTGCTACATGGCCTGTATCTAATCATCATTCATTTATGCAGATGCCTCCTACTCGTTTTCTTTCCCTTTTAATCTCTCATCATATTCATGAAAAAGGGTGTTTATTAAGAGCATCCAGGGTGGTCTTTTAAGGTTGTATGTGGTGTAATATTCCTGATAAGCCACTGTATTAATCTAAACTAATTTGTTATTGGCTCCCACTGATTTATACTTTTATACCTCCTACTGATCTCTCTCTCTCCTTCAATCGCTTTTATTCCTCTCTCCCTGTGTGGGTATCAATATAAAATGTTTTGCTTACACATGAATTTCTTTCATGCCTCGCATACCATGCTTTGTCTCAGTCATACTTCTTTCTGTATAAAGGTGGCTAAAGCAGTATTTCTATTCCCATCCCCTATCCTTGTATGTGCCTGCTTATTTTTGACCGTTATTTTAGTTTCTTTTTACTAGGAAACAATGCTATTTTGCTACATTGGAACTCATCGTCTGTCTAATGCCAGGTCCACACTATGATTCTGAGGCATTAAATGCGTCTTCATCTTTCAAAAATGATCTCCCTAAATTCTCCCGTGCTGTGGGGTGTGTGTAATCCAATCTTAACTTTTTCAATCTACTCTCTGTCTTGCCTGCCTGGATGTCAAATCATAAATGTTAAATGCACAACACTGCATCATGCATGAACATGAATCACGGCAGCTGAACTGAACATTCGCACCATGTTTGTTTTGGTCGCCAGTAATGTTTGTTCATGAGAAAATCTGTGAGATCACAGGTTTCTGGGATATCTTCGGTCCTTACAGTGGCGATACTATGAAATCTATGAATATGTAGGAATTGGGGTCACTCACATCGCTTGGGATTGTAATACCGTCATTTCTGGACTATAAAGCGCACCTATATATAAGCCGCACCCACTGAATTTTACAAATATTTTTATTTTTAACATAAATAAGCCGCACCTGTCTATACACGGTGTAACGGGTGAAATATGTTGCGCTTCCTTTAGGAGCATAGCGGTATTTTGGGAATAGCCTGCCGCCGCATTTTTCTTGCTATTACTGCATGTGTGCAAGACCGAGGAATATGTCCTTATTATTTTCTGATGCTCATTTCTAAGTTTCTTTGACTAACCCGTAACTCTGTTGCGAAGAAAAATAAAAAAGCACAAGTTTTGGAAACCTGTCTGTGCTTATATGATTTCTGTTGTAACTGGAGTTAGCGAGCTCTCCCATGAACCAGACTCCACGCGTTACAACGGATTGTATGTAAACAGTAGCCGACCAAGAAAGTCATTGTTCACTGTCTTCCTCCTTCCTTTCACAACTATTTTTCTCGAGAGTTTTTCTTTGGCATCGTCGTGCGTTTAAAAATCACCCGATGGAAGTTTTTTCTCCCGATGCCGTGCAGATCAGAACACAGGTGAGGTGCGTTTTTTTGTTTCATTCCGGAAATTTCATTGGTCTAATGTTATGGGGTTCAGTTTTTTGGCTTGAAGTTTGTGAAACTGGGAAAAACCCAGGAAAAATCCATAAATTAGCCGCTTCGTTGTTTAAGCCGCGGGGTTCAAAACGTGGGAAAAAAGTAGCGGCTTATAGTCCGGAAAATACGGTAAGCTTATTTTGTGTCCTAGGCATAAGTCTTATATTTGATGTTTTAATAAGCTCAGTGCTCATGATATGTCACACTCTCCGGTGTCTGTAATGTTTTAATGATTTATAATCACACTTTTGGTGTCATCCAAATGAGGATAAGTTTCTCCTTTGAATCTGGTTCCTCTCAATGTTTCTTCCTCATACCGTCTAAGGGTGTTTTTTCCTTGCCACACTAATTCCAGGCTGCTCATTGGAGATAAAAACGCATACATTTAAATTGAACAGAATTCTGTTCTATAATTAGTATTTTCTATAAATCTATTTTGAGACAATGTTCATTGTGAAGCGTTAAATTAAGTTCAATTAATAATATTAATTAATAACCTGTATGCTAATTTATGATTCATTCTGTGAAGCTCAGTTTAGTACTTCTAGTTAAAAATATTAGTATTTAAAATGTCCTAATTTAATAATTTCTCTGAATTTCGTTCTCTTTTTAAGGTCTCTCTCTTGTTCTTGTTATTTTATTGATATCATATGCTGTGTAAAGACACATCAGCTGTGATTATGTGTGAATGACAGAGTATCAGTTTAGAGATCCAAGAGAGAGTGAGGGGTGGATTTTTAACAGCTTTAAATGTAGAAAGATTTGGAAAGAGAGATCTACAGCTTTGCTAACTTCATGCTTAGAGCTTCCCACATGCATCCACAGAAAAGCCCTTCTACCTTCTCCCCTTTTGTCATACCCATGCAGCCATTAAATATGCATTAACATTTCGAATGATTAAAGTAATGTCCTTGTCGCTTGTGAACACAAAATCACAAATAAAAACTGTCTGCACTGCGTATTCTGGATATCATTTGCTTGTGATTTCCAGTTACAAAGATGGAAAGTGTTGCTGCAATTTTTGTTTTTTGCAGACGCTATTGGTGCAAATATTTGAACACATTTTACAGAACATTCTTTTCTTGCATTATGACATACATTTTGCAAGAACACATTCTGCTGACCAAAATTGCATCCAGTGGTAAGTGAAATTATACATGTATTTTGATTAATAGCTTTTTCGCAGACCCCGCTTCTCTAGCAACTGACATTTATCTCATTTAACCATCTGAGCAGTTGAGGGCTTTGCTCAAGGGTCCAGCAATTGCAGTTTAGTGTTATTGGGACTTGAACTCACAACCTTCTGATCAGTAGTTCAACATCTTAACCACTGAGCTACCACTTTCCTAATGTAGCCTTAATTTTAGCTTAACAAGTCTGTCCATTGTCTTCTGACCTTTATCACTTGTTCACTTTTTCCTTTTTACACATTCTGTCCTAATACAATGGAAAGGTTAAGGGCATTTCACAAGACTCCTGGGAGATCAGAAATCAGGAGAATTTCTAAAATAATTAACAATCAACAACCATTGCAATAGTCAGTCATTGAATCCAATCAATTCAATTCAATTCATTTAAAAAACAATGGAAATTTACACAGATAAGCATCTTGACACAGATAAAGCATTATACATTTGTATAAAAGAATGTGCCTATATGTTTGTTCCTTTCACTAGTAAGTGTATCCCTAATCAGCGAACCACTGGCAAATGTGGTAAGGAAAATCTATCTAAGTTGGCATGAGAAAGAAACCTTTAGAGGAACCAGAATCAGGAAGGAACCCATTTTCATCTGGTTGACCATTCATTCCAGTTTCATCATTGTTGAGGTGTTCAGTGATGCACTAAAAAACTACTCATTCAACCTGAGGTCCTGAGCTCTTGTATTAGACTGTTGATATTAATTACAGTCTAAATCTATCTTCAAAGATTTTGCTCAGTAACTTCATGGATCTTTGGGCTGTTGAGGTGGAACCATGCCCAGGTGCACAGAGTGGCATCCCACCATCATTTATTATGTGAACTGGCATGTATATGTATGATTTCATGTTCTGCACTGCTGCCTGATTACAGGTCAATATTGGCTAATGAGTTCTGAATACAAAACATGAGTTCATGGTTCAAACACTTTCAGTCTACACTGACATTTTTGTAGATATATTTACATATTTACAACTCCAGGGTCCCTGGAAGAGGTGGGAAGAAGCGAAGTTCAAATACTTCATTACTGTACTTAAGTAGATTTTTCCGGTGTCAGTACTTTACTTCACTATTTATTTATTTTTTTACCTTCACTCATTGCATTTTTACACAAATATCAGTCATTTCTACTTCTAACATTTTTAAACCAGACTTATTACTTAAGTTATTAAGTAACTACCTTACTTGAGTGAAAGATGTGTGTACTTTTGCTACCTCTGGTCCCTGGTTCAATCCTGAGGTCCTGAGTTACTGCATATGTATAGATTCATGCGCTTTTGCCATGTCTGTGTGTGTTCACTCAGAGCACTCCAGTTGCCTATAATGTTTCGTCCCCCAACCTCCTGACAGAGATGCCAGATCTTGACGTGCTTCAACTGTGACCCCTATTACTGTGGACCTGCCAGATTTTGATCCTCTTCCCTTGCTGTGTTTCTCCTGCTCCTTCCATTTTCTGTAGCTGTGGATTCTATAGCTGTGAAATCTCTCATGGTTACACTAAAGTCCCGAAATAAGCATAAAAAACCCAGATTGTGCCTGGGGGTCTCCATTCTGGATGGAACACAAAGTTTCTAATAAATCAATCCATAAAAACCTACATAATGTACATATTATACTATATGCATACATACATTAGTGGAATCTGACTTTACATCATGTTGCGTGCTGCTAGTAGTCACACAAGTGTGTCCTTTAGTGTGAATGGGTGGGTGTGTGTGTGTGTGTGTGTGTTATTGAGCAGGCAGATAGTATTCTATCCACTCTACTCTGTAATTGAATTGGTGCTCTAATCAGTGGCCAGGAGGTTGCTGGTTTTCAGCAGCTGACACTAATGTCCTCTAACAGTCAGGCTTTTTCATGTTCCAATTCACTGAGTCCCCTCACTGGCTTTAGCAAAGCCTTCAATTTCAGAGTGAGAGAGAGAGAGAGAGAGAGAGAGAGAGAGAGAGAGAGAGAGAGAAAATTTTTATAAATTCATTTGGATCACAAGGTTGCCTAGTGGACAACAGATGTGTGTGAATGTATATGTATATTCCAATATAACTATTCTCTTCCTGTAAGCTGTCAGAGCTAATTTATCATAATTATCATTCATATTGATCCGGCTAATTTCAGCAGGAAAAATGCTGCAGTGACAGGAGTATGCTCCAATTAACATTATGTGCTAATAAATAAAATGCCACCAAGTTTATTTAGAATGCCATGTCAGTTTGCTTGTTATGACATTGATCTGTAATTATAATCAGATATTCGTCTTCTTCTTCTTCTTCTTCTGGCTTCTTCTGGCTATGCCAGCCCATAGAACTTTTTAAAATTTTTTAATTTGGCACACTGATCATGTGCCAGGAATCAACAAAATGCGTGAGCAATGGCGCGACATTAGCTTCTGAAAAAAGAAAAGCTAAATGCCGCAGGGATGCAGGGAGTATGGCCTGTTGACGCAGCGTCTCGTTCCCTCAGGGATCTAGGGTTACATACGTAACCTAGAGACGTTCCCCTTTCAGGAACTCAAGCTGCATCACAACGCTTTGGGAACGAGTGTCCAATTATGCCATACTGACCAGTCCCTGCCTAGTGTGTCTGTGCACAACCAGAACACAGGACAGAGGAGCCGGGAGTGGCTCTGATGTTGAGGTATTGGAACCTGACAAAGGTCAATAGGGTGGACCAGCCTGCAGCGTTGCAGTTTTCCTGGAGAGAAACTCCAGCAGACCAGGCCTGAACGCAGTCGATTTTGCTTCTCCTGATCTGGGGCTAGGAAAGGAGGAGGGAAGAATGCCTGCAGTACGACAGTTCGTGAGGGAGCCATAGGCACTTTAGGTACATAACCAGGTTTAGGGTAGAGAAAAGCACTGGCCCTGCTAGGGGCAAAATCTAGGGCCACGCAAAGAGCCTGTAGGTCCCCGACCCCATTCAAGGAGTATATTGCCAGAAGAAAAGGCCTTTATAGACAGGTACCCAAGGCCCAAAGGTTTGAAGAGGGGCTCAGATAGAGCCACCAACACAATGGCCAAGTCCCACACAGGCTCTCTGGGTTGCATCCTGGGCTTCAGCCTCCAGGTGCCGCGTAGGAAACATGTCACGAGAGGGTGTTTTCCCAGCGACTGCCCCCCGGGCGGGGTACAATAAGCCACGATAGCGGACACGTAAACCTTCAGGGTTGATGGTGCCAACCCTGTGGCAAACTGTTCCTTTAAGAACTCCAGAACTGCAAGCAAACAACACATAAATCATGTGTGTCTCCCCCCCTTAATAAAACGGGGGCAAGGAGGGTCACACATGCGAAAGTCTTGTTCAGCTTGAGCCATTGCTTGCACAGTTTACACATCTTACCTGAACAAACAGAATCTAATGTCGCTCCATTGCTTACGCATTTTGTAGCTTCCCGAATCGCGACGTCGTCCGCCGATGACATTACGACTTGCCGTTGGCCGGATTTATGCATCAGTCGTTTCCTCCTACAGTTAGAGAATTCAAACACTGTTCATTGGTCATACACATTATGTAATACATTTAGATACATTTGCCAAAAGTAATTTTTTTTGCTTTTTTTGTAATTTGCTAAGTCAACAGTTCACAAGACTTGAAGCTGTTTTGTCGCTAAAAATGCATCTTTCAACTTTATTCGTATTAGCTTTCTACTGCAACTTTCTAATTTTCTAATACCTCTAATATTAAGTTCTAATAATTTTCTAATATAATTATTATTACAGTAATTACGAATTACGAAATGACGAAAGTTTTGCCAACCTGATATGTATACAGTACAGTATACAGAATACCTGTATATCATAAGGCTTTATAAACCTCTCATCTGCTCATACTACCTATATATCGCAAAAACCCGCGATACAGCAAAAATATACAAAACAAAATTAGATATGATCCATGTAAAAACCCGCATTACTGCGAGACCGTGATTTGGTGGTAAGATCAACATTATTAGCACTGTTTCATTCTCAAACCTTTCATGAACAGTTTTTTGAAGTCGAGCAGAACACATTATTCTAGTGAAAGGGACAACTGTTGTTAAAATAAAATAACACTAATTTGTATGCTAGGACCAATGTTTTTTTAGCAAAACATTGCCCAGAGCATCACACAGCCTTAGCCGTGTTTGCCTTCTTTTCCTAGTACATTTCCTGGTGCCATCTCCTTCTGATTTAGCAGACTAGGCCACCATCTTCAGTCCAGTTTCATGCTTTTGGCAGTAAACAGGGCTCTGCATTGGCACTCTGGCCAGTCTGCTACTTTGCAGTCCTTATGCACTATGTAGTTTGAGACCGTTCTTTGATAAACAGAATTAAATTTGGCCAATTTGTGCTAGAGTAGCTCTTGTGTGGAACTGTACCAGACCAGCCTTCTCTCGCCTTGCACAATCCTGAGTCTTATACATCCTTGGAATGTGTCACAGGAGATGTATTTAAAATGAACAAATTGTTCACGAGTCACCCAACAATACTTGCTGAATGCTGAGGTAATAAAATGTTCGACATCCTTTTTCCTTTAAGTTTATTTGAATAACAGTAATTCAAAGCCAGATTGCCATCCACATCTGCATTATTAACCTTATTAGAGATATTATTACTATCTTAGAAGAAATAGCTATTTGACAGTTTTTTTTTAGTCAGCCACACAGCATCTTTATGACAGTTCAGTATACATTTCTGCACATTTATACAGAACACATACTGAGCTGTCATAAAGATGCTGTGGCTAGAAAAACTTTCAAATGTCTAATGCCACATTGTGTGAATTTCGAGCAACATAAATCATATCACTGATATATTGATATGAAGGTCATTATTCCATGAAAACGTATTCCATATAAAACGTATAACACCCGTTGTGATGACACGACCAGAAATTCCTATACGTACTCCTGTATATCATGCTTATCTAAATTGATCAAGTAAAGTAGGTTGTAGCAGTTCCTGAACTTTATGCATTTACATTTATGGTATTTGGCAGATTCATTCTTAAAAATTAGCAGCTAGGCTCAGAAGCCCAGAAGTGGCAGTTCGGTGTGGTTGAGATTTGAACTCACAACCTTCAGAAAGTCCAATGCCTTAAACACTAAGCCACCACCTGCCCTTATGCTTGGTTTCAAGCTTTTCAAGACTTAAAAAAGTAAAATAAAAAGAAAGGGAAGGAAAGGAAAAGGGGCACAGTTGAGTTATCTACTCTGCCAGAAACCTTGTTTAGAGTTTAGTGGACATGTGCAGCCCAAGAAAATTACATAGCCAGACTTTTCAGTTTTTTATTCACAGCAGGCAAGAAGGTTCATTTGGCGAGTGATATAGAACGTTCATGGCCTACTCTGTCGTTGAATATGGGGTTGAACTAGGCCTTTTAATTTGATGTTATACAGTAATTCAACTTGAGAAAAATACAGCCCGATACAAAACAAACTGTTAAGGAACTAGCACAGTATGCAGTCACCTTGTATTTGAACACTGTATGTGAAGAGAGTACTCTACAATTCTAGCTGAAGAATTATTGCCATTATTTAAAAGCACAAACACATTGTTTCTTTACAAGACATGTTATTTGCATAAATGCACCCCCTCACAGGGATTCGAATACCTGCTTATTTTTATTGCACATGTTAAGCTTGTCTTTCTGTTGAGTTCAGTAATTTCATGTACTGCTTTCTTGCCTGAGATAATTGGGTCTCTTTCTAAGTATTCGTTTGGAAACATTGTGCAACTTAAAAGAGCTAAAAACAAATGGATTTATGATTTGTATATGGTTCAAGAAGTAAGTTCTCTGTAAGGTTTATCGCCTACTGCATAAGCATCAGTTGTTCACTGTCTCTGGTATTCTGCAAAGTAGCTAATCAAGTTACATATGGTGGATGTACACACTTGTGGGCGCTACTTCACTCCAATCTCTAAAAGATACAGTGGTCAGGACCCTTGAAGAAGATTAAGCATTCCTTCAGTTTTGGTGTGAGTGAAAACTACAACTATACCTATACTCTACACCTGCTATAAAGCTCTGACCTGAACTCTATTGAACAACTTTGGGATCAATTGGAACGCTGACTGCACCACAGGTCTTATCACCCTACATCAGTGACTGACTAATAGCCAGAACACAAATCTCAACAACCACACTCTAAATATCTAGTGCAGAATCTTCCCAGAAGAGTGGAGGATATTATAACAGCAAATTTATACCAAATGGGATGTTTAAGCAGCCAATTAAAATCTTGTGAATCCTATGGTGTCCACAAACTATATAATGTGAGTGGAGAGAACAAATAATACGTCTGATAAGAATACCATCAGTGTATCTATAGAACACAGAGGGATTTAAAAAAAAAAATAATCAGATGTAAGTATGCTTTAAATCTGAGTGTAAAGTCAAGCCACTAATGAGGTGAGGAAATGGACGAGCCACCAAACTTAACATGAGGGGTTGCATCTTTTTGGACAGGTTCCTCAGGTTCCTCATGATAGAGAACGATCAGTTCCAATCTAACCTTTGTTTTATGTAAATGAAGAAACCGGTCAGCCGGTCAGAAACTGGCGTTTACCACTGTGGGCACCACCACAGCAGACACATATTGTACTTGTGAATCTGGTTTGCAAAATTACCATCTGGCGAAGCAAAAAACATGCCTTCTGTAAACATTTTGTTTCATATAATTAATTAGAGCTGTATGTCAATAGGTGTTTTTCAGGGCTTTTTTTTTTCCAGAAATATTGCAGTTTGTAAGTAATAAGTAACATAACAATAGGCAATTTAGTCACCAATTTCACAAGAGATTTTTATCATGGTTTGCCTTGTAGAAAGCACTGTAATACCCAAGCTATCCCCAAATATATGACTATTAGTGGTTCCTATTCTAAAAGGTATGCGCTTGTGCTAAATGTTGTGACAATTGGTATGATTTGAAATGATGATTTCAAACATGTGGTTCAATGTTTTACAAATCACAACTTACAAATCACACTACAAATCATGCAGCTACTAAACAGGAAGCTGTTGAAGTAAAAGGTAGCCTGAAGGACATTTTGTTAGATTATAGAATAGATTATAGAATATCTGGAAGATTTACATACATTAATACATTGAGTAGACATTTATTAATGATGCTTTTTATTTCTATTGAAACATTTTCTACATATTTCTTCAACTTTTCTTTCGAAAATTGCATTCGAAATTTCTTGAACAAAGAGATGAATGACCAAAAACCTTTGTGTAAAGATATAATGATTAATCAAACAATGTTTTCATTTTTATTGTTGCTTTGACATACCGAACACAACATTTTTATTTCTAAGATTTATATAGGCTGGTCATAAGAAACATCTGAACACATTGCTTTGGCCTGAGTTCTGCTTAGATGACAGCTAGGGGAATCACAATTTACTTTCAGAACATAAATCACTGATATTTAATTATATCAAAATAGATCTGAGTACACATTTACCATCAGCATCCTACCCCTGAAAGGCACCAGCCCCCACTGGATTAGAGGCTTTCTCACCAGGATCAAAAATGTGAAATGGTTGCAATGTAGAGACAAGAAACATTGGGCAATAATGTGCATTTGGCTATAAATACAATAGACACATGGGAATGGAAGTTTAAGATATAATATAAGTTTTCTCTATATGATTTACATCACAGGGTATTTTATAAATGTCTAAAAAAATATTCATCACTTCAATGTGAATGCTCTATAAAAAAAAAAGTAGCATTTCAGCAATAATTCAATGTATTTTTTTTCAACATTTCATCTAAAAACTCCAACAACGCGGAATGATCAGCAGCAATACTTAGCAACGATTAGCATTAGATAAGATGATCTGTCATCCTACTGGGCTTTGACTCTGTTTCTGCTCCTGAGCAGAATTTGATGTTTAGAAATAATCAAATAAAATGTATGCGCTTACTGCTGCGATCTATTAGAGATCCATAGCTCATTGTACCACTTCTTCATTAGGCTCCGTTTGTTGTTGCTCCACTAATAGACTATACTAACATACATCATCTATGTATACAGGTTGGTGCAGCTGTGGGTACAGAGAAAGGAGAATCGTTGAATCGTGTTCAATTGGGTGTTTTGCTTTTTGGCAGTCATTTTCACTGCATGAGATTTCTGTCTGTGATGCAACACTCTGTTATACTTCATTTCTGTATAATATTGATGGTATTACGAGGTGGATTGATTCTGGTTGGACACTAGAAGACCTAGGTGTGAAATCTTTTACATCTAATATCTAAGAACTGTATGCATACATACAATGGCGTTCTATAATATGCTAAGTTCTAAAATGTAATAGCGTTTTCTTACACTTGTTCTAACAGGATGGCTATGTTGTGGTTTACAGTTTCAGATTATGAAGATAGAATGGAGAAAATAGGCATTGAAAAGAAAAATTAGACACTTGGGTTCCACAGCTGTTCTCTCTCCAAAAAGCACCAGAAAATTATGTCAATACACAAGATGCTGCTTCATTTATAGAAACAGTAGTCAGACATAACTGGGTACACTGTGACATAAGGAGCATGTGAAAAAAAAACCCTTATAAACACAGATCAAATGAATCCTACAGTACTAAAGACATTTCTAGTTTAAGATGTGTCAATAATAAATGATTGTCATTATGAGCGTCTTTTGACACATTCAGCTCCATTCAGCTCCAGTTAATGAAACGTCTAGAGTTTAACTATTTAGTGATTTGCAAAAGCAAATTAATTAATCATGGCGGCAACCTCGGTGGCTGTAAAGCTATACCAAATGAGTAACTACTATATCTCTCCACCTTGAGGCCAATTTCACACATGTTCTGATCGAAATATAGCACTGAATTCACACCACTGTGGGTGTTTTATAGAGGTATTAACTATAGTGTGAGCATGGTGTCCTGAAGATTGTCAGCATCACCAGACCCAGAAGGTCACTTCTGCATACATACAGAAAATTTAATTGAAGGTTAGAAAAGGTATTTTATGTTGTGGTTGTCCTGACTTTATAGTGGACTGTAGAGACGCAGATTTATTCGTTGACCGGAGCCTCAAAGCACTTTTTTGGATGTCGCTCTGGACAAGGGCATCTGCTAAATGCTACAAATGTAAATGTCTCATATGAAGAAGGTAAATACACAGAGAGACAGATACAAGAGCTAGATTCAAGTAAAGACGTCAGACAATATTGTACATTTATAGGGTCCTGATCAAATATACCCAAGAAGAGCATCTTTTTTACAATTCTGTAAATATAATGAAGTGAAAGCATGAGAGAGAAATGTAGACTAAAGCTTTTAAATCACTGTGATATATACTATGGAATAGAGAGCAAAAGGGGACTGGCAGCAGTGTTTATTTGGAATGGGAAAATAACAATATTTTTCCATGCATTTGCATATAAATGATGGCTGCCACACCAGCGAACGCAGAAAGAGGACGAGGGAAGGGAGGAAGATGGAGTATGTTAATGATAAGTTAAGATTGGGCACAGACATAAGAACAAGAATCTAAGGATATTCTTTGCACTTCAACAAGACAACAGCCATGTCGCCAAAATGCTAATTAAATAGACTGGATTGTTTAAAAAAAAAAATTATTTGTATAGCACTTTTAACAATGAACATTGTCTGAAAGCAGCTTTACACAGATGCAGTATTAAAGAATGAATACGATTGTTTTATTATTTTTATGAATATTTTTAAATTTGTTATTCCTTTACTTTTTAGATTATATATAATTGTTTATTATCTAGAGACATAAGGTTTGTCCCTAATAAGCAAGGGCAAAGAATGTGGCAATGTGGCAAGGAAAGAAAAACTCCCTGAGATGGCATAAGAAAGAAACCTTGAGAGGAACCAGACTCAAGAGGGAACCCATCCTCATCTGGGTGGCACCGGATGTCCATTTATTACAGATAAATTATGTTGAGGTGTGCAATGATGGTGATCAGATGCAACCTGCAGTCCTGAGTCATTGTAGCAGACTGCTGACATTAAGTACAGTCAAAATCCATCCTTAAAGCTCTTGTGTTACTTCGTAATTTCATGGATCCCCATGCCTCCAATCGAAGAAAACATCATCCAGAGGCAGACTGGGAACTGAGGAGAGGGCCATTAACAGTGGTCACTAGAACCTTCCTCAGGAGCATGTTTAACTTAACAGAGAGGGCGAGAGAAAGAATGAAGAGAGGTGAAAGGAAGAGAAAGATATGGATTATTAAAAATCCTTATTGTTATATGAAAGTAAAGGACACTGTGCAGTTGGGGACTCTAGCAAGACTCGCTATGGCAGCATAACTAAAAAGGAGTTCCAGAAGTTAACACGGACATGAGGGATCTCTGAGATAAGAGACGCCTTGCCACGCCACCGTCAACAAACCTGAGTGAACGTGTGAGAGTGAGGGGACGACAGCATACAAATATCCCAGTTCACCGAACACTTTATATCCATGATTCCTCCAGATCTGCTCCTTTACCTAATTAAAATGTACTGATAAAAAGTTTGACTAAATAAATATATTTTCATCCTTGACTTGAACACTGAGACTGTCTGAGTCCCGAACACTGATTGGAAGGTTGTTCCATAACTGTGGGGTTTTATAAGAGAAAGATCTGCCCCCTGCTGTAGTCTTCATTATTTGCGGTACCAACAAATAGCCTGAACCCTTTTGATCATATTGGTACAGAAGTTCACTCAGATACTGCGCACGAGACCTTTAAGTGCTTTATACGTCAGTGGTAGTATTTTATAATCAATGCGAGATTGAATTGGGAGCCAGTGTATATTTTCTAGATTTAGTGAGGACTCTTGCTGCTGCATTCTGAACTAACTGAAGCTTATTAACGCACTTACTTGAACACCCAGGCAGTACAGCATTACAGTAGTCTAATTTAGATGTAACAAAAGCATGAACTAGTTTTTCTGCATCCTGTAATGACATCATATTTCTAATTTTAGCAATATTTTTAAGGTGAAAGAAGGCGATCCTGGTAATATTATTCACGTGAGCCTCAAAGAAAAGACTAGGGTCAATAATCACACCAAGGTCTTTGACTGCTGTACACACTGAGACAGAAACACCATCCAAAGATGCTACGTAATCAGAAAGTTTACTTCTAGCTGCATGTGGTCCAAGTAAAAGAACTTCTATCTTATCTGAGTTGAGCAGAAGGAAGTTATCAAGTATACACTGTCTAATGTCCTTTACACACTCCTCAACATTTTTAAGCTGATCTCTCTCATCTGGCTTTGCTAAAATATACAACTGTGTATCATCAGCATAGCAATGGAAGCTAATACCATGTTTATCGTTAATTTCACCCAGAGGCAGCATATATATATAAAGAGAAAAGCAAAGGGCCTAAGACAGATCCTTGAAAAACATTAGACTTTACCTCAGAGAGTGTGAAGAACTCACCATTTACATCAACAAACTGATAGCAATCAGTCAGATAAGACCTAAGCCAGGAAAGAGCTGTTCCCTTTATTCCAACAACATTCTTTTGCCTAGCAAGAAGGATATTATGATCAATGGTGACTGCATTTAGAGTAACACAAGAAAACACAAGTAGGTAAACACAACAATGACAGAGTGCAATAACAGGTCATTTACCACTTGAACTAGTTAGGTCTCTGTGCTTTGATGAGGCCAAAATCCTGACTGATTTTTCAAAAATATTATTCCTAAGTAGGTGTAAGCAGAACTGCTGTGCTACAATCATTTCTGGAATCTTGGAAATGAAGCAGAGGTTTGATATTGGCCTATAGTTGGACAGCTAACAAGGGTCAAGGTCAGGTTTCTTAATTAGATGGTTGATAGCTACCAGTTTATTTAGATTTTATTAAGGTTTTAGGTACATAACCAGTGCTGATGTAAGAGTTGATTATTTTTTAGAAAGGGTTCAATTACTTCTGGAATGATGAATGAACTGATTGTATGCAAGGGATTGAGAACACAAGTTGATTATTTTGATGAGGAAATAAATTAAACTAAGTCATTCTCTTGAACAGGAGTAAAACTTTGTAATTAATAGTGTGTTATAATGATAGTGTTGTCTGCAGGGTTATTTATTTTGAGTGGTCTGTTTTAAGGTGCACGTATGATCATTATACCACAGTGCTAATTTTTTCTTCCTGATCATTTTGGTTTTAGGGGAGCTCCATCATCTAGAGTGTAACGGAACGTTGATTATAGGCATTCAGTGGCCCAGTCGAGCTCTGCGGGGTCAGATGGTGGTCTAAAAAATGTCGATAATTCTGGAAGATTTTTGATAAAACTTGCACATGAATAAATGCACACTTAACACGGTAGCGTGGCGAGATACTTATGCTATGACTGAGGCAGAGAAAGAGATAACGTTCTAAGATAGCTTCACTGTGGAAGTGAAGTTTGTCCACCAAAATGAGTGGGTCCTATAACATTCTGATACATTTTTTATTGAATCTAAAATGAACTGCTCTTCTTAAGGAGTCTTCCTGATTATCAACATAAATATTTAAGTTGACAAAAATTAACACTTTGTCTAAAGAAGTAGCAAGATCTGTGATGAAATCTGGAAATGTTACAAGAAAGTAGGGTGGGTGTAGGGCCATAAGGGTCTATAAATAATAATTAATGGAATAAACTGATTATAATAGTCAAATGACTGACTGAATAGACTTATTTTTGGACACTAAATATTTTATAGCAGAGGTGCTGGCTGTTCATTTAGTCTTACTTAATTTAATGTTAATTAAAAAACTTAAACAGACTTTCTGAGGATTTCTACATTTTGGTTTCTCTTGGAAGACAGACACAGTCTTAATTTGGTGAACCCTAAGTGACGGTCGGTTTAGCCTATTTGTCTGCTCGCTGGCCTTGGCTCTGGATACTCACTCGTTAACTGTGACAACAGTAATCGTTAACAGCATCTATAGCAAGTCCCAATCCTTCCAAAGTGGCTTTTTGTTGAAGTATATGTTTAAAACCTTCAGTAGCTTTCTTCAGAGCTTCTGTATAAGGTTTTGGCTCTAGTGGAGCTATTAATTAGTTATTTACAGTCATGTCTTTTTGTTTTTGTGTGGGTATTTGGTGCTTTCTTCTTGTGATATTTGTGGACAACACTTGAAGTGCTTTTGAGCAGATTGTCTAAAAGCTGAATTTGTTGTTGCTTCACTTATCTGTTGTAGGTGATTAAAAATGTCTAAGAAATTGAGAACTGGTTGATGCAAGGTGTTGTATCCTCAGTATAACCTGTGGTGTTTTTTTTTTTTTTCTGGTCATGTTTATTGTTATCATGTATACTTACAATACTCACTCGATGCACCTTATTTTGAGCCTTGGCTTTTACTACTTTCTTGTTTCCTGCTATACCTGCTCCACACCACCCACTGTTGCTTTTCACTATCCTAGTGCTCCCAATGTAGTTCATCATTCCACCACTCCTTGACTTTAACAAATTGATTTTTTTCTTTTGCATCATTCCAGTCTTTGCCAATGTTTTTTCTAGAACTCCCAGTACACCTCCTATTTCCACTGCTCTCTCTCAGTTTGATTAATGAATACTCTCAATTGCATCATTTCAGTCTCAGAGTGTCATTTCTGTATATTTTGGAACAGATTGCATAAGAGCTGACTGGACAGTCATGCTCCTGCTGTGGAAGGTGAACAAGTGCTTTTTCATGTTTTGCATTTAGATTATGATAAGTAGTGGTTTTTTTTTTTTGGAGCTTGTATATTTGGTGTTTGTTAAGAGATAGGGGAGCTTAAAAGTGTTTTAAAGCATCCTTAAAAACCAAGGGCAACGCATACAAATTATTTTGCATGTCCATGTATACCTTAGTTTTTGTTGTTTCTGCAGTGAATGTAGACTGCTTTATTAAACTGCTGCCTCTCGCCTTAAACATCCTGCTGAGATCCTCCTTCTCCGGATTATAGCAAAGAACACTGTTGAAACATTGAATTGAAACCTGTTTGAGCAGATTGCCTGAGACAGTGCAGCTACAGCCCTTCAGTTGTGAATTGTGAACAAGCTCTTGATCAAGGGGTGCGGCCACGAACTTGAACACTGTGGGCAGCAACTCCTTACCATCACAGGGGAAAAGAGAGAGTTTAAAAATGTTTTAAAGCCTAGCAGTCCATTTGTGTTTAATATATGCTAATATCTCTCTAGGTCCCCTGGTGGTCTCGTGGTTAGGATGCGGCCCGGGTTCGATCATTAAAATCATTCTATTAATAGATTGGTGCGCTAAGAATAACATTAGAGTATCACATAAACTAAGTTGATCAAGCAAACAGTCTTGTGATAAAAAATATGATAGGAACATTATAGCTATAATAAATCATAGTACCTTGGATACTTAAGTACATTTGAAGGCAAATACTTTTGTGCTTTTACCCAAGTACAAGTTTAAAGTAACACATCTACTTTTACTAGGGTAATATTTGACCTACTATATCTCTACTTTTACTCAAGCACATGCTATGTGTACTTTGTCCAACACTGGATGTTGGTATAAATACAGACCGAGATCCTACCCACTTATGGGACCTTATGGGATCATTTGCTTTGAACCACCCTTATAGGAGCAGGGGTCACTTAGGAGCTGGTGGTGAGGCCAGGAACTCAAGCATTGGTGGTGCCAAATCCTTACCATCACAGAGAAGATGCGGAAGTTTAAAAGTGTGCTGAAGCAGGTTTCTTTTTTGTTCAGAGATGTGAGGTCTTAAAAAGTCCACATCCGGCCCTTTGTACATCCCTGTTGGCCCGCGTGAGGCCAATCCTAAATTATATGGATGCACCGAAAATTCGGCCCCCGAAAATTTTTAGCCGAAATACCTAAATCACCGAAAAACAACACAGCCGAAACACAATTGTAATGACGCAATTAAAAAGCGCAGCCAGCACACGGTTATCTGGATAAGAGCCAACATGTCTGCGGTGTGGACTTATTTCGGTATCTCAGAGAAAGACCCACGGATAGCGATTTGCAAAACACGCAATGCTGAAATTCCAAGAGGGGGTGTATCTGCAAAGAGTTTCTCCACGTCGGGTTTAATTTATCACCTGAAATCCAAACATCCCGATTGGCATTCTAAATATGAGAAGAATGCGGCGCAGAGAAGAAAATTCAATCCGAGCACGCCCACTAAGTCTGTAGCGGAGGCAAGAAAGTTTTCCAGTGATGGTGCCAAGGCAAAAGGCATAAGACAAAAAATTCTGGAATTCATTGCCCTAGATCAGTGGTTGATCTTTGAAAAATTTCCTGTAGATCCCGAAAATAATAATGATCATAATATAATATTATTTATTACACGGCTCTTCTTAAAACTGTAGATTAGAACGTTCCATTCACTTGAATGAGCCTTCCAAACGTTCGCCGGTCAATTATTTTCATTTAACAGGTTAAAAATAAATTGCATTAATTCAATAATTGTTTTTGTTTTCTCATTTGACCTATACACCACCCTAATATTTAATATTTATTCTTCCGATTATCAGTACCAGCTATTCAAAATATATAATTAAGTGCATTTTACAATGGAAGAAAGTTGAGCAGAATAAAGTTCAAGTTATTGTTGGTGAAACAATTCAGGTTTCTCAAAAATGAATTGCCCACCATTGTGCTAAACCAATAGCAACACAAATATTTTCTTTCTTTTGCACTAAGCCTACCTTTTGTTTGGATTCTTTTTGCAGTTTTTGCAACTTTTTGTAGTGTTGGAGAATATGGATATGAAAACCACTACCACTTCTTCACTATCGTTATTAACCTGAGTGTGGCCATAGCTGCTCCTCTCCTCAAATCGTAGATGCCCAGTGTCTCCTTCCAAAGATTATGGCAAAGAACATAGTTAAAGCATCCCTGCACCCTTCTGCCTAAAAGCAGACTAGACAGCTTCAACCCTTCTGTTGTGAATAACTTTCTTTCGGCTTCTCCCATTAGGGGTCGCCACAGAGGATCATTCGCATGTTTGATTTGACACGTTTTTACGCTGGATGCCCTTCCTAATGCAACCCTCCCCATTTATTCGGGCTTGGGACCGGCACTAAGAGTGCACTGGCTTGGCAACCCTAATGGCTGGGGTTGGTTTCCTGACCGGGAATCGAACCCGTGCCGCAGCAGTGAAAGCGCCGCCTCCTAACCAATAGACCACCAGGGACCCTTCTGTTGTGAATAGTGAACAAATATTTGATAAAGGGGTGGGGCTAAGATCATTGCTGGTGGTAATTACTTATCATCACAGAGCCTTTTAATTGAAGCCTTTCAATCTGTTTGTGTTGGTGTTTAAAGTATACTATTGTCTTTCTCTGGTCAGCTTAGCCAGTTTTCTAGCTCTGTCATTTTCTTTACATTTCCTATGGACTTTAACACCCTTTTTCTTTAGTTTTTGCCATTTGTTTGCGTTCTTCTCACTGTTTCTGCAACTTGTTATGCTGGAGAAGTATGTGGGTATGAATAAAGACCTAAATCCTACACACTTGAGACCTTTTCACTTGTTCAGAACCACCCTTAAAGGGGTTTAAAAGTGTGCCAAGTCTTTCTGCTTGTGCTGGTCCATGTTTTACATTTAGAGCACAGTAAGAGCTCTATTTGTTTGTGGGTCTGTGACTTTGGTCTTTGTTGCTGGTTTGTGCTGTTGTAGTTTGTTCACAGAAATCCCTTTTTTGTTCAATCCTCCATGTTTTATTATCCCACTGAACCATGACCAACACAAATTCTTTCTTTTGCACCAATCCAGCATTGTGATGTTTCTTTCTCTGTTTCTGCAACACATTATGATGGAGGTAAATGTGGATATGAAACAGACCCAGACCTCTTCCCAGATATGGGAACTTTCCATTTGCTAAAAAGCACCCTTAAAGGAGCAGAGGTCACTTGAAAGTTGGTGCTTGGCTTCTGCACCACTATTGTTGGCATTAAACTGAACATGGCGATAGCCAGTCCTCTCCTCAAACCCTGCTAAGATGCCCACTTAATCTTTCACAAAATAATGGCAGAGAACACTTGTAAAGCATGACCAAGGAATAGGGCAAAAAAATAGAGTATTGCTGCTTGATGAGCTTCAAGCTGCTGAATTCTCAGTGAATCCTGTGGCTTTTATTTTTCCATCCTTTGCTATCGACCTTCCGAATACCCAACCCTTGCATTAAGTTGTATTTGTTTAAACTTTCTCACCTTCTCTGTGATGGTAAAGATTTGCCAGCAAAGCTCAAGTTCCTCGTCCCACTATTTAATCAAGTGCTTGTACACTATTCACAGTCTAGAAAAGTAAATCTATACGGGTGCTCGTGATTTGCAATAAAGGGTCTGAAAACAAAACCCAGAACATGAGCTCATAACCAAAAAGAAAAAATCTATATATTATAAAGACAAAGCCCCTGGTGGTCTACTGGTTAGGATGCGGCGCTCTCACCGCTGTGGCCCGGGTTCGATCCCCGGTCAGGGAACCAACCCCAGCCACTCTTAGTGCCGGTCCCAAGCCCGGATAAATGGGGAGGGTTGCGTTAGGAAGGGCATCCAGCGTAAAAACATGTGCCAAATCAAACATGCAGATGATCCGCTGTGGCGACCCCTAACGGGAGAAGCCGAAAGAAAGTTTTATAAAGACAAAGCATGGATCAGTACAAGCAGGTTGCCAGGCCTTGGCACACTTTTAAACTCTCTCGTGTTTTATGTGATGGTAAGGATTTGATTCAAGCTATCTGAAAAAGTAAATCTTTAGAGGGTTGTTAATGATTTCACTTGGGTGGTAAAGAAAGATTGGTATTGGAAGATCTAGAAAATAGCAGAGCCATAGAACTGCAACAAACTAGTAACAAAGCCAAAACCATAAGGTTAGAAAGAAAAATCAGTAGATTCTAAAGACAAAGCATGATTTAGTACACACAGGTTGCCAGACTTTGGCACACTTTAAAACTCTACCATGATATCTTTGATGTTAGGGATTTGCTACAAGCAATGTTCTTTTTCTTGGCCCTACCCCTTGATCGAATTCTTGTTCTCTATTCACAACAGAAGGCCTGAAGCAACACTGTCCAGTCTACTCTCAGGCAAACTGCTTGAAGAGATACATGAATGCTTCTTTAATGTTCTTTTCCTTACAAAACAAGAGATAATAGAAATTTAAGCATGTTTAAGGCAAACACAGTTTAATACTACCTGTCATGGTGTAATAGAAGTAGTAATAGTAATGGTTTCCTCTAACTTTACCATCAGCCACAAACTCAAGAGTTTTATTTATATTAAGTTTGTAATCTTGCGTACCAGTGTAGATTTATTCATCGCTAGAGACTCAAAGCACTTTTGTACGTCGCTCTGGATAAGGGCGTCTGCCAAATGCTGCAAATGTAAATGTAAATGTAAACAACAACAAGACCACAAATAAAGGAAAGCTTAGTGAAAGAAACCACTGATGAACAAACCAAACAAATGAGCATTGTTTAATAGGATGCTTTTTGGACTCTAAAATCAGTCACCGGCAACCCTCTAGTTCAGGGGTCTTCAATCTTTTCCAGGAAGGGCCAGTGTGGGTGCAGGTTTTCATTCCAACCAATGGTCACACCTGATAGTCATTGAAAATGAAGATCATTAGATTTGAACAGGTAGAATTTGGTGTGGACTCGCTTGGTTGGAATAAAAACCTGCACCCACACTGGCCCTTTCTGGAAAAGATTGGAGACCCCTGCTCTAGTTCTCAACCCCACCCCTTAATCAAGTGCTTGTTCGCTATTCACAACTTGTTGTTCATGATTTTTCTTGGGTGATAAAGCGCATTGTAAAATCTAGAAAATGACAAAGACATGGACCAGCTAGAGAAGTGCAACTGCCAACAAAGACCAGGACAAAAATTCATAACCAAAAAACTAAAATCAGCATATTCTAATGACAAAGCATGACTCAGTGCAAGCGGGTTGCCAGGCTTTGGCATACTTTTAAACTTAATCATGTTTTCTGTGATGATAGGGACGTGCACACCACTCTTTTCTTTTACTGCTTAAAGCTACACTGTTCTGTCACCTTGGGAAAGAGATACTGGGCATCTCAGCAGGGTTTCAGCAAAAGAATTGGCTATGGCCATGCTAATATAATACGAAACATAATGCTGCAACAACAATGCAGAAGTTGACTGGTATGCTTCAGCACACTTTGAAACTCTCTTCTATCTTCTCTGTGATGGTAAGAATTTGCAAACAGCGCTGCTTTAGTTCTTGGCCCCATTTTTCGGTCAAGTGCTTGTTTACCATCCACGCCAAAAAAGCTGAAGGGCTGGAGGAATGTTGTGGGTATGGATATGGACCCAGATCCCACATCTTCCTAGAACACAGTAAGAGCTGTATCTGTTTGTGGGCCTGTGTCTTTGTTGCTGGTTTGTCCTTTTGTATAATCTTTACATGTTTCATCTCCCTAAACCACGGCTAACACAAATTCTTTCATTCGCACCAATCCAGCATTGTGATCTTTTTTTATCTGTGTCTGCAACACATTATGCTGGAGTTGAATGTGAATATGAATACAAAACCAGATATTATCTACATATAGCACCTTTTTATTTATTTAAAACCACCCTTAAAGGAGCAGAGATCACTTGGGTGTCTGCACACAACTGCTGGCCATAGCTACTCCTCTTCTCAAACCCTGTTGAGATGCTCAATGCCTCGTTTTCAGAATGTTGGCAGCAAACCTGCTGCTTCAGCTTTTTCGGTGTAGATGGTAAAACAGCACTTGACCAAAGAGGTGGGCTATTAACTAGAGCAGTGATGGTGGATTTTTACCATCACAGAGAAGATGAGAGAGTTTAAAAGTGTCATGAAGCCTACCACTATACCATGGCTAATGCATACAAGTTCTTTCACCAGCTCCTTTGTGGTGTCTTTACTGCTTTTCTAAGCGTTCACTTAATGTGGTTGTAGCCATTTCTCTCCTGAAATTCTGTTCAGATACCTAGTGTCTCCTTAATAAGTTCAAATGCTCTTGATTAGTGGAGATTAAAGGAACAGAGGTCACTTAAGAGCTGGTACTTGGGCTTGGCACTACTACTGTTAGTATTGAACTGAGTATAGCCATAGTCACTCCTCTTCCCAAACTCTGCTGAGATGCCCAGTACCTCCTTCCTGAGCTATTAGTTGTAAGCTTGTTCTCTGGTCTTGGTGCTGCCTTACAGTTCTGCCATTTTTATTTCATACAATGCAGTTTTAAACACTGTTGAAGCATTTCTGCACTCCAGTGAGCATATTGCCTAAAAGCAGACTGGCCAGTACAGCTTCAAGCCTTCTGTTGTGAGCAGGGTGGCACCAAGAACTAGATCATTGCTGGTGACTTTCTTTGTGTTCATGTTAGTGTTTGAAGGAGAATGTGGGTTTGAATGCCTTTGGCCCTTGGGTGGGGCCAAGGGCAGTTTTAATCCTCACCTCATGGAGAAGACAAGACCATATAAAACAGCAGTGTAGCATCAGTCTTTGTTTTCTGTTTTCATGAGCATTTTGAAGGCTTCAATTTGTTATTTTATACCGAATCATAGTAGTGACAGGTGTTGCTTTATTCTTACACTTAGTACTATTTTTTCCTGCTCATGTTCTTTGATTTGTTCTTTCTTCGCTCACTTTAACAAATAAACTTTGTTAAAACAGTGATTTTCCAATTTGCATGTATTCTTCCCACTATTGCTGCAAGTTTCTACAAGATTTGGGAGTACCATTTTGATAACAGATTCATACTTATTATGTCAGACTTCATCATAGATTCAATTTTAAAACAAAAACATTGCATATTTGTATGTAACACATGATCAGTCTACAATAACTCTATCATTCATTTCACTGGTCAAGCATGCACATAGGTACCAAATGTTTTTTCTTGCTCTTGGCATTTTTTCCCCTTCTGTGCTGTTTCAGCATTTTTATCAGGTGACAAAACTGGCAAGCACAAATTAAATAGAGCCCGTCTGCACAAAGAACACTTCCATTGTGCACCTATGTATCTGTGTGCATTAGTAATAAGCTGACACTGCATTTGTGTGAATGAGTATCTCTTTGTAATAGGTGTGACTCCAGCAGGAACATCCTCCTATACACTGAATAGCAATTTCAGGAGGGTACATTTTTCCTGGATGTCTGCCTGAAATTATTTAAAGTGAGGTGAACAGTGAAATCCATTGTGAGCATGCGTGTGTATGTCAAGCCATGTACACCATGAAAGCAAAACGTTGAAATGTGCCCTCGAACGCCCAACAGTGAATCTCACAGTTCAGTTATAAACGTTTAATGAGTTTTAAAAAAACACTACATTCTCTTACATTAAGTAAAAGGTATAAAATGTGTACCAGTCAGCTGACAAGCATTTCTTGCCTAAAAGGTTCGTTTTAGTACCTTTTTATCAGCATGTATTTATTGCTAAGCTAAAGTGCAATAGAAGGACGTCATAATGTTGCGTGTCTCCAGGCTAAGAACTTTCTGTTCACTGAGCCATCAAGTCTATATTTTGCTGGCGGAGCACAACTATCTGTGATGTCTCATATGGTCGCTTACACCTGCTAACCTTAAAGGGGCATTGAGTAGAATTATGTAATGTTATGGGATGGAATACTTTGCTCACACACATATACATGAAACACATCCTTTTGCAATAGACTGTGGCCAGTAGAAAATATTTGCATCAGTTGGGGCACTTGCTAATGCTCCATCTGCTACCTAACAATTCTCATAGCATGTATCATTTTTCTTAGCTTTGGCTGTAGTTCCCAGCATTCCATCTTTGGTAAAAAAACAAACAAACCCATTTACATTTATGGCATATTGTAGATCCAGAGTGATTTACATCTAAACGGTTGGGAGTTAACAGCCTGGCTCAATGGTCCAACAGTGGCAGCTTGGTGGTGCTGTGATTTGAACTAACAACTCACACAGAAGTCCAACACCTTTATCACTGCTACCACTTCCTAAAGAAACCTTTGATACTACACAATTGTATGCTATTTGTAGAAGAGTAGCAAAGTGGACATGCAGGTTAATTATCTATACAAGGATTATTAATATAATTATGTATTGAATAAACTTAACTGTTCTGGGTCACTGGTTAGAGTTGCAGAAAAGGTTGAAAGAGAAATGCTGAATTCAATTCAGTTTTATTTGCATAATGCATTTTCACAGTTTCACAAGTCACTTTACAGAAATAAGCACATTAGTAATACAAATTGTACTTATAATTTAAAGTCCATCTATAAGTAAAATACACATATTCAGACTATATACACGTGCATCTGTGTATTATTACCTACTGCACCTTTCATTCATTCATTTTCTCCCGCTTATCCGTAATTTGGGTCGCGGGGGCAGCAGTCTAAGCAGGCCCCCGCCTTCGACTGCTGCCCAATCCTCACAGCACCGTCCCTTACGGTCCCTCCTGCAGGTGGTGAGCCCACGGGAAGGCGGCCCCACGTCATTCCGACGTCACGGACCTTGATATTTCCCTCGTAAGGGACCCCCGGAGCATAGAGGGTTAAGGGCCTTGCTCAAGGGCCCAAGAGCGGCAGCTTGGCGATACCGGGGCTCGAACCCGATGCACTTCCGATCGGCAAACCAGCGCCTTAACCGCTGGAGCCACCACTCCCCCATACTTGCCTACTGCACCTTACTGTACCTTAATCTCTCTCACCCCTGTACATATGGATCCATACCCTCAGTTACATATTGCTATTTATTGTAAATAGGCCATATATGCACTTCTGTTTAGATGCTAAAAACATTTCATTGGCTCTGTACATGTATTTTGCACAATAACAATAAAGTAGAGTCTAATCTAATCTAATCTAATCATTAGTCACTCGGTGGTTAAGGCTCTGGGTTACTGATCAAAAGGTTCAAGCCCTGGTATCGCCAAACTGCAACTCTTGAGCCCTTAACCCTCTGTATCATGTTTGTGCTGTAATGTTCATCTGGCAAGTACGTATATAGCACCTTTATACAAGTGACCAAAACTAAAAATGACTAACACAAACATTTGTAGGGACTGACATTGAAATGAAACTGCTGGTTCTGTTTTAAAATATCAAAGTGCTGTGTAGCATTGGATATGTTTGATTCAGGAGCATAATGAAGCAACAATGGCACTTGAAATTAAACAAAAAAATGTGGATTTGAGAAGATTTATATTCATTTGGACTGAAAGCGACACACAGACAAATGGCTATGTGGACAAGGTCTTTTTCTTCTTCCTCTTCTTCTTTCGGCTGCTCCTATTAGGGGTCGCCACAGCGGATCATCCATCTCCATACTACTCTGTCCTCTACATCTACCTTTTTCACACCAACTACCTGCATGTCTTCCCTCACCACATCCATAAACATTCTCCTTAGCCTTCCTCTTTTCCTCATTTCTAATTTTGTATATTATCACTCCCAATGAAAATCTCAACATCTTCAGCTCTGCTACCTCCAGCTCCACCTCCTGTCTTTTAGTCAATTTTAGTCTCTAGACCATACAACATCGCAGGTCCACAATATTATAAACTTTCCCTTTCACTCTCACAGATACCCTTCTATCACAAATCACTTCTGCTATTACTCTTCTCCACCCACTCCACCCTGCCTGCAATCTTTTCTTTACTTCTCTAACACACTCTCCATTACTTTGCACTGCTAACCCAGGTACCTGAACTCCTCCACCTTCACCACCTCTTCTCCCTGCAACCGCACCACTCCACTGCCCTCCCTCTTATTCACACACATGTACTCTGTCCTACTCCTACTGACTTTCATTCCTCTTCTCTCCAGCACGTACCTCCACCTCTCCAGGCTCTTCTCCACCTGCTCCCTACTCTCACCACAAATCACAATATCATCCACAAACATCATAGTCCAGGGAGACTCCAGACTGACCATCACCACTGCGAACAGGAAAGGGCTCAGAGCCGATCTTTGATGCAGTCCCACCTCCAACTTCCGTCTGTCATTTCTACTGCGTACTTTACTGCTGTCAAACCGTCCTCATACATGTCCTGCACCACCTTCACATACGTCTCTGACTTCCTCATACACAACTCCTCTCTCCACCCTGTCGTACGCTTTCTCTAAATCCGCAAACACACAATGCAACTCCTTTTGACCTTCTCTACACTTCGCCATCATACTTCGCCATCTCAAAGCAAATTGCGTCCGTAGTGCTCTTCCTCGGCATGAAACCAAACTGTTGCTCACAGATGGTCACCTCTTCTCTCAGCCTGGCTTCCACCACTCTTTCCCATAACTTCATGGTGCGACTGATCAACTTTATTCCCCTGTAGAAATTAAACAATACACTGTTTTGTTATTTTATAGATAAAACTTGTTTTTTGAGCAGCTGATGGAAGAGGAAAGTGAGAGAGAGAAGGGTGGATGATGTGGAGAAGGTGAAGCAGGAAGTAGATTAGTAAGGAGGAAGTGAGAGCAGCAATTAAGAGGATAAAGAGAGGAGAGTCAGGAGGACCAGATGACATACCAGTAGAAGCATGGAGATGTTTAGGAGAGATAGCAGTTGAGTTTTAAATCAGATTTTTTAAACAAGATTTTGGAAGGTGAGAAGATGCCTGAGGAATGGAGAAGGAATGTGCTGGTACCAATTTATAAGAATATGGGAGATGTGCAGACCTGCAGTAACTGATTGTTACACATCCCCTCAACTAACCAATAGCCAGAATCTTCTGAGGATTTATTATTGCGTGACATGTTCCCTAAGGAAGTATGAAGGTAGAGGAATATTCATTTAGTTCTAAAACTTAAGTGGACATAATAATCAGTTATTATTTAATTGCCTTCCATGGTCATAATAATTATTAGCAAAAGTGACAAATGGCAAGAACCAAATCGAATACAAATGTTATCATCAAATCTTTAAACAAAACAATACAAGCTAAAAAAAAAAAAAAATTCAGCATTGACACACCACTTCCCCACCACTTCCCCTTCTTTGTATTCTTCCCCATGCAATCATTTTTTTCTTGCCTCTCTTTACCCTAAGCTTTAACTACTCAATTAAACTGCTGACATTTTCAACATCATAGATCTGAAATGAAAAATCAATTGATTGCCCGCAGCATGTTTTTACAACTATGATTTTGCACATTAAATGGACTCCGAGCTTGCAGCTAGACGCAATCAGCTTTCTGCTGTAAGTTCAAGCACTTTTACTCTTAAACTGGAATGTGTGCAAATCAAACCTGAAATGTATACCTATTATTATTATTATTGTCTCCAAATACATTGGAGTACCCGAACCTTTTTGTGCATATCTTCTTCTTTTTTCAGAAGAATCATTTCTAAGAAATTATTCCAAACTACCAAAAACATTGCCATGCATTTCCTCAACAAAAGTTTTTCTAATAGTAAGAAGACGAAATCAATTTAAGCCGCTCGTTTTGACTGTCCGTGGGAGGTGGTTGCTCAGTGGTTAAGGAATTGCAAATCGGAAGATCACAAGTACAAATCCCACCACCACCAAGCTGCCACTGCTGGGCCCTTGAGCAAGGCCCTTCACCCTCCCCTGCTCAGTTGTAAGTTTCTCTGGACAAGGGCATCAGCCAAATGCCATTTGTATCACCACTATTCAATGCTATCCAAGCACTGACTATTGCTGCTATGCACAGTTCATTTTAGATTATTTACACTGTCTGTTAAAAGACTGTAATTTAATTTAAGTGATTGAGCATTCATTCATTCATTCATTCATTCATTCATTATCTCCCGCTTATCCGTAATTCGGGTCACGGGGGCAGCAGTCTAAGCAGGTCCCCGCCTTCGACTGTTGCCCAATCCTCACAGCACCGTCCCTTACGGTCCCTCCTGCAGGTGGTGAGCCCACGGGAAGGCGGCCCCACTTCACTCCGACGTCACGGACCTTGATATATCCCTCGTAAGGGACCCCCGGAGCATAGAGGGTTAAGGGCCTTGCTCAAGGGCCCAAGAGTGGCAGCTTGTACCTAGGCTTGAACCCCAGACCTTCCGACCGGCAACCCAGCGCCTTAACCGCTGGAGCCACCACTCCCCTGATTGAGCATCTCAGTCCAAAATGGAGAAGATGATAGTATCTTCATGACTGTTGCACCGACTTGAGTGTCTTGGGTGGAGCAGTGTGGCTGGGACCTCAGTGTCACTGTTCGGTTAAAATCTTGAGACAACTCTAATCTAATTTTAGTCTTCTCGCAGTTTTAAGCCCATTTGATCTTGACCTTGACTTGGTCTTAAACATAAGTCTCTGACAAAGATGGTGATGCCCCCATATAAAAAATAAACTAGGCTTTAAATAATCTTCAAGGACATCAGTCAATTTTCAAGGCCTTTCCACTCATCCAGCACTGACAGTATTGGAGTGTTATAGTTTAGACCAACTGTAGGTTGAGATAAAATGGAAGTAAGAAACGACATGGACCGAAAAACAAAAAAAATGAAAAAAGAACATGGATATGTGGATGCTTTTGGGAGCTTTTTACTTGGTCATAATTGATATGGGTCATGGTGTTGTCTCGGTTTTTGCTATACCACTGTTATTGAGTTCACAGTGAGGGGAGGGTGGGTGTTGTGTAGCAGCAGATTGGCTAAAAATGGTTGTTTTTGTGCATTTAAAGTACATGTATATGGAAGGTGCACTGGATAAAATGGCTAATAAATCACACACACATCTTTTGGAAGTATCTAGAAATCACTTTATGTATTATATTATTATACATATCGAGTTGTATTCAGAGATGAGTTACTCACACACGGAGAGAATTTAATACAGCAATGATGCCTATGAGACCTCAGTCATAACTAGACGCTATTTAGTCTGTTATGAGTTGTGTGTGGGACGGATTTCTCAGTTTCACATAATTCTGCCCTTGGATATAAGCCCAGAATAAATGACTATATTAAAAGATAATGTTGCCATTTTCCCCCTAAACTGGATTTCGCATAATACGTCACACTGTGTTAAAGTGCTGACTGTTCTGTGATATGTGAATGATGTGCGGTTATGCAGGACGGTGTGTACAAATGCTCACGGTTTGAAGATTTGTTTTGGTCTATTGACAGATGTTTTGTAAGTTCAGGGGTGGCTCATGTGATATGAAAATCGTTTGTCGACACAAACGTATTTGGATGCAAAACTGACTGTCCGAAGTCTATTCGCTGTTGATTATATAGTATTTAAGACAGTGTCTGTTACACGGCTTGTATCTAAACAGTAGCCTACCAAGAAAGTCATCGTTCACCGTCTTCCTCCTTCCTTTCACAACAATTTCTCTCGGGAGTTTTTCTTTTGGCGTCGTCGTGCGTTTAAAAATCACCATCGGTGAAGCTTTTCTCCCGATGCCGTGCAGCTCAGAACACAGGTGAAGTGCGTGTTTTCATGCCCGGTTGTTTTCAGCTTGACGAATGATTCGCATTTCCTGTAGACAGTCCGAGTGAGCGGCAGGTCAAACGTCAGAGGAACCTCATCCATATTTATGATGTGGTGCGGCCCGATTCAGTGGGAACGCACCCGATTTAATATAAAAGAGTTTCATTGGTTCACCTGAACCCGTTCCGCAATTTCATTGGTCTAATGTTATGGGGTTCAGTGTTTTGGCTTGAAGATTGTGAAACCGGGAAAAACCCAGGTAAAAATTTATAAATTAGCCGCTTCGTTGTTTAAGCCGCAGGGTTCAAAGCGCAGGGAAAAAAAGTAGCGGCTTATAGTCCGGAAAATACCGTATATGTTTGTAATTGTCAGTTTGTCCCTAATAAGCGAGCCGGTGGTAATTGTGGAAAGGACAAACTCCCTGAGATGGCATAAGGAAGAAACCTTGAGAGAAACCAGACTCAAAACCCTTCCTCATCATGGGTGGTACCGAATGTAGATTCATTACAGTTCCATCATTGTTGAGGTGTGCAGTGATTAGTGATGCAGGTGCTTCAATGAATCCTGTGGTATTAATTATAGTTTAAATTCATTTAAATTTAATACGGCCATTTTTATTGCTCAGGCCGTATATACATTTTTAAGGTTTGGGGCGTGTATACAGGCATGCGCATCAAGTTGCTGTCATTCAGACGTCTTGCCCACAGCTAATGAAGGCAGTGGTGATAATTAGGGAATATAATGATGTTTTATCTGTCTTAACAATTGCTTGTTTTAGTTACAGATTACGATGAAGCCTTGCAGTTATTACAGTGCACAAAACAAGTCTTAATTAGCTGCAGCTTGATTAGCAAGGTTAAACCCCCCCCCCCCCCCCCAATCCTGTATATTTGCTAAACCCCTTCCTTCATTGCCATAGCAACAGAGCCTTATAGCACTTTAATAAGTATCGTCGCTCCTGAATCGGGCAGCATTTCAGATACCTTGCTGTTTTCCGTTTTTGGTTGCAGATCGACAGCGACACAGGTTTGAGGAATGTGAGCTAATTTAGAGGCAGTTCGAGAATTCCCTGTTACCCTTGCTGATTTATTTATTTTTTTCCGAATGCACGATGCGGACACAATTTATTCATTGCATAAAAATGTGCTGGGGGAGAGATCAAGCATCATCTGAGGCTGAGATATTTACAGTGTTTTTGTTCCTATTATATAATTACAGAAATGTGTGCCTTTAAATATTACTGAAAAGTTTCAAATAGATAAATGAATAATGTCTGACGTGGGAATAATCGGAAACGCTTTCTGCTCTGTTAATTATTTGCCAAAATGTTTCTTGTGTAAATAAAACATTCGCACTGACACAATCAGCCTAGCCTGTTGAATATTCACACAGCTGCCTTCGCCAGCTGTTCTGCTGGGAATAAAAGTACAGGAGATGGAAGTAAGGTAGAATTAGGAAGACTAAAAGAGACTAAGGACTGATTGAAAAGAAAAGATGATGAAATAAGTGTGATTTGAATGTTGCAGTTGAAAAACGTATGTCCGAATCAATTTCTCTTCCTCCGTAGATTTAAAAAAGTCTAACTCTGGTGTAATTATGTGTGCAGAGCTACACACATGTTTTGCCAGTTGAACAGTTTCTCCCTCTGACCAACCAATCAGAAGACGGAGACTCTGAGATTCTGAAGGCCCTGGGCAGATTAGATTGACATGGCAGCACATAGAGGCTGAAATCTGATTGGACAAAAAATCTAACATACACGTAGTGAAAGCAGTGCAGCCAATAGAAAACACTACGAAATGAAGAAAATAAACTGTTGAGAATAAATGGATACAATTTCAAAGAAAAAATATTAGTATTTAGCTTGTAAATGAAGGTCAGTGCTTTTGATACTGTTTAAGCCAGCAAAAAAGGATTTACTGGCTCTGACCGCCCGCCACTGCTTTTTCGTCCATCTGTACTTTACTAAAGAATTTCTATTTGGGGAGTCTTTTTTTTTAACTTCACTCTATTTTAAAATCAAATATTTTGAATGATAGAAGAAACTCGAACTCTCCACAACACCCGTGGCTTGATTTCTCAAATCAAGCACCAAAATCCGCCAAGATGCACACGTGCGGCATTTAAAACCGTCCGTGTGGAAACACAGCAAAAGTTCTGTTTGGTATTTTGATGGTTTACGTCATTCAAAACACCATAACTGCTTTAAAACATTTTCAAGAATATTTCGTCTTCATGCTCCTATGCTGAGTTTGGTTTCACTAATAAAAAACATACATTTGCGGAAAGCATCAATATATAAAAAAAACTTGAAAAGTATTAATTCAAGGTACATTAATAACCGCTAAAAACGTGCGATAAAGTTGCGATCAATCGCAATGAAATATTTTATTCAGTTGACAACCCTGATAAATAAATATATAGCACTAAATAGCAGCAAATGCAGTCACCTCTTTAGTCTTGAGTAATCACCTACTGAATCAGAAAGAGAAACTCGTCCTTATATGCCCACTTTCTCATTCTCCTTCCCATCCTTGTACTGGATCACAGCTGGTGCCATTGCTCAGGCTCTGCAGGATGCTCAGTCAACTGCTATCAATCCACACATAGCTACAGGCAGCCTCAACACACACACACACACACACACACACACACACTTAGAGCTGTAAGCTTTGGTGCCCTTAATGTTAATAGTGAAGAAATGAATCTGTTGCTAAACTGTTTTTTTTTTTTATTTCTATTATTTTGTGATATGTCTACAATTAGTTTTCCCTCTAAAAAAAAAAATCACATGTTACTGTTTAATTCAAAATAATCGGAGTACCGTAATTTCCGGACTATAAAGCAAAGCACCCATATATAAGCCACACCCACTGAATTTGACAAAGATTTTTATTTTGAACATAAATAAGCCGCACCTGCCTATAAGCCGCACTGAAACTAATGAACTTTACACAGGCTTTAACGAAAGACAGTGTCTGTTACATGGTGTAACGGGTAAAATATGTTGTGGCTCCTTTAAGAGCAGAGCGGCATTTTGGGAATAACCTGCCGCTGCATTTTCCGGTATTACTGCATGTGTGCAAGACCGAGGAATATGTCCTTATTATTTTCTGATGCTCATTTCTAAGTTTCTTTGACTAACCCGTAACGCTGTTGCCAAGAAAAAAAAAAAAAAGCACGAGTTTGGAAACCTGTCTGTGCTTATATGATTTCTGTTGCAATTAGCGAGCTCTCCCTTCACCCAGACTTAATGCGCTACAACGGCTTGTATCTAAACAGTAGCCGACTAAGAAAGTCATTGTTCACTGTCTTCCTCCTTCCTTTCACAACAATTTCTCTCGGGAGTTTATCTTTTGGCATCGTCGTGCGTTTAAAAAATCACCATCGGTGAAGCTTGTCTCCTGATGCCGTGCAGCTCAGAACACAGGTGAAGTGCGTTTTTTCGTTCCCGTTCGGAAATTTTATTGGTCTAATGAAGTTTGCGAAACCAGGAAAAACCCAGAAAAAATCCATTAATTAGCCGCTTCGTTGTTAAGGCCGCGGGGTTCAAAACGTGGGAAAAAAGTAGCGGCTTATAGTCCGAAAAATACGGTAGATGATCACGTTTTAAATCACCTAAAAACTGAAAGATCTCTACATCCAACTCAGTCAGCTTAACACTACTCATAAAGACTGCACTGGACATCAACATGTCTTCATACTGCTATTTGCACGTCTGGTTAGATGCTAACTGCATTTCATTGGCCCTGTGCTTATACTCTGCACAATGACAATAAAGTTGAATCAAATCTAATCTAATTTCTGTTTTCTTTACAGTGGATGGCTGTACAGACTGGTCAGTGGACTACTTGAAATACAAAGTTCTCCTTGGTGAGCCAGTGAGGATTAAGTGCGCGCTGTTTTATGGATATATCCGAGCAAACTATACTCACGCTCAGAGCGCTGGCCTCAGCCTGATGTGGTATAAAAGTGTGGGCCATGGGGACTTTGAGGAGCCCATCACCTTTGACGGGATCAGAATGAGCAAGGAGGAGGACTCGATCTGGTTTAGACCTGCTGAATTACAGGACGTCGGTCACTACTCCTGTGTGCTACGGTAAGCGACAAAAACATGACGTTGTATTTAGGCTTTTTAAAATGCCACATATTAAAGGTCTTATTATTCGAATACCATATTAACGCTGTCTTGCGAGCTAATGGCTGCTGTAGAGTTGAGAGCAGCACAGTGCAAACAAAATGCCAACACACTAGGAGTTAGTCGCTATATAATGATAGCTGTATAATGACATTTTGCAGATGAGATGGATTGCTGGAACGTCAGTGTAAAGATTGCAACGCTCTTGTATCTGCTTGTTTTGATGTATTTACCATATAATCCACAGACCATCAAAGGCTCTCGTTCTTTTGCTTCTCTCAAAGTGGTGCACTGACGAGACGGGGTTATTGAAATACGGGGTCGTAAATCAGATCGCTTGAAACGTCCACAAAATTTGGTGTCTTTTTTTCTATTGTACTGTCAGGTAGCTGCTATAGCATCCCTCCCTTGTTTTTATCCATTCATTCAGTCAGCACTTCTCAGCACACATTTACACTGAGGAGCCACTTAGAGTAGCCAGGTGTATGATTTTGCTGGGTGGAAGGAAACCAGAGAACCCAAAGGAAACTGACTCAGACATGGAGAGAAAATGCTCAATTTTGACGAAAACCCGAGCTTAGGATTGAACTGGGGACCTTGAAGCTATGCAATGCTACATGCTGCACCACTATTGGTGATACAGTAATGTGTTGTGTTTGTGTTTGTAAAGATACACCAACCTAAACCTGGTTAAGAGTTCTCCATTGTCCTACTCCATTGCTACTTTTTATAGGACAATGCCAATGAATCAATTGTAACACCTTTCAGAGGCAGGTAAATTAGGACAACAACCGTCTAGGGTTTTTTTGGGTGTCCTTCTGCTCTTTTAAACCCAGCAACATGCACAGAACATTAACATCTCCGTGTACACACATTGAATACACTGGCGTATAAAGACGTGAGTTGCATTGTCTCATGCGATATTACTGTAGCTTGAGTGAGGAGCAGTAATAAGTGCCACTGTCTGACAGTTTAATGGAACGATATGCCTTGCTGAAATCTACATTTTTATTTTTTTTAACTCTGAAACTACTTTTGAGGCCATTATTACCTTCTCAACTGGGACAGTATTTAAGTATTGAATTGTTATAATTGTTGCTTTTAGGTGTTGTTTTTTCTCTACATAGGAGATCAGAGAAATTATTTATCTCAAAGGCAAAGTTTTTGGTTTTTTTTTTATTTTTATTTACATAATTATGAATTAATGTGAGCTATATGTGTATTTAGATTATCCTTTAAAACATGGGTGCATTTTATTTACAGGAAACCGACCCATCAAATTATTTCAAACTTCAAATAAATTATTTCATACATTAAAAAAAATTATTTCATACATTTCATAATTTACACACACACACACACATTAAAGTTGATTGACCCTGATTTACTATATCGTGATTATATTACTCGTGTGGCTAATTAACTGTTAATGTACAATATCCAAGTGTTAATGCGCAAGGCCAGTGTTAAAGCTCTATGGTGGTGGTCTAAACCTAATTTAGAGCATCTAACTGTAGCAATCTCAAAAATAATAAATTCCCTTCTCTGGGTTTTATTTCTATCAGCCTGTGTTTGCTCATCTGTGTTTACATATGTAGCACCGTGGACCTGTGATAATACATTTTTATGTATGTCTCCACATAGAGTGACAACAAATCTCACTTGAACTTATTCATACTTCATGCTTTGTGTAGTCAGGCTGGTATGAGGGTTTTTTTTTTGTGTCAGATGAATCAATCTACTAGAATTGCAACATCTAATCCCATTCTATATTTGTGCCTCTGCCACTGCTGGCAGTTACTTAAAGATTTGGTGCTGCACTGGAGGCTAGTGGTTCAGTGGGCAGTGACAGTGGGCAGGAAAAACAGTCTATTTATCTTCCCTGTATTACACTGATAGAGTAAAGTGATGCTCTTGCATTTTTTACAGAGCTACCACGAGCAAAGAGAGGTACAGGCCGGGGAAAAGAGGATATATCTGATCTTGCCAGAGAAAGAGAGTGACAGATAAAGTGACTGAGCAGAAGATCAGCCATTACATTAAAAAAAACCACCTGTCTGTTTATTGTGTAGGTGTAATATTGTGCACTCGTTGAAGCATGGACTCCAGAAGACCTCTGAGTCTGTGCGGCGGTGTTCGGCACCATGATATTAGCAGCAGATATACTCAACGTTCTATAAATTGTGACGTGGACCCTTGTTTGTCTAGCACGTTCCAAAGATGCTTGAATCGACAATTCGTGATGCTCCTTAAACTATTTCTGAACATTTTTGCAGTTCGGCAGGAAGAATTGTCCTTCTAAAAGCCATTCGGAAATATATTCTGACGTTCACACGCTTAGCATGGGCACTCAGACTGGTCCTATACACAGAAAAATGGTAACTTTTCAACAATTTGTCTTACATTAGCTCTTTGGTGGGCTCAGACAACAATGGTCTAGTCTTGACAATGTCTAAAGGCATTATCCTAGAGCGCCCAGGTTCTTGTTTTGGGTCACATTCACATTTTCTTACGCATGCCTATTTTTTTCCTGCTTCCTTCTCATAATTTAGACTGACTGTTCACTTGCTGCCTAATATATCCCAGCCCTTGACATATGCCAATGTAACAAGATGATACATTTCATTCACTTCACCTGTCAGTAGTTTTAACGTTATGGCTCACCGGTGTATATTTCTAAAATGTCAGAGTCGATGTCATTTAGTAAATCCCAAACCACAAGACATCACTGCACATGTTGATTTGTTGTTTATTTGTGCTTTATTAGGTTATCAAAGATATACCATGCAGCCACCTTTTTAATCCTGAGTAAACACAAATCTAAACCAGGAAGTGAAACTTTTCAACATATTGCTTATTACTTGCAACTGTAAATGATTTAAAGAGGAAGCGGAATTTCTTTACTTTTAACCTAAGATCTTTAGCTCGACGTCACCTGCTCTCTCCATGCTGAATTTCACCTACTCGGCCGTGGAAACCCATCGATGGCAATAAAACCGAATACGTATATTAAATATATGCATAATTACATGGTAATAATGTATTAACCTTTGAGGTAAAGGCTGTCTTTTTTATGAAAGGCTCATTAGGACACTTCATTAAAGGGAAGGATGGTTTATAGAGGACTCTCTTCCTCTCTGTTCCCTCTCTTACTTTGCTTGAGAGTCTAGTTGAGGAAATTGAATGGTACACACTTCATTCCCCTTGGCTAATTCGACCTTCCACCTGAATCACAGTGTACTTTTATCCTCGCCAAATAATCCGAGTAATGTCAACACTACAGGTAGGTAGGTAATATATGCAGAAGCTGTTTATATATATATATATATATATATGTGTGTGTGTGTTTGTTTGTGTTAAATATATGTGAGATATACGATGTAGATTGTACATACAGCAGTTATACAGACATATTACACAACGTATATAGAGTAATGGCAGCATATCATCTGCAATGAAATACATGTATAATTATTGAATCATATAGAGAATGTACAGAGTGGAGCAGAAGTGCAGGATGATTACAGGCAGCGAAAGAAGTAAGATGGCGGTGTGGTGTAGAGTTCAGAATGGTGATAGAGATGAAGATAGGGAACAAACTGGTCTGCTGGTCCTGGATTGAATAGCCCTGTATGTCCTCCTGGATGGAAGGAGGTTGACTGGTTTTGGACTAGGATGGAAGGAGTCGCTGGTGTTGTTGGTAGTTGGTTTCTGATGATCCATTGAGCGTTTACAATTTTTGCCACAAAGTTGGAAGAATCGTCTCAAATGTTTTTGTATACTTTATTATTATCGTTTTGCTGCACTGAGCCTAACGGAGATGTGATCGCGGGAGTCCCCACATTTTAAGCCATAATTAATTTGGTAAATATTCGTGTGGCTATAAATAAACATAATATACAATACAATGGTTTTCCTGGGGATTTGAAATAAAGGCAAATGCTGTGTTTTTGTGCAAATTCAACAGGTAAGAAAAAGCTAAAGTATGAATGTTTCTTGAAAACGCTTCACAACTGTTTTCAACCGTTTTGCCTGACCTTTCCTCATGATGTCCAGGAGAAAAGTCGGTCTTTTTAAATGTGCTTGTAAGCGTTTCTGTGAACAAATCCGTTTCTTCTTCTTTGTTTGTCAGCCAGTGACCATCCAATCAAAGAACGTGAAAATGTTGACATGTTTGGATGCCAAGGGGCCTTGGAGGGTCCAAGAGTTTCTAAATTACAGTCCAATAGGTTAAAGCAACAGCTTTAAGCAACATAGAGTTTATGATGAAAAAGCGTGTGCGGGTGTTGACTCTGCTGGTCTTATGGCAGATAAATTTGTCCCAACACAATGTGACAGCTGAAATCTGTGTGGATAAAAACTCAATGTAGTCATTCCCTTAAACAGTGCACTCAAAAAGAAACGCTATGAAATGAAGAAAATAGACTAACGGGTATAATGTCATACATATTCATGAACAAAATTATATTAAAACGTAAGTCCGTGATTCTTGCTGGTCTTGATGGAGAAGTTCATGCCTCCTAAATTATTCCACCACCTTAAAACATAAACACATCTGCCTCTAATCCATGAAGTCAAATGTATCAAGAGTCAAGTGTCCCAAAGGTATTATGAAAAATTAGAATGTTCAGACTTAATGTTTTATTAAGTATCAAGTGTGACATTAAAAAGCTTTTAAGATGATAAGTACAATAGCTACATAGTTACACAGTTCCATGGGATTTTCTGTACTCGTTTGTTTTCATTAGCTTCTACAAATGCACAAAATTAGCTTCCTACCCCCCATATAACATTATTAGAATTCATATATACAGTACAGACCAAAAGTTTGGACACACCTTCTCATTCAAATAGTTTTCTTTATTTTCATGACTATGAAAATTGTAGAGTCACACTGAAGGCATCAAGGGCTATTTGACCAAGAAGGAGAGTGATGGGGTGCTGCGCCAGATGACCTGGCCTCCACAGTCACCGGACCTGAACCCAATCGAGATGGTTTAGGGGTGAGCTGGACCGCAGAGTGAAGGCAAAAGGGCCAACAAGTGCCAAGCATCTCTCGGGGAACTCCTTCAAGACTGTTGGAAGACCATTTCAGGTGACTACCTCTTGAAGCTCATCAAGAGAATGCCAAGAGTGTGCAAAGCAGTAATCAAAGCAAAAGGTGGCTACTTTGAAGAACCTAGAATATGACATTTTTTCAGTCTGGGTAGGAAGCTGGCGACCGAGAGTCAGTATTGTCAAAAACAATATATAACGGCACCATAGCATGATCTTATGTTAATACACTGATTTGAGTGGCATGTTTAACGGAGGAAGTCTAATGGAAAGTTGTCCATGGTGTCCTACAGGTTGCATAGAACAGCACTTTTGTCTAGCCTTAACCAGCACGTTCACACCTACTGTCAAATAAATGACATACACGTTTTCAACATACCACTAAAGAGAGCGAGATTGAATAAATGTGTTGAGGCTGTATAAAGACAGAGTCACAGGTCAGCAGTGTAAATATGAGAGTCCTCCCTGGAGAAGTACTACACGTACAAGACACATCGTAGGTGACTGTGTGCAAAATCAGATTTATAATCTCATAGGAAAGACATGAGCTGGATAGTGGTTGTAAGAAGAGTTCTTATAATGATATATACCAGTGCCATATACCATATCTTCTGTCTTGGGCAAGATTGTGTGATTTCATTCTGATGTACACCTTCTAACATGTTTTAAATGCTTTAGATATGGAAAACTAGGCAAATATCTTTACTGTTCAGCAATGTATAGAGTGAATTATTGAACAAGCATTTCTGCATTAATGCATATTTTATTACTATTAACTTCTAAGAGCACCTAGTCAATTACTCTGCAAGTGTTTGTCGGAGTTCATTGTTAACAGTAATTATTGGCTATTAAGCAGTAATTGCTTGAAACAGTCTTGTTTTTTTCCTACTGTCAGGATTATAGACAAGGACAACATTTCCCATAATTCAATTTGGTTAAATTCAGCCAATTAACAAAGGACATTGTCCTGAAGCAGTTTTATAGAAATAAAAAGGTAACAAAGTAGGAATGTATATGCTTAGTGCCTATTGGTGTGGTCCTCTTTTAAGTTTCTCCCAAACGAACCAGCCAGTGGCAACTGTGGCAAGAAAAAGCTCCCTAAAACCATATGAGGAAGAAACCTTGAGAGGAACCAGCCTCAAAAGAGAAACCATCCTCATCTGGGTGGCACTAAATATCTTTTCATTATAGTTTAATCATTGTTGTTCAACGATTGTTCAATGATACTGTAGGTGTTTAAACGCGGAACCGTTCATAGAAACTGCTACAAGGCATAGTAGAAGAATGTTGATATTAATGGCCATCCAAATCCATCCTCAAAGTTCTGGCGTTCCTGAGTAACTTTATGGATTTTTAGGATGTTCATGTGGAACTCTTCACTTGCATCCACTCCCACTTTCTCTTCGTTATGTGGCACATACTATAGCAAACTATGGACCAAAAATACCAACAATAATTGGTGTAATAAACAATCAACAGATACACATACTTTTACTTCTTTTTGTAATTGTATTTCTTTATGTAAACTATCATTTCAATATCCTAATATAATACAATGTATAATATTGTTTCACTTCATCAACCACTGTAACATTTTAATCAGTAGTAATCAGTTTCAATTCATTGATCAAACTATGTTTATGATATCCAAAAAAACATTGAAGGTACAAAACAGGGTTGATTTATTCAACTGAACAAACATTTACACTTGCGTACAAATGGCAACAAATTAATGTTGAAGAATGAAAAACAGATTTAGATGGCAATAGTATAATTTTCAGATTTGCATAATGGGGGGAGTGGTGGCTCCAGCGGTTAAGGCGTTGGGTTGCCGATCGGAAGGTCTGGGGTTCAAGCCCCGGTATCGCCAAGCTGCCACTCTTGGGCCCTTGAGCAAGGCCCTTAACCCTCCTTGCTCCGGGGGTCCCTTGCGAGGGAAATATCAAGGTCCGTGACATCGGAATGACGTGGGGCCGCCTTCCCGTGGGCTCACCACCTGCAGGAGGGACCGTAAGGGACGGTGCTGTGAGGATTGGGCAGCAGTCGAAGGCGGGGGCCTGCTTAGACTGCTGCCCCCGCGACCCGAATTACGGATAAGCGGGAGAAAATAAATGAATGAATGAAAAAAAAATAAACCCCACATATGGCTGGAACTTTCAGGCGTTCCTAATACGTATTAGGACACGTTTATGAAAAAATATGTTGTAGATCACAGATTTACATTAGATTCGATACATATTGAATGATGTAAATTTCATACATCGATAGATTACGATAGATTGAAGTTTATTTCTATAGCGCTTTTCACAATTGTCTCAAAGCAGCTTTACAGAATTTAAGAATGAAGGCGAACGATGTGTATTTATCCCCGATGAGCAGCATGGGGCCACTGACGCAAGGAAAAACTCCCTTAGATTTTATGAGGAAGAAACCTTGAGAGGAACCAGTAACCCATCCTCATTTAGGTGATATCAAGAGTGTGATTATAAATCTTAAAGCTATATTGGTAGAAGAATGCTGAGGATAGAGCCACCAGGTAGGAGGAAAAGAGGAAGAAAGCTATAGATCTAAAAAAAATAGAAAATATCATATGAAAAGTTAATCAGAAAACAGGAGCAGATGGAAAGTGTAGACAAATTGAACGAAATAAAGTGCAAATAGAACAAATATACAGAATGCCACAAACCATAAATATACTAAACATCATGAACCATGAAGCATAAACAACATTAACAGAGAACGCAAAGATCATGGAAAGACAAACGAACAAAAGACAAGGAGTGTTGCGAACTGTGAGTACACGTATTCAAGTGCTAATTATTTGGAATGGGAAACAGGTGGGCAAACAAACGTGACATGGCTCATTGACGTGAAATGGCTTGAGGGAAATGTAGCCTCTTGCCGCAAGTTCGGTGAATCGCTGTGGAATGTCGTTCGCGTGTATTTTAATTAAACGCGTTTGAAATCAAACAGCAAAATGAAATGCATTATTAATGACTGTTGCTGAAGTGTTACTGTGGCGTTATTCTTCTGTGGTAAATAACGTGGCAGCATTCAACACGATCAATCAATACTCATTTATAATTTTCAAACGAAATCAATTACAAAAAAGGGTGTAGTTTTGAAAACCTATGTTACTCTTTACTACATTAGAGACATGTAGTGTAGTTCTTGAAACTCCATCGGCATTTTAATGGTCTTTGATTGGACGATTGGAAAATGCACTAGTCTGAGCTCGCATTTGTAGCAAACTGCACAAGCCCTTATATATTTGTGTATTTTATTTTCTATTATTCCACTATGGCCGACAGGAGAATTAATTGATTTGGTCATAAATACACTTACAAGAACACCTCGGTGTCCCCCCGGAAGAGCTGGAAGAAGTGTCTAGGTAGGGAGAGGGAAGTCTGGGCATCTCTGCTTAGACTGCTGCCCCCGCGACCCGGCCTCGGATAAGCGGGAGAAGATGGTATGGTATGGTACACTTACAAGAACATTTACAAGAAGGACATTTCAAGAACAGCTGGACATCTCGAGGAAAGGTCAGCCAAAACAGTTCAAAACAGCTGTCAAGAACAACCATTTCACAAAAATGCACGGAAAAAACGTGGGGTCATTTCATAAGGTCAATATCGAAGCTTCTGCTAGAGATGCTGTATCCATATGACTTGTCGAATTGGGTTTATTGGGTTTCTTGCGTCAGTAATGCCCTTCTATCCGACTGTACTGTATGAGATACCTGTCTGTGATTCAGCGCTCTGTCAAACGGCATTTTTGTGTAATATCGCGTTTCTAGTGTAACATACACGACCCGCACTGAGTTCTGGTCTTTGTCAATGTCCGTCTGTATGTAGACACCGCTTACAACAAAAAACACCAATGTGACCCTTGTGCTTCTCTAAGGAGACCTACTAGAAGTCTTTAGTATTGAGAACAAAAAGATCTACATAAATAAATAATTTATTCCTGATTATTTCCTGTACACACTGTTGTAAAGGGTTGCCAGTAAGAGTTATATTCAATTAATGACATATTCATTTAATGACAGTACACTTTATTCATATATATATATATATATATATATATATATATATATATATATATATATATATATATATATATATATATATATATATATATAGACAGAGAGATATATGAATATCAGGAAGTATATTCTATAACAAGACCTGAAATGAAGATTTGCTTAACGAAATGAAATGATGCACACGTCAGCATTATGAACAAGCTGAAGACACGGGACGGCCACTAGCATGCTACAGTAGTCCAAACGGGCGATTATAAAGCATGCTCTAGAGTTTTCACGTGTTTTATTATATATCGCCAATTAATTAAGGAACACAGCATTTTAAAGATTTTAATTACATGGAAAGGTTTCGCGCATAACACGAATCGACTCTATTTGGAAACAACAACGGAATGCAAAATGATATTTTCCATAGGCTTAGAAGATCGTGGAGTAAAGCCAGCTCAGGGATGACATAAATGTAAAATGAATGCTCTTGGCAAAGCCTCGCATCAAATCGAATGAATTCATCGCTGAGTGTTGAGTGCACCTATTAGCCCAAGTGCTCAAAATAAAAGCCAATGGAAATGTCGTAGTGTTCACAGTGGCAACGCAGTCACTTCTCATTTGCGCGGACAGAGCTTTGTTTAGAGGAGATGATGATTCTGAGTTATTGGCTGAGCTAGAATTTAGAGACAAGTCACGAAATTAAATGTGGCGTACCCTACATGACATTTTGAGCATATCTATTAATTGAGTATCATGATAAGAACCTCTGACTGCGTTTTTTTTTTTTTTTTTTTTTTTTTTTTTAAACCGTGTTGTATCGACAATTAGAACTCGTCCCTTGTCATGCTTTATTTGTGTCCTTGTACTGAAGACAACGCATTCTTTGGAAAGTTACAAAACACCTTCAACTCTTCGACATTTTCTTTTCATGACCCATTTAGCCTGTCCTCCGGTATTGATTATCGGCCTCGCTTTCTGCTTTATTTTCCTCGTCCATCCTGCTGCCTTGCTTCCTTCATGATTCCAAGGTTGTGATGCCGCCTTGCTGCCAGTGCCTGCTGGATATTTATGGATTTTCTGCAAGATCCTCAACGCCATACATTTCCAAAGCTGTGCGGAAGCTTGGCCTGCTGTGGAGGCGAGTGACGGCTATCTCTCACCTCGGTGACGGAGGATCGTGCCTCATATGCCACTCTTTCTCTTAAGTTAGGCCAGCCCTTCATATAATAAATCCAGCTCACCTGTCCTAACACACACACACACACACACACACACACCAACACACACATACACAGCGTGGGGATTTATACTGATGCCTACTTGCTGTGGTTGGATATGTGTGTGTATGTATATATATATATATATATATATATATATATATATATATATATATATATATATATATATATATATAAAATATATCCTCTCAGGAGAGTTGTAGGCTGATTTATCTTGCGTTTGTAATCTAGTGAACCAGCGTAGATTTATTCATTGATAGAGACTTGAAGCACTTTCCTATGCCGCTCTGGACAAGGGCGTCTGCTAAATGCCATAAATGTAAATGTAAAGTATAATTCAGAACTATAAGAAAATGAATACTGAGCACCCAAGAGGTTGTGCTGGGTAAATTTCACGCCTAGGCCTTTAGTGTTGTACTTCCTGAATCAATCCACCTCTTAATACCATCATTATGATGCCACGGCTATAAAAACATTAATATTCTTTATTCATTCATCCTTCATTCATTCATTCATTTTCTCCCGCTTATCCGTAATTCGGGTCGTGGGGGGAGCAGTCTAAGCAGGCCCCCACCTCCAACTGCTGCCCAATCCTCACAGCACCGTCCCTTACGGTCCCTCCTGCAGGTGGTGAGCCCACGGGAAGGCGGCCCCACGTCACTCCGATGTCACGGACCTTGATATTTCCCTCGTAAGGGACCCCCGGAGCATAGAGGGTTAAGGACCTTGCTCAAGGGCCCAAGAGTGGCACCTTGGCGATACCGGGGCTTGAACCCCAGACCTTCCGATCGGCAACCCAGCGCCTTAACCGCTGGAGCCACCACTCCCCCTTAACTCCCCCACTCCTGCTTTCCTTGATTACCGACAGCTGTGGCTCATTAAAGATCAGACTACTTAATATTCCTTAAGTACATTAAAATAGTACAACAGAACGCTGCATCACAGACAGGAATCTCATGCATTGAGAATGCATTACTAAAGCAAGAAACCCAATGAACAACAATTTAATTCTCATTTCACTGTAGCCACAACTGCACCCCCCCCCCCCCCCAAATACGTCATCTGTAGCAGTGGCATTAATATTAACCGCATAAAATGACCCCAGGTTTCCGTGCATTTTTATGCTGGGGGTTTTTTGTGCATTATGGCTTTTCTCCAGATTTGAAATGAAGGTGAATTGTGTGTTTTGGTGCACATTCTTAAGGAGAGAAGACGTATAGTATAAATGGATATTGTTTTGGCTGACCTTTCCTCATCTTGTAAATGTCCCTGTAAGTACACCTGCAACCAAATCAATCTCTTATCTTCTGCCAGACATTGTAAAATGGCAAAAAAAAAAATCATAATTTAAATCCACATGAATACATTTGAGGTTGTGCAGTTTGCTACAAATGCAAACTCTGACCATCCAATCAAAGGAAATGAAAATGCGGACATTATGATATGCCACCAACTTGCAAGCAGCATGCACTTAATGCTAAAGGACGACACGCAGCTGATTCTGAAAGCTTAAGGCAGATTTCTTTGACAGGCGCACCCTCACCACATCAATAAACCTCCTTCTTGACCTTCCTCTTTTCCCCCTTCCTGGTGGCTCCATCCTCAGCATTCTTCTACTGATATACCCCATGTCCCTCTTCTACACATGTCCAAACCATCTTAATCGGGCCTCCCTCACCTTGTCACCAAAGTGTCCCCACATGCGCTGTCCCTCTAATAAACTCGTTTCTAATCCTGTCCATCGTTGTCACTCCCAACTAAAACCTCAACATCTTCAGCTCTGCTACCTCCAGCTCCGCCTCTTGTCTTTAACTCAATGCCACTCTCTCTAAACCATACAACATCTCAGGTCTCACTACAGTCCTATAAACTTTCCCTTTTCCTCTCACAGATACTCTTCTATCACAAATCACTCCTGCTATCACTCTTCTCCACCCACTCCACCCTTCCTGCACTCTTTTCTTCACTTCTCTAACACACTCTCCATTACTTTGCACTGTTGACGCCAGGTACCTGAACTCTTCCACCTTCTCCACCTCTTCTCCCTGCGACCCCACCACTCCACTGCCCTCCCTCTCATTCACACACATGTTCTCGGTCTTACTCCTACAGACTTTCATTCCCCTTCTCTCCAGGGCGTTCCTCCACCTCTCCAGGCTCTTCTCCACCTGCTCACTAATCTCACCACAAATCACAATATCATCCACAAACACTAACTTTACATCATCATACTCTTATATAATCATTATAACACATTGATGATTACTATAGTATACTTAATATTATAAACTTGTTTATTTTATTTTTATTTTTTGGCTCTTTTTCCACTGATGGAGTTTTTTATATGCAAAGAAAAGCAGTATCTCGAAAACTTCTCAGTTTACAGCCATTACAGATGAACAAAATCTTGCTGATCTTCCTGCAATGTCAGATTATACTATAAAACCTTCTGATAGCTTGAATCATGCTACTATTTAAGATAAAAAAAAAAAAATCAATTCACAGCGATGTGTATTTTTTTTCAGAGAGCAAATCAACCCATTTCTGTGCTTATCTTCTGATATTTCTCTGGCAGAACCATTTGTCCCTGTCAGCCCCTGAACTGTAATTTTGCAAGTCTGCTACTTTTGAAATTCCTCCGCTGCTCTAGGCCGCGCTTTATTTCTCAAGGCCCGCATAAGAGGAAAGGAAAGATACCTGCAGGAAGAAGACGAAGCCTGATAGCTTTTACATTGACCTTCTCACTATCTGATGTATAGCTTTATCTTGCAGCCAAAATGTCAGAACGCAGTTCTTTAGCGAAATCGAATTACATTGGCGTTTTATTTTCCAAACCCTGAACCCACCAAAAGCCCCCCAACACCCACACATAACCCCCCCCCCCCCCCAATTAGAGAGAGAGAGAGAGAGAGAGAGAGAGAGAGTGAGAGAGAGACAAGTCACATACTGTGGACAGGTCAATCAAAAAATTTGCCACAATAATAGTTACACATAGAGACAACGGTGAAATGGTGTACATTTTCTTATCTTATGGGGATCGTAACTTATGAGGATTTATGGGAATTCATTAGAAATATAGGGAAATGTACAGTATAGTATATAAACGGTACCATATACAATACAAGCTAGCTAGCTAGCTAGCTAGCTAGCTAGCTAGCTAGCTAGATAGATAGATAGATAGATAGATAGATAGATAGATAGATAGATAGATAGATAGATAGATAGATAGATAGATAGAACTTTATTGTCATTGCATAGTTTTATGGGACTTCATTAGAAATTTGGGGAAATGTACAGTATAGTATATAAACTGTACCATATACAATCATACAACTAAACATTTTGTTTGAAGATTTTTCTTTTGTGAAATTACCGTGAATATTCCCCAATTTTCATTTCAATTTATTTTGTGTGCAATGAAGAAATATTCTGTGTTATGGTATGAAGGACTGCACAGTCTCTCTATGGGGTATAACCTTTTGTGCATTCAATAAAAAATTCGAATTAAATTGCATTAAGCTGGTTGTTTGACCCACATTTAAACTACATTTAAATTTTCCTGTTATAGGCTGTCCTGCGATTTAGTTAATTCACAGTTTATTTCCATTAATTCCTGGTCATTTCCATCTTTTCTAGTTCATTCCCAGGAAAAGCTTCTAGTCTTGAAAATTTCTAGAATTGTAAGGGCGGACCTAGCTCTGGATTACTGGTCAGGGGTTCAACCTCAGTATCGCAAAATTGGCGATACTCTTTGAGCAAGGCCCCGAACCCTCTGTGCTCCAGGGGGGCTGTAGCATGGCTGCCCCTGTGCTCTGACCCCAGCTTCCTATATTAACTGGGATATGCAAAAAAAGAATTTTATATTCATACTATAAAACACCTTTAACTTATTATTACTTGCATCCAGTCATTTATACACCAGCTTCTATTTCTCTTTCCTTTAAAGTTAATTACACAAACAAACAGCAAATACACTACACAATACGGACAAAAGTTTGACCACCTGACCATAAGATTCATATTGTGCTGGATGAAAATCCCAGTCCATATTTAGTTCCCATTTGCTGTTATAATAAGCTCCACTCTTCTGGGCAGATGTTTCACTAGATGAGATTTGTGCTTAGGTGAGAAACTCTGGGGTGCAGTCAGGGTTCCAATTCATTCCAAAGGTGTTCAGTAGGGTTGAGGGTCGGAGCTCTATAGCAGGCCACTCAAGATCTTCCACTCTAAGATCTAAGATCAGAGGAAATGAAGGAAAAATGAAGGAAAAAATGAATTCTGACACACCCAAACTGCTTGCAGCTTTGTGGGAAGAAACACATTTGACTGAAAAAGTCATGTATTAGCAATATTTCTGTCCATATAGTGGTTATTCTATTGGAAACTTCACCCAACAACCAATTATGAGTTGTTTTTATTGCTTCATTATTAATTGTGTGTTGCACCAAATCTTACAAAGAACTACACTACATATCTGCCCTTGCACATCACGTCTCCATTGATGCAACACACACACACACACACACACACACACACACACACACACACACACACACACACACAAAGGCACTGCTCCATTGTCCTCATGGGTATTCATGAAGCAGACGTTACTTTCCAAACGACTTTTAATTCAAATTCTTTAGTCGTTTTTAAATTCTGTAAAATACTTTGTACTGGAAGAACTCTACATGATGACATCATAAACATGAAACCTCTGATTGGTGCCTATCAGTAGTTGCCCAGACCTTTTGAGACCAGAACAGAAAATTGATTCATATGGAAAAAGGTGGTGAAGATAAGAAATGTGCAGGTTGGCAGCTTTTAAATAATTTTAATAATTATTGGATTGCTAAATTTTGTACCCTAATTAAAGTAGCTGTTTAGTAGGATCATGATTTTGCATACCACGGCATGAATGACTGCCCGAACCATAATATATTGATATTTATTATTAACAATCAAATGATTAATTAGTTCTAAACTAGTTTCTATGAATGCAGGTGCCATCAGCCGTCTTCTTATGAATGACTTGTATGTCATTGACTCAGTGTCGCTGATGTAAAGTAGCCTTTCGTCACCAAACACCAAGTAACTAAATTGGGATGCAATTCTGAGTCATTCGCAAACTGTTTAACATTAAACTATCGGTTACTTTAAAACTAACCTTCATCTGGGAGCTCACAGGGATATTGTGTTACTATTTGGTGTTGCATCTGTCAGATTTATTGGATGACTCGGGCAGAGAAAAGCTGTTGCTATCAAACATTGCTTATTTAATTGTAAATTAGTTTACTAAACTGGGTTCCCTGGTGGTCTAGTGGTTAGGATGTGGCGCTCTCAACGCTGCGGCCCGGGTTCGATCCCCGGTCAGGGAACCGACCCCAGCCATTAGGGTTGCACAAGCCTTAGTGCCGGTCCCAAGTCCGGATAAATAGGGAGGGTTGCATTTGGAAGGGCATCCAGCGTAAAAATATGCCAAATCAAACATGCGGATGGTCCGCTGTGGTGACCCCTAATGGGAGAAGCCGAAAGAAAGTAAGTTGACTAAACTGAGTCAGTGTCATGGTGAAGGAACAGATTAAATAGGGCAATAGATGAAAGGTTTGCAAAGAAATTTGATCCCTTGTAAAAGTATTTTTAAATACAAAAATACAGTAAGTTTTCTTTGATACACATAAACTTGTGTATCTTTGCCCAACCCTGCTCTTCAAAAACACTGCATATTGCGTTGTTTTTTGCATGTTTCATCGTCCCACGTTGTTATGTGGTACGTGCTCTCTGTGTATCGCTGATAGTTCGTTTCATATCCATAGTTCAAGTTCACACTCCTTGTATTGTTAGTTTGTGTGTTTTACCTGAAAATAAACCACTTATTAGAATACAAATGAACGATTAGAGTTCAAAAAAGAATCACACATTGTAACATGAATAACACTCAGCGGTTTTATCAGAGCTGCTCTTAGAGAAAACGGATCAAGACTGGAGCAATCAGAATCAGCAATGCGGCGGTTAATGCTTTTACTCCTCGGCTCGATTTCCTGGTTCTTGCGAAAGGCAGCAGTGATTTACTAGTCGGATTGATTTTTAAACCGATTCATTCACCAAAACAAATCAACAATTTCATGAAAAGAGATATCGAGACAAAGCTCCCAGTCGTTTTTTTCATATCGTACTGAATGCGAGCTTCCTGTGACGTGTGCTGCTCGGGCTATTCGAAAGCTTTTTCAGCTCTGCGTGCTCTCCGTGGTTCTGAACGCGCAAATTTCCGCCAAGGCTTTCTCACGTTAACGAAATTAGCCTTCATTTATTATAGATGACAAACAGGGCTTCGTTTCGGCTTAATGAAAAAAGACGGATCGTTCTTTTAACCCGATAAGCGTGAACTTTGCAACTATTCAATGCTTTTTTTTGCTTTGCACTCCAGCGAAAGAGAGGACCCCCAGACGGAGGAGGGTAGTGGAGAGATAAGATGAGGGAGACGAAGAGCAAGAAATTCATTTTTCTGTTCATTATTTTGCTCATACACTCCATACACTTCAGCTGACCACACTCATTTTATTCCCTGCTGAAATATGCAATATTTTTCGTATTTAGATATAAACTCACTGTGTAGCTAACTTAATATTCAGACAGAAGGACGGGAGACTGAGAAATTGCTAACATGACTTTTTAGGACAGTATAGAAAGTTATAGCAGCGTATGTATGTGTAGATATCATTTTCGAGATGCTGTTAGTGTGCGATGACGGTAGTGGGCAGCGGCATGCGGGGGTGTTAAACGCAGGCCAGTTTGGTGACTTGTAGCAGAACTTTTGCAGCAGTAATTATTCAACAGGCCTCCACACACAGGTCACACCCACAGCCATGTGTGTTTACCGGCCTTCCACGAACTAATAAATAAGCACTGGCCATAAAATAGTGATTTACTAGAATGTTTTCCACCACAGCTCCAGTTCTACTGGTCTGAACAGAATGTGGACAGAGTGACACACACACACACACACACACACACACAATTGATTGACAAAGCCATTAGAAAAAAGCCAATGCATTTAAATAAAAACTACCTTTTTTCTGTTGTTGTTAATAAACAGCAATACAGATATGGAAAAATGAACCAATAGATGAAAATATATTTGAAGTCAAAGTCTTGACCACCCACCACTCAGTCCAAGTATCAGGCAACTAATATATTCAAAGGTCAAATGCCTTGAGTGCAATATATTACTTTTACTGCCTGTATGTTGATTTAATTGAATGTCAGGTTATACTCCTTGGACTGGCACTCAATCAATTTACCAAGACCAAATTCAATCCTGGATTTCTCGACTCTTTTTTTCTCATCTTTTAATAATTGTATGATGTGCTGGAACGGAATCTCGCGGATTATTAGCGGTGCTGTGCGCATTCAGGCTACAGCTACACTTATGTCTTTCACATCTGATAGAGAGAATTCTTTATTTAACTGCTAGTTGCCATGGTTTCGCCAGGCTAGGACAATTAGGCTAAACATGCAACACAAGTTGTTATAGAAAAAACTTGATGCAAAACCAGCAAAAAACTTTCAAACTTTACCTACAAATGTTTTCTAGACCGAAGCGCTTGTGTGCACTTCATCACCATCTACTACAGTATGTTCCAGAAAGGCATTTAGTTCACAATTTGGCTTCCTGTTTTTCTATTTTTCCCTATTCTAGCCTAATCCACAGGATATGCAAATTCTTAGAGTGAGAGGAAAAAAAAAAAGATACTTTGGTTTGTCCCTCTAGGCAAGTCCTTAAATGATCGGTGTAAATTCCTAGCACAGAGTGTTTCTCTCTCAGAAAAGGTTTCCAAGTATCGAATCTTTTTGCAAATGCTAGCGCAGTGAAATATCCACAAAGCAATTTTTTTTTTTACATTTAAGAATGATTTAAATAAAGGATTCCTTGATTCCTTCAATCTTCTTAATCCCTGGCATGAAATGTCAAGCATTTTTTATTTAAGCAGCATTGTTTATTCTGTGATACAAACAGTGGTGGGCGAAGTACACAAACGAAGTACTTGAGTTAAAGTGGATATACAGTAGGTAAAATATGACTCCAGTAAAAGTAAAAGAGCTCTCTTTAAACTTTCACTTGAGTAAAAGTACAAAACTGTTTGCCTTCAAATGTACTCAAGTATCCAAAGTACTAGGATTTATTATGGCTATAATGTTACTATAACGCTATACTATAATATAATACTATAAATATAATGTTACTACTTATTTTTGTATTTTTGTATTTATTCACTCCTGAATAAAAAGTTACGACTGATTTTACGAAACGTATTGGAGTAAAAAATGAGGTAGCGTAATCCCCAGTTTATGGCGGTGGTTACGTTCCAAAACCTCCCGCGATAAAACGAAAAACCGCAATAACCGGACGCCATCTCATAAATGCTATTTTATGTGTACAGCACTGTACTGTATTAACATTTTACTTCGTTTTATAATTAATAATTATATTTTCATTAATACATTTCATTATTTCAACATAAAAATCGTGGTATCCGCGGGAGCCCGGGAAAAGCAGGCAAACAAATGAATTATGTAACAAATGCAATTCTGACGATAAACCGGGGGCATGAGATTCGAACCCTGGTAAAACGGGGGATTACTGTATTTGACTCTGAAAAGTAGTAAAGTCTCTATCTATCTATCTATCTATCTATCTATCTATCTATCTATCTATCTATCTATCTATCTATCTATCTATCTATCTATCTATCTATCTATCTATCTATCTATCTATCTATCCAGCAGACAAAACTTTTCTGGCTTTAATCAGTATATTCTACTCCAGATGAAGAGTATAAACATTTTCAATTCAAATTGAGGAATCAATTGGGTTATTGATCAATTAAGCTGAATATAATGTGGTCACTCACACTGGGTAAAAGAGTCTGACTAGCAGATATTATCTAAAAAAATGTCTCTGTGCCCTTTTTTCTAGATGAAATTATGCAGAACCTAAGCTGAAACAGGATATACAGTAGCCCTGTCTGTACTGCTGCATATGTAGCATAGCTCCATGGTCACCAGATAAGCATACACCTGTCTATTAACATAAAAAGACAAGGGGACCAAAGGTGTTGAACTTTTTGGAATCACCTAGATCACCTGCCTTAATTATAAAATGGGATCAGATCTTGATTTAAGATCAAAGTCATATTAAAACACTCATCCTTTTAAAAGGAATAACACAAGCTCTTGATTGAAGCTCTTGATAGATAGATAGATAGATAGATAGATAGATAGATAGATAGATAGATAGATAGATAGATAGATAGATAGATAGATAGATAGATAGATAGATAGATGGATGGATGGATGGATGGATGGATGGATGGATGGATGGATGGACGGAAATGATTGCTCTACAATGCCACCTGACCAGGTCATGGTTCTCAGGGCAAGGTTTATAAAAACATACCTTCAATAACAATGTGTTTGTATGTAATAAGACATTTCTGGTAAGATTTCATTGATTTGTCTATTATTATAGGATAATTTGTATAGCGACATGTTACAAGTAATACTTTACAAGTAATG